>NC_063183.1:16908806-17214847 GCF_023159225.1 Perognathus longimembris pacificus
TTGAGAGATGTTTAGGGCCTCTTCTGTTCACATTCAAGATTTTATAGGATTACATAGACTGGCCAAACTGAATTGTTCAAAAATTTCTGACAGAATAAAGAGACTTACTAAGATAAAAAAATCTAATGAGCTCTAAACCCTGAAAATGTGATTTTAATTTGATGGGCTACCTATAACTAAACAGCAAAGCTGTATATAGTAAAATCTCACTACATGTGTGCCATATAGTTTTATTTTAGATTTTTTTCTTTAAGAAAAGGATTATATTTAAACAAAGAAGTTTACACATTTTAACAGCAACACTAACATTCTCACACCTAACAACCTGGACAATTTCTCTTCCACTTAACTGATGACTTTAACTGTGAAGGAAAAGGATATGAGACATTTTAGTGAGTGAAGGCTCTTTAAGTGTTCACATGGGTATCAAGAGACTATGCTTAAAACTGATTATGAAGACAGTAGAAAGAGCCCTCTCCTATTATTCAATAACCATGTTTGTGATGCATCTGCATAATCTAACCATGCATAAATTAGTATGTGTAATACAACACTTATTTGCATAATAATAGCAAGTTAATAGATGCTTAAAGAGCAGAGACCAACACCACCTTTAAATCAGACATGCCTCCAGGCACTTTGGCCTGTACAGACCAAGATGCCAGAAAAAACAGTGAGCATCAACCAGAGGAAAGGAGTCAAGCCATTCATTTCTCACCCCTCCAGACATCCCTCTTATTTTCTCCCACACACTGGGGAATCATTTCCAAACCACAAGAAGGCTTTAGATTTTAAGTTCTACCACCTTCGTATAACAAACATTGTAAAGAAATTATAAAGATTGGAATTCATAATGCTAGCATAATGCACCATTTATTTTCTTAGAAATATAGGAAGGAGTAAAAATTTTAAAAAATGTTAAACATTATAAAATTGGGGAAGGGCTATTGGCAAAAATAATGGCCTACATTAGATATGTCCATGCTTCACCTTAATTCTATAACTCAAATAATTTTAATTCAATCAAAAAGATTAAAAAACAACAACAAAAAAAAGCTGGGCCCCTCTTTCATGCTCCGTCTGAGTACACAGTAGAGGCCAGGCTAAGGAAACACATTTCAAATGATCTGTCAACCTTTAACAAAGGGAAAAAAATCTGGAGTTAAAAAAAAAATCAAAAATCAATAGAGACTTCTAATGACTCCTTTAAGATATCACTTTTCAATTTAACAGGACAGATTTATTTGTATGTGGCTCAAATGTTCACAATTGCTCCCTGCACCTTCATACATAGGAATGAATGTCACAGTGGCAAACGGCAGTAATGAACAATCTTACCTGAGGATATGGAAACCTCCCAAGAGCAAGCTGGGAAAGGAAATAACATTTGTCTAGTTATAGATTTGCATGCAGGGCAGATCTCCTTAAGACAGACAAGTACTAAATTTCAGAGTTGCATCTAGCAAATATTAAAAATAAAAAAGCTCAAAATCTCCAAGCATGAACTAAATTATTACTGTAATTACATTATGAGCTGTATTTAGAATGGACATTCTTTTTAATAGACAATGTTGTATTCCCCAATAAAATATCCTCAAGTTAATAACCAAGCATTATTCTTACATAGTTTCTCTTAGGAATAGTCTCAGCTCTGTGGGGCATTATTCACATTACATGTGTGTCAGTTTCTTCTAGACAGAGATGTAAAATTCGGCAGGCTTATAATATGGGAACATCTCCTTGATCCTAGTTTACAGATCTGTAGGTTTTTTGTTTTGTTTTTTCAGTTATTAGTTTAAAGGAAGGGCTGTAGGAACGCATGAATGGACCACATTATAAAACTGAAAATTATGCCATTATTTTCATCCACTTGTTAAGTTTTTTCATCCATTCCTAGTCACAGTAAGAAGAAAAGTGTTACTGACAGTGGGAGAAATAGCCATTGTAAAACAGTCAAGTCAGAACTGTAGGTCTGAGTCTGAAACTGGGCAAGTGAATCCTTTGAGCTTCTGTTTTAGCTTGTTTTGTAAACTGTTTTTTGTTCTGGATTAGTTGCTTAATTTTGCTCCTTAGATTCTCACATGTAAAAACAAAATCACTCAGGCAAAAAAAATAGGCTCGAGGTAATGTATTAAGATCAAATTTAACAATTACACATAACCAATTTAAAGAAAATAAGGGCGAAAATTTGCATTTCACCATGTGGCCCAGCCTTGAACCTGAAACCTCACATATATACCTGTAATTCCTTTCAGAATAGAATAGCAACATCAGGGAATAAAAATCCCCGAGTTCCAATAAAGGGGTTCCCACATAGCTAATCAATGGAAAACCAGGGACTGACCCCAACACTGTGATTTAACCTGGTTCTTTTCAGCATATCATATCTTTCTAGTTCTTGAGATGTTGCACACTTATTTACAAAATACTGAGGTTGCTTTGGAACCTCAGTGCTGGGCACTGTCCTTGAGCTTTTCCTTTCCTTTTTCTTCAAGGCTAGTACTCTACCACTTGAACCACAGCTCCCCTTCTGGCTTTTTGGTTGGAGATAAGACTTTCCTGCTCCAACTAATTCTGAATACCAATTCTCAGATTTCAGGCTCCTGAGAAGCTAGCTAGAATTAATGGGGTGAGCCACTGGTGCCCAGTTCTCAAAACATTTTTTAAACTTCTCTCTTTCATGTAGCAGAAGAATACCTACTTCATTTTGTTAAAATTGATCTTGAATTTAAGATTATATCCTTTAGCATGTTGATCATGTAAATTATCTGTAGACTCATATAAATAGATATGAAGGACCTGAGGTTTTCAGTTTGAGCATCATTAATATAATATGAATAAGCCGTATGACCTGGTTAGGTGACTGCTCTGAATGAAAGGGCCAAGTGTGTGTGTGTGTGTGTGTGTGTGTGTGTGTGTGTGTGTGTGTGTGTGTGTGTGTGTGTGTGTGTGTGTGTGTGTGTGTCTGGAACACCTAGTGTTAGTTCCTTGTACTCATATCTTGTATACGAGATATACATTAGGTCAGGCATCAGTGGCTTACCTCTGTAAACATAGCTACTCTGGAAACTAAAGTTGAAAGGAAGCTGTTAGGAGCCACCCTAGGCAGACAAATCAAAGAGACTCATTACCAATTAACTAACAAACAGCTAGAAGTAGAGGTGTGGCTCAAGTGGTAGCGTACAGTCTTGAGTAGAAGTGAAGCAAGAGTATGAAGTCCTGACTTCAGATCCCAACATGGATACAATATATATACATACGTAACATACATATTGATATAAATATGCATATTTATTTTAAAATTATAAAGCCAAACTATCATTTCACATGGCTATCATTAATCCTGTCAAGTATAAATAACAAAAATACAAGATAGAGTACAGGAAAGAACAGATATTCACCTAAAATGATTTCAGAGTATTGTGTTATTATGATTGTTTCTACATTGTTATTAGTCAGGAAGGGGAAAGGCTCTGTTTCTCTCTCTGATCCCATTCTACCCCTAGCCAACAGGCTGTAGTTTGTCCCAGATTTTGAAAAGATGGTGTGTTTCTAGTCAATAAAAGTATGATTACTTTACTGCTGGGAATGTGGCTTAGTGGTAGAGTGCTTGCCTAGCATGCATGAAGCCCTGGGTTTGACTCCTCAGCACCACATAAACAGTAAAAGCCAGAAGTGGGGCTGTGGCTCAAGTGGTACAGTGCTAGCCTTTAGCAAAAGAAGCTCAGGGACAGTGCCCAGGCCCTGAGTTCAAGCCCCAGGACTGGCCAAAAAAAAAAAAAAGAGTATGATTACTGACTCAAGAAGAATCACTGTCAACTACTATGTTGCCTATATCATTCTGTACTGGCCTGATAAGCAATGACAGATCACCAAAAGCTGTTGCCTAGCACTGTGCTTATCCACAGACTAGGAACTTTGCTTACAGTTCTATTTCAAACTGAAGAAACAGCTACTAGCCAAGGGAGGTCTTTTACCTCCTAAAGCTTATATATAAATCACTATACTACATGTAGAACATTCTGTCTCAAGTCCATATACAGCCACTGTACCATTCTCTAGAGTACATACTGAATGTATCCTTGGGTACCAAGGGAGAATTCTGACTCCATGCTGTACATGATGGCTTAAAACAAAGAACAGGAAAGATAATGCAAAAATGTGAATTCCTCTCAGTTCAACCCTAGAGCCTCCAATTCTCAAGTCATCATGGTTCCATGGAGAGGCCAGGCTCCAGCAGATGGGGGAATATGTGCTCATCTACAAGTGGTGCCAGGTCAGCAAGGGCTGCTAATAGCATTCGTTTTTGTAAAATACTGCTATGTAGGAGAACGGAGTAAAACTGAAAGTGTGAGCTGGTAGAGGAGAGCTTCTCGGCCCTAGTTTGCTTGAGAACAGGTGACAGAGCCTAAAGTGGGAAACAAATCATTCTTGGGTCTGGCTTTATTTTCTGCGTATTTTCCTTACACTCAGAGAAACTCCAGTCCTACCTGCCAACCATGCCTCTGGAAAAATTGCTTCTAAGCTGGGCACTGATAGCTCATGCCTATAATCCTAGCTATTCAGGAGGCTGACACCTGAGGATCATGGGTCGAAGTCAGCTGGGGCAGGAAAGTCCACGAGATTCTTATCTCTAATTAACCAGCAAAAAATTGGAAGTGGAGCTGTGGCTCAAGTGGTAAAGTGCCAGCCTTGAGCAAAAAAGCTAAGAGAAAGCTGCGTGGTGGTGGCTCATGCCTGTAATCCTAGCTACTCAGGAGGCTGAGATCTGAGGATCATGGTTTGAAGCCCGCTGGGGCAGGAAAGTCCATGAGACTCTAATCTCTAATTAACCAGCCCCAAATCAGAAGTGGAGTTGTGGCTCAAAGTGAGAGAGCACTACACTACCCTTCAACACAAAAGCTTAGGGACAGCACTCAGGCCCTTATTTCAAGCCTCATGACTAAGGGGGGAAAAATTAAAAAGCTGAGGGACAGTGCCTGAGTGCAGAGTTCAAACCCCCAAGTAGTACACTAGTGAACACAGGCAGCAGCACCGGAAGCATCACCTGAAGGCCCCAGCAGAGGAATGTGCTTCCTATATATGCCTTCATCTTTCCAGGTTGAAGGCAGTAATGGTGTTCATGTTCTACACTATTTGTCTTACGGCAAAGTGGAAGCAAATGTATAGTCAGGCCCTAGAACCCTTTTTATCAAGCTCTATTAGGAGAAAGTAGAAAGGAAAACGGGCTCTTAGCAGATACAGCTGCATGAAGAACAAGTTCATGATTTTGTCAGAAGTCAAAATAAACACAGAATCCTTACGGGGAGCAGTAGCACATAGGCTCTGAGTGAGTACTTCAGACAGACGGACCTGGGGCCATTCTATGCTTTTTACCCCTACTGGTCTATTAATCTACTTGCATTTCCCCAGTTTTTATTGTCAAGGTATTATAAATTAGGAAACTTACAAAAGAGAGTATGTAATCTTCCCTGAAATGGCCTGCAGATATGTCACTGTACTAAATGTGTTTCAGATTTAATGAAGCTTTAATGTCCTTTTTAATTTTGCCTGTTTCTGTATCACCAGGGGTCGGGCAAGGCAATCAGCACTCAAGAGGGTGGTTTGGTTTAAAACTAGAAAAAAACTCATTTGCTTATGAGTTGCACTGTATTTTCTTAATTAAATTTACTGAGTAAAATGGTTTAAGTTCAGCCAACCAATGACCTTTGCATGAAGATTTAGATTTATAAATAGGTTAACAGTTAAAGTAAAGGGAAAAAAAAGCATTGCAATAAAGCAAACAGATTAGGGCTAAGCCAATAGAAATCTTTGCTTTCTTTATCATCTTTATAAAAGAAGCATTTAGTATAGGCAGCTTAAGATCAGTTTTATTTTATTTATTTAATAAAAAGTACATTGGAACATGTGGATGCACACAAACATCAGAAACCCATCAAACACAAGTCTCACATGCTTTTTATTCCCAGGAGGGGAGTGGCTCACATTACAAAATACTTGGAAAAGCTTTACTTATTTTGGGTTGAGACAGGAGGAAGGGAGGGCATTCTATTTAATGTAAAGTTAAAAAGTGCATTTTAATTCCAAATGCTTAAGATTTAGAAGACTGTTCTTTGTAATAATATATTATATAAAAGGCAAAAAAAGAGGTAGCTCTGAAAATGGTTAATAGTTGGTGACATATTTAAATAACAGGAAACCACAAACATCTCAGTACAAAACTAGGAATGTTGGGGCTTGAATTGAGGGCCTGGGCACTGTCCTTTAGCTATTTGCTCAAAGCTGGCACTTTATCACATGAGTCAGAGTTCCACTTTTGGCTTCCTGTTGGTTAATTTGAGGTAAGAACTCTTCAATTTGTCTGCCAGGGCTGGCTTTGAACTTCCATTCTCAGATCTCAGCCTCCTAATTAGTTCGGATTACAGGTGTAAGCAACCAGCCCCTTGCTCTCTTACCAATCTTTATTTGTTCAAACAATCTATAAGCACATATTTTTGGTGATCATCTACTTACACTGCCATTGTAATGGGACTACTTTTAAATTTACAGTTATACTGAAGAGCATTGGGTTATTTTCATTCTTAATTTAGGCATTCTATGTTTCTTGGCATGCCTGCAAATTGAAAATAAACATTCTCAATATTGCTGAAGGAGGAATTTGAAGTCTGAAATGTTCTAAAATTCATTCTTAATTACCTCGTGCACATTGTACACAATTAAATTTCCATTTAAGGATTTTGCATTTAGATTGTGCACTGAAAGTTAAACCTTATTTCATAGAAATTCAACAGCCACTCTAAAAAATTCAGACACAGGGCAACGTAAAAACATCAGACTTAACTACTGGATTACATGAAATTCCCTAGGTGAGATTTCATCTCAAGACCAATTTAGATAGTCCTAGGGAAGAGTTTAAATCATCTGAAACTATGCTGGTGAAGAACCATAATAAATATTAAATACCTTAAAATCTATCCTAAGATTTTACTTTTCTTCCCATGTATCAATTTCACTGTCCTCTGGTTGAATGGTTTAAAAACAATCCGAAGGATATAACAGCAATTTACCAGTGTTAAAATGCTTTGGAGGTTAAATTGACAACAAAGAACACAGGAACACAAAGCGTCTTGAAGTAGGGTTTCAATTAAATGTGGAGGATTTAGTAATGGAGGACCAGAAAAAAGAGAAAGAGAGAGAGAAGGAGAGGAAGAGTTACAAATTAATTTAATCTTCTGCCTATAGTTTGCAGCTGCACTCCAAAGTGTCTAGGGCTTAAGAACAAAGCCTTGAAAGGCCTTGGAGTGAGGAAAGCTTCAATTTTTAATGTATAACGCCATTAGCTGATAACTTGTGGAATCTGCAACCCCTGTGGAGGGGCATAAGTGCCAGTAACAGAGACTGATGAAGTGACATATTTGTTCATGTCTACAACTATGAGAAACAGGGTTATTACTGACACCATCAGGCCCAACAGAAATATGCCCTAATAACCTTTGGGACCCTCTACATGATCAGTTCCCACTACATCAAATATATTAAAATCAAAACCTAATTCACTTTAATTAAAGACAATTAGTTTGTTTTACTATTATTGTTTAACTTGCATGATATTGTAATACATTCCAAATTAAAGATGGGATAATAAATTTAATGAAAGCCTCAAACTGTGTACACCTTTCCACCTATGACTGCTGAATGAACTTTTTACTGATTATCTGTTTTAGGAAATTAGAGAACACCATCATTAAAAGCGGTATAGAATTATTTCATTCTAAAGAGGAAAATAGTGGAATCATGAATATTCTTTACTTAGCCAACTTTTCACATAATACTTCCCTATGTATTCTAAGGCTTTCTTTAGCACAGAATTATGTTCCAATGGAGGTACCACAGCTTAATTAATCTGCCTAAGATCATACTATATAAGTTGGTGGCAAAGCTTGTTAAATTACTAGAATGCTGGGCTTTACAGATATTTGGCAATGAAGAGCCCTGTGTGCAAAGGCTGGAGCGACTTCAGGTAATGTGGGTGAACCAGACTACAACTCATTAAGTGAGTGCTATGTTCTCTGGAGAGCTTATGAATAAC
This sequence comes from Perognathus longimembris pacificus, assembly GCF_023159225.1. Taxonomy (NCBI): domain Eukaryota; kingdom Metazoa; phylum Chordata; class Mammalia; order Rodentia; family Heteromyidae; genus Perognathus; species Perognathus longimembris. Next base: position 16,916,896 of record NC_063183.1, read on the forward strand.
ATTTTTTTTTTCTTCTCTTTGGGTAGGAAGAGACTCAACTTGAGATTCTCATCAGGAGTGCTCCTTAATAGTGCTAACATTTAAAAAAGAGCTACTCATCTTCACCAAAGTAAATTTATTCTAACCTAAGGAGCTCAAACATACTAGCACAAAGAAATTAATCAAGACCTCTTCTATCATTCAGTAACTCCTGCTTTCCAACCCAGATTACTAGTAATAACACTTACTTTGCAGGATAGCTTGGCAAAGAGATGTTTTGAATACAGTGGTTTTGTAAAATTCAAAACAGGTTTCTTACTGTGGACACTTAATGGGGAGAGGGCAACAGTAATTCACAGGCACAACACCCTTCTACAGGCTCTTTAATTGCTTTATTTGTTTCACTGTTAAGAATGATTGCTTGCAGTAGCCTCACCAGAAAGCTGAAAAGCATGATACATTGCGGTCTCAACCTGGGCAAACTGTACCTAAACTTACACTTTATTGCGGCTTAGTTTACAATCTTCACCTAATATAGGGTTATATCCCAATGCAGCAGGGGGATAAATCATCCTGGAATATTACTCCGGCAAACTTTAGCTGTGACTGGAGCATATGTGCTTTCGAGCCACTGAAGCAAAGGCCCATAAAATACACTAATTACTGGAAGTTATGGTCACTGAGTGATTGATAGCACTCTGCAAGGCAACTTCCTCATTTTCAAGCTCTTCTGACGGGCTCATCCGCCACATAGCAATTATTAATTCATGACCCACCCCTCAGGCACTAGTACCTTTACTTCTAATTCTCCTGCTACCAAACTACTATTCCAGCTGGACACTGTCTTCCTTCATTCTGATGGCTGGGTAAGGATGATAAAAAGTAGATCTCAGGCTAAATGATATTGTTTTGAATCTTTAAACATTGCTTCGTCTTCTTAACCTTGCCATCCTAAAACACATACTTGCCTCCTTCTCCCATAATGCTGTTTTGTTTCCATTATTTTCACTTTTTTTCCCAGAGACAGAGACTGCGAGATGCAGAGAGATGAGTATGTGTGTGTGTGTGTGTCTGTGTCTGTGTGCATGTGTTTATCTGCCTGTCTACATATTTGGACCAAACTTCAGCTGAACATAACTTCCAACTGTGCCATTGTAAACACAAAGCAGTTAATTGTTCAATTATTAAAAGAGAAATCCTTCATTAAAAAGATCCACTTTTGTGGCTTTGCAGACAGTAATTGTTTTATGTTGATTTTCATCAGCAACTCTACTCAAGTAATGCTAATTAAAAATATCTTAGTATATAAATTCCTAAAAGTCACATCAAGGCAACCATAAAGGTCTCTTTTGATGGCATTTGGTGCATTAGAAGAGATTCAGTGACAGATTTTGAATTAAAGAGAAAGTTCAGTCATGAAGCGTGAAAGCAAACCTATCACTTTTCTAGTAGAAAAAATCAGTGTTCTTCAAGTGTTTGCCCAGCTCAAAATACAATACTGAGGGTGGTTTTCCTGTCTGGGATCTGAGCTGATGAGGCAGATGAGTGTGAGGAACGCTGCCCCACCTGCCTATATCCTCTCAGGACCTGGCTCACACTCTACCTCCTCTTCTTCCTCTTCTAGTGGGAATCAGTGTCAGAAGATTCTAGCAATAGTTTTGTAGACAAGTTCATGCCACTCTCTGCCCATATTTTTCCCCTGGGGCTTGTATCACCATCCATCTTGGGATAGTTCCTAGCATGTTCTTTCTGACTGCTTCTCTAATGCTTGGTAAATTTTCATCTGTCTACAGGTAAACTCTGAATCATGCACTTCTATATTCTCTATAACAAAACAAATGCATCAGAATTAGCTGGGTTTCCCCCCCAATAGATGTAGTATAAGCATCGGCTGATTACGACCTATCATGATGGTGTTGTCTCCTCAAATTTGGTCAATTGGTGGCACATAACTTACTTGCTTCCATGCTATATAATGCCTTAACAAATACAGGACAAAAACTCTTTAGTGTTCATTGACAAGGACCTCTTACTTATTAGCACATCATTGCTTAGAATGATTAATATCTACCACTTTCACATACTTAAACATTATGATGAATTTGGATGACTCCCTTCCTTCCTTCCTTCCTCCCTCCCTCCCTCCTTTCCTCTCCCTCACTCTTCCTTTCTTCCTTCCTTTTCCTCCCTTCCTTCCTTCCTTTCTCCCCCGCCCCTCTTTTTTTTTTTTCTTTCTTTCTGCTGGTACTAGGGCTTGAACCCAGCACTTTTGGCTTTTCTACTCAAGGCTAGCACGCCACCATTTGAGCACAGCTGTTTCTGGCTTTTTAAAGGTGGTTAACTGGAGATAAGTCTCACAAGCCTTCTGGCTCTATCCTCAGATGTCAGCCTCCTGAGTAGCTAGGATTATAGACATGAGCCTCTAGTACTGGCAGCTTATATCATACTGAAGACTTACAGGTACAAAAAGGGAACACAGTTAGCTGTCACCAAATATATCCCATGTGCTTATTAACTCATTAACCCTTTGTATCTTCATAAGAAATGATACCCTTCTAAGATGCTTGTGTAATGCTGACCCACATGTTCTGACAAGAGGCTGACAGGTCTCTTAAAGGCCCGCCTAGAAAGGCTTCCAGCTCTTAACTGGCTCTTTGGCATCATGCAGCTGTGGGCATTTGGGAAAACATCAGTGTTGGGGTCTAGTCTACTGAGTTCAACCTAATCTATACTTTTATCTCTAGACATTTCAAGGTGAAGGGCGTCACAATAAGATGTTACTTTCATATTTCTCCCTAGTGCTGCTGCTCCAGCTGGAACCTTGTCATCCTAACCCACCACATTAATCAGAACGTAACCAACACCACTTCCAGAAAACCTTCTGCAGTGTATTGTTTCGAGAAATGGGTCTACCACAATCTACTACTTGCAGATGCTCTTTGCAACGTGAACTTATTACTTGTTCACCAAGAATCTATGTTGTGATCAGCAGAATATGCCAGGCACGATCCTGTATAATTTCTGATGTTGGCCTACAAAAGATTTAGTTTTGACCATCATGGGTTTGAACACAAGGCACTAGGAAGTCTGAGCTAAAGCATGAAGGGAGTGTGGAGGAGAGAAGAAAGCAAGAGAAGGAGAACATGAGAAGACACAGACATGCCTCCTCACAGGCACCAGGCATGCGGGTGAAGCCATTCTGGATCCTTGATTATTACCCTATATTCTATGTAGGATGGCAGAGCCCTGCAAGAATTCCTGATCCACAGAACAACTTACTTTTAAGCCAAGTTTCAAGTTGTTTATTAAGCAGAAGTGAAAAACTGACACTGACCTCAGCTCTCAATTTTCATCAGTCCAGTTCCATGTGCCGCCACTGAACTGACTCGTCAAGGAACTCCCAAGGGCAGAGTTTGGACTCTTACTGCCAATACAGAACAACACTACAGAAATGCTTACTGATTGCATGGAATTTTCACTTATATCCTATCATAGTCAACAGCCTTGGTGACTAGGTTATTTACTGTGTTTCCTTTGAAAAAAATTAACTAGGACTTGGTTTCTAGAAGATAATTTCAAAACCTATCAGGACAGTGTAAAGTGTATAGCTACCCAGTGAATAGCTAGCTGCCTGGCTACGAAGACTCAATAATTCAGTCTTTCCCTCTATCTAGATCCCTGCTCACTTAGCTCAACTGTTTGTCTCTCTTTCTCAAATTCTGTAGCATAATAGAAGAAACAGACTTTAATCTATGAGTCAGGGTTGCTTGGATGCCTGCTGCTACCTGGTCTAGGCATTTAGCCTTTCTAGAAAAGACCTTTGATTTCTTCAGATATCAGTTTCCTTACTTGAAAAATGGGAAGCTAAACACTTACAAAATGGAACCATCTTTGATGGCTCAAATTATTATTTTTTCAGTAATTTCCCATCACGGTAAGAAGCTTAAATGAGATTAAATACATATCAAATGGCTTGGTGAAGTGTTACATACATGTCAAGTGTTATGCTGTCATCCTTCTTGTTAGAATGATACTGAGCAAGAGGATGCCCAGCAACTAAAAAGAGATGTAGTGCCAAGTTTTCTTGCAGAAGAGAAAAGCTTCCCCAGTGGTAAGAGGAATGATTTAGCAAATTCTAGTGTCTTCCCTTTAACCACAAAAACTAACCCCCCCCAAAAAAACCCCAACAACAACAACAACAACAAAACACTGAACTCTCTAAATGTCAATATGTGTAAAAGAACTTCCTAAATAAATGTAGAAAATGCCGAAATGACTATCATCCCATTCAGAAACAGGATGTAATATGGTTTATAGGATCTTCAAAAAAATTTTTTTAAGTCAGCCCTAAGATCCTCAAATGAAGTACTGGTAAAATTGTATGATCAGTATGTTTTTTTAAAATTTTTATTGTCAAGGTAATGTACAGAGGGACTACAGTTACATACTGTGTAAGATAGTGAATATATTTTTCTTTTTTCTGAATAATCACTTAATTGTCAAAGTGATGTACAGAGGGGTTACAGTTTCATACATAAGGCAGTGGGTAGAGTTCTTGTACAATGTTACATTTTATGACTGGTTATCTTAAAATTAGCAGCAGCAGCTACCCAAATGATTAGTCTCATGGAATTTTAGTTGATATATGTCACTAGGAGAGTGGTTTCTTATCTCTTAGGTCACAAGAAAAAAAAGTGAACCCATATCAGTGGTTCCTATCATCTTGTTGATTTCTAACAGCCTACAACGGTCAGACATCCTCTTGAAAAAATGTGGGCTTCATGGAAGCAGTGACTTTTTCCATTTTGTTTATAGAAAAGTCTACAGTGATGGATCAGGTCTTCCCATGTAGTAGGTAGGCACTCTACAGATATGTGCTGAGCAACTAAAAGACTATTTTGTCTCACCTCATGTCTGTCTCTTCAAGGAATTTCTTCTAAGCTGGAAGCAATAGTTGGCTCACATCTATCATCTTAGCTAAGGATGCTGATCTGAAAATTTGAGGTTTGAAGCTAGCCTAAGCAGGAAAAGTCCATGGCATTCTTATCTCTAGTTAACCAGCAGAAAACTGGAAGTGGAGTTGTAGATGAACAGGTACAGTGCCAGCCTTAAGCAAAAAAGTTCAGGGACAGCTCCCACACTCTGAGTTCAAGTCTTAGCAAATGCCAAAGGCCAAAAAAAAAAAAAACAAAAAACAAAAACCCGTGACAAGTGGCCCTTCAGTCCCCAGAGATAGAAAGTACATTTTTACTTCTAAAGGCAGATGCATAGGGAGTATAATGATCTACACACTAGAAAATTCTTCATGTCAAATAGATTTAATAGAGTGCCCTGAAACTTTTTTGTTTTAATTTTGATTTTAGCATGGTTATAAAGCACCAATTTGTCCTTTTCTATTGATAATCCTTCAAGCATCTAAAGATGGGTTGTCAGATGTCAGTGCTATTGTCTATTTTATTTCTTTTTTCTCTATATCAATACTGTATTTATTCAATGTTTAATAAATTCCAAATTCAGTATATTTGTATACACACACAATGATATGGTCATATGCTGTGGAAAAACTTTGAAATCAGTCTGAAATCCATCAAAATAATAAAATGCTCAGCTGGGACTGCTAGCACCTGCTCCACGATGTTCTGTCAATCTCATGGTTGTTTCTCGTAGCTCTGATCACAAAGCAAGGCAAGGATGCCGCAGTCACTTTGTCTGCCGTGTTCATTCACAATAATCCCTGACAACCCTGGAAAATGCACATTTAGGCACGGTAATCTGAGACAGCTGGATCCCTTCACAAACCTTGCAAGGGACTGAACCAGCCAATTCATCATTTGCCAAAGGGTGATTTTAGCAGCTCCATTTAATTCACACAAAATATAAGGCAAAAAAAAAAAAAAAAGACAATGTAAAAAATCAAGTTACAGAGAGGGGAGTAAAAGCAGGTGAGTGGGTGAAATAAGCTGCTCCATGTCCTTTCCTCCACTTTCTTCAGTAGAAGGGAGAGGAGAGGGCCTAGGATGGGGCTCCAGGACCATGCCGACTCCATGACTACCCTTGCATAATCTTCTTCTGAAATGTCCTTTGTCCTTGGACTCGTCCATTTTTATGCCTTCTAGTAGTTTTCAGCAGAAACTTCTGATCAACAGGTAATATATGGTTCATTAGAGTAGTACACTGAGCATACCATAAAGCTAATTCTACTCACATCCTTTAAAAGATTTGTTAAAAAGAAGAGAAGAAATTATCAGCATCAGAGTGAACATCAAATTCTGAGCCTTTAATGGTCTAGAAAAGCTGGTAGCAGCTGTTTCCTTATAGGACACCCAGTGCCATCTATCACCCTTCAGACCAAAATCACCAAGGGGCTGAAACAGGAAACAAAGTCACAGCTGGAGATCCACTAGAGACAGCTGTCCCTGGTTTTTTTTTTTTTTTTGGTATGGATTCTTTTATATACTAATAGGTAGGAACTAATATTTGCTAAGTGTGTGTGATACTTTTGGTTTTATTTCAAAAAGAATTCTTTTTGTTTTTTTGTGTTTTTTTTTTTTTTTTTAATGTTACATAGTCCAGGCTGGCCTTGAAGTCACAATTCTCCTGCCTCATCCTCCTTCCCGAGTACTGAGACCACAGGTGTGCGCCTCCCTACTAGGAAACTTTATGGGGAAGTTATTGCTAAGTGAAAGTGTTTACTAAATAATATTCTATTCCCACTTTCAAGAAATGGAAGTGTTTACTTTCATTTCTTATGCTTTTCTCTTCACCTTGTAGACTAAGCATGAAGGAAACAAACTTATTAAATAAAATAAATGTCAGCAGCAGTTTAAGCAAAGTGTGTATTAAAAGGAATGAATGGGTTCAAACCAACTACTAGGGTTGAACACCCCTCCCCACAAACTCATGTTGAAACTTAATGGCCACTGTAAAAGTACAGAGGTGAGAACTTTAGGAATTGATTGGATCATGACATCTCTGCCCTCATTATCTCAGAAACAGAAAAGTTTCTTTTAAAAGTGAGTTCGGTCTGATTTCCTCTTTTATTGCATATAAGCTTGCTTGCCCCATAGTACAGCAAAAAGGCCCATCAGATTACAGCCCCTTCAACCTGGACTCCACAGCTTCCAAAGTCAAGAACTGAACAGACTTCTGCTCTCTGTAATTTATCCAGCGTGGCATAGAAGTACTGAATGGGCTGAGACACTGCCGCTTGGAAGGGGAGGAATCTGTCAGGATTGTCCTCATTATAGCTGTGGGGCCAGTGTGTAAATTCAACTCTGATTAATCCAAAGTCTGAGCTCTTTAACAATCCAAGAGCTAAGATGACAGCCTTGATTCTAAAAGTGACTTCAGAGAGAAAATGATAAACTCTCCATCTAACTTTGGTAGAACTTTCTGTCAGGGTGTTGGGCTGTGTGATTTCTTTTTTTTTTGTGTGTGTGTAGATGCAAGGGCTTGACCTCAGGGCAGGGCACTCCCCTTTAGCTCTTTTGCTCAAATCTGGCACTCTACTACTTATGCTCCATAGCTCCATTTTGCTCATTATAGGAGATAAGAGTCTCACAAACTTTCCTGCCCTGGCAGACCTTGAACTGAAATCTTCACATCTCAGCCTCTTGAGTAGCTAGGATTATAAGCATGAGCCACCAGTGCCTGACTTTGATAGCACTTAAAAATTACATTTATTTCCATTTACACAGTTCAACATAGGTTTTATGTGCTTACAGATGAAGGCGGAATATCATATACTTCTTTTTTTTCATATGATGAATCTCTCCTGGCATCCATTAAACCATAATAAAGGCAAAAATCTTGCCAAATGTTATTTAGAAAGAAGAAACAGCGTTTTTGATTTGTTGTTGTTTTTTCTTCCTATCGTTGTTGATTTTGTTATTTTTTTGCTTACCTATACTAAAACCAAGAGGAAGGAAATCTCCAACAGTATATAAACATTTCTCCTACATTATACTACTAATGTTAAAATACCTTCTTTGATAATTTCCTCTTCTATGTTTTCTCTGTTCTTTCTTCCTGGGACTTGTATTTTTCATATTAGACTTTATGATTGGTTCTCTAATTCTCCTTTCTCCATTTTCTGCTGTGGCTCTCAAAAGTTATTTACAGCATCCTGTTCTTGTCTCCTGAGGGGAGTATTTTCTCTTACCCCTCTAAAGATGTCATTGGTAGTTCATTTGGACATTTTCCTCCTGCACAATTTTTGTTATTTTAGGCCTTGGTTCTTACTCCAAAGGTTTTCCTCAAATGTCTCACTGAAAGGAACATGCTAGAAATTGCTCACGGGTGAAGCACGCCTTCTAGGAGAATATGATGTAGCTGGAATGTCAGGCTGAGAAGCTCTGAATTGTTGGGATTTCCCTAGAGTAGGTCTCTGCCAGCTTCCTGTCTGAAAGATGGTCCTGACAATCAGTGTCCTGGCAGTAGTGTGTTAGGTTTGTTTAGTGCCGGGGAGCACTGTTATACCTGTTAGGAGTTAGAGGGAGGGAGTGTGGATCAAACGGCTTCACAGCTTTTCACATAGACTTTGAAATAGTCTCTTGGCCTCACCTGCTGCACTCCTAGCTTCAGATGACTTGGTAGCACCAGGTCCTAAGTGTTTGGGGTGTTTCACAGTAAGTCTGGCTAGTTTTTGGTTTTTTTTGTGCCAGTTCTGGGGCTTGAACTCAGGGCCTGAGCACTGTCCCTGGCTTCTTTTTGCTCAAGGCTAGCACTTTGCCACTGGAGCCACAGCGCTACTTCTGGCCTTTTTGTATATATATGATGCTGAGGAATTGAACCCAGGGCTTCATATATGTGAGGCAAGCACTTTACCACTAGGCCACATTCCCAGCCCCAGTCTGGCTACTTCTTGCTTTCTTCATCGCTGGCTTAGGGCTCAGCAATTTTGGCTGTGCTAAATTCTTATTGCTGTTCACCTTTCTCAGATCTAAAATCTGGTGGTGATTTGTCCCCTTTCTCACTTGTCATTATGGTATTATGACTTTTCTGATTATTTTTAGTGGAGTTAAGAGGTGAGAGTAGAAGCTATAGCTTGCATTCTACTCATCATCTTTTAGCAATGCTAATTCCTTCTAAGGAGTAATGGCTTAAATTTCTCATTGTAATCTATGCTGAAAGCTCTGAAGTAATGCTTCCATCTGACAATAATGAAACTGAGGCCTACAGAGATGAAGTGACATGGAACTCAGGTGGAATCTGTGACTCTGATAAGCCTAGACCTCTTCTTCATATATAAACCACTTGTGATCTATTCAGAAAATGTGAAGAGATACTCAGTTAAAAGGCTACATCAAACTTTCGACTCTGATCTCTACAATCAAGACCTGCTTCAAAAACCATTATGAAATAGAGAGACATGGCCTAAAAAGATTTCTCCAGCATACTCAGTGAGATTGTGCGAGGTAATATAGGAGACCACGAGAGAATCCAATTTGAATTACTATTCTATGAAGTACAATACATGTTAGATTCCAGATCTAGATGAACACCAGAAGAGAAAGATAATAAATGCTTTGAGAGGTGATAGGTGTTGGCATTATAAGAGAAAGGAGTATTTAAATTGTATCTTGAGATGAAGAAAAATAATGCTCCGTAGAGAAAGTACAGCACAGTATTCTATAGACTGATTCTATAGACTGATTTTTACCTTGCTAAAGGTTAATTCTAAAACTCAAGGATGGTCTGTGTATAGAGCTGAGTAGCAAAGCATTTGCCTAGTACTTGAGAGGGCCTGGGCTCAACCCTTAACACCACAAAAAAGAAAAAAAAAAGTTTTTTTTTGTGTTTTTTTTTTTTTTTAAAAAAACACCCATCCAATTCAAGAAAACCTTTTCTTGTCAAATCAGAACCCATAAAATCTTTAGAAGATGGTGTTACTTTGATGACAATGACCTTGTATGACTCCCTGAATATGTTCAACCTATCCTGAGACATTTTTCTAAGCCATGGTCCTTGCTTTCATCATTTAACACATCATTCAAACCACTTCAATAAAACAGTGATCACGCTGAAGAGAGGCCTCACAGGACTAGATGACACACCAATTAACCAAGCACATCAAGCCAGATTGCTCTGTCCCTCTGACTCAGGAGACTGGTGGAGAAAGGCAGCAAACAAAGACAAAAAGAGTGAGAAGCCAAGTGAAAAGAGCAAATGTGTGTGCTGAAGATGGGCTTTCGGTCTGACTCTTGCAAAAGTCTGACAGGCGCTTCCTCAAGACAGAATCACTCACCAAAGCACGAACTTGCGGCACACACACCAGGTGAGAACAGGCCTGGTGCCTTTTTTTTTTTTTTGGCCAGTCCTGGGCCTTGGACTCAGGGCCTGAGCACTGTCCCTGGCTTCTTCCCGCTCAAGGCTAGCACTCTGCCACTTGAGCCACAGCGCCGCTTCTGGCCGTTTTCTGTATATGTGGTGCTGGGGAATCGAACCTAGGGCCTCGTGTATCCGAGGCAGGCACTCTTGCCACTAGGCTATATCCCCAGCCCGGCCTGGTGCCTTTTGAAGGAGACTATTTTTTTTTTGTTTGTTTGTTTGAGACATGGTTTCACTAAGCAGTCCAGGCCAGTCTTGAACTCAAGATCATCCTGTCCCCACCTACTGAGAACTGGGGCTGCAAATGTGCCCTACCATACCTGGCTCAGTGCCTTTTAAATGTGATACAGTATGCTGCTGGGCAGTGCAACTGCAGGGGCAGAACAGGTGTACATTGACTTGTTTTTTGACTCAAGCAGAATCATATTAAAATCCAGCTTTTGTATATATGATACTTTATTTCCTACCAAATATGCTGTGGTTCAAATAACACGTGATTAGAAATGGAGAGTACAACTCTTCAAGCCATTCTATGAGAGAAGAGGTAAGCAAGCACTGGACTGCTTATAAAATTATGAAATTGTGCCCTAAAGTGTTTTAGGCATCTCTTACTCATAGGGACTACATAAAACCCTCAAGTTTGGTAAAATACAAAGCCCTTATTATGCATCAAATCCATTTTCATTTTAAAATTGACTCCTGAAGGTTCGCATAGTAACTACCTGAGCGAATAACCCAAAAAACAGCCCAGTCAAATGAATCACTGAGGGCTTTCTAGAAGAGGTGAACAGATATTGTGAAAGCATCAGCCCTCCAGATGGTCTTTCTTTGGGAATTGTGTAGCCTTGTTAATGGGCCAGACTTTCACCGCCTTTGTTCTGTCTACCATTTCCACACTGATTCTTGTGGTGATGTTTTAAGGGAGAATTGCAATTCCTTGAGTCTTCCTCCCTATTACAAAGTAAGCCCACACGTGACCCACCTTAACTAATCCACAGGAAGAGAACCAAAAACCATTTAAAGATCTGGGTGAACAAAGAAACATAGGCTGCACGGTTTCTCTCATTTGTAATAACTAGAATATGTCTAGGATATTCTTAGCAGAGGATCACAATGGCTCAATATAGACATGACCATATAAGTTGATGTTTACCAAAATGAACTCCAAGAAACGGAAACAAGAGACTTTCTTTTTATTGTACTGTTTGCAGTTCTTTCTTTTTTTTGCCAGTCCTAGGGTTTGAACTCAGGGCCTGGCCACTGTCCCTAAGCTTCTTTTGCTCAAGGTTAGCACTCTACCACTTGAGCCACAGTGCCACTTATGGCTGTATTTATGTGGTACTGAGGAATCAACCCAGGGATTCATGTATGCAAGGCAAGTGCTCTACCACTAAGCCACATTCTTAGCCCTTTTCTTTCTTTTTCCCTTTGGTTCATTCCCTGTTATCTCTGTTCTTGATTTCTGTGCTCTTTGTCTTACACACTAAGTTTATCTAATTTGCAAAAGGGAAGAGGAATCACAATATTGGTGGGACATAGGGTGAACCAATTCAACAGTGATACTCACTAGACACTATGTTGGAAATGAACTCTACAACTTGGGAGAGATAGGGAATCAGGGAAAAGTGGGACAAAAGGAGGGAGAGGGCAATACTGTTCAAAAAGAAATGTGCTCATTACCTTATGTAAATGTAACCCCTCATACATCACCTTTACAGTAAAATTTAAATTAAAAAAGATCTGGGTGAAAACCGTAAACACACGATTAGAGAAATGGGCTACATTCCTGCCACCTAGTAAACTGCCATCCATATTCTGTGCAGGATGAATAATATAATTTGTTCCTTTCTTAATGATCATTTCCATCTTTATGTTATTTTTCCAACTCCAAATTCTTTATACAGCCAACAAAATCTTGGAGGAGGCCCACTTCATTCCATGAGCTGAGGGACACTGAATTGAGAGACAGTCTATGGCCATAACCACCCTGAACACTCCGGATCTCATCTGAATTGAGAGACAGGAGCAGTTCAGTCCCTAAAAAAAAGTGTCAGATACTACAGGTTCTTTGTTTATGGCACAAATGTACCTATCTGTGATTTTAAAAACACCAGGAGAGTTTAGTGACATGTAGTGTCATGTTGTATGAAAGAGTGTAGTGAGAGGCTTGGTTCTCTACAGGGACTGTGATATAGCACATTAACACAGGAACGGGCAACATAAAGAAGGCACAGGCAAGGGTGAACCCCATTATTCTAGGGGTATAAAACAGTAAAGACAGCCTTCTGATTCTTGCATCACCAAATTTCAGAGTAGAAAACTCATAGAATTGAAGAAAGGCAGCTGGGGAAGGAAGAAAGGATAGAAAATTCTGTTACCAGGTTTGTCTCTATTTGGTTCTTAGGGATTTTGAGGAAATTGCTTTGCTCATTTTCTTACATTTAAAAAAGAAATCACAGGTATCCTAAGGGAGTAAACTAGCTGAGTCAAAACACTTTGAGATATATACACACAAAAATGAATGAAACTGGGCTAGGTGAAAATTTGCCTACCTTGATGTCTCCTGTTAAGGTTTATAAGGGTCTGCCTTAGACTGGGCTAGGGGGGTAGAGGGGATCTCCTGTCTTAGTAGTAATTTCTCTTCAAGACCAATCCCATTCAATATCAACTCCTTTGTAAAGAAGCCCCTCCTCCTGCCCTCCCTCCACCCACCCCTCTCCACCCCACACCCTGTAACTCTCTGGGGTCTTTCTTCTCACCCAGGCTTAGGTTCTTCTCAGCTGCTATGCCCACTATCTACAGCTTACCCACGTATCATGTGGGTGAAAATTACTGAGTGAAAGAAAGCTCTTACTCATCAGAAGACATCTTGTTTTAGAAGTGGGACTACACAGAAGAGAAACAACTCTTTGAAAGTATTGACTATTTCACATTGTACTATGTTCTGATTTTTTAAAGTTATTGCAAACTGGGTGCTGGCAGCTCATGCTTCTAATCCTAGCTACTCAGGAGGCTGAGATTTGGGAGGATTTTGGCTGAAGCCAGCCTGGAACAGAAAAGTCCACAAGAGTCCATCTTCAACTAACCAGCAAAAAATTAGTCTGGCGTCATGGCTCAAGTGCTAGAGCACCAGCTAAACAAACATGGCAAGCAAGTGTGAGGCCCCGAGTTCAAACCCCAATACTGGAGAGAAAAAAACAAACCCTAAAAAATAAAAAAATGATTGCAATTCACACCTACTCTGTCTACAGTAATTTAAAACAAGATTTGCCACACGTATGCCAAGTGTATTATGGTAAAAACAGAGAAGAATCTTGGCCTTCAAATACCTCTTTTGGGCTAATTTCCAATTCCTTTTTGTAATGACCTCTTACTTAACCCAGGAAACAAAGAGGCTTGGAGTTCTCTTGTAATCTTCATTACTGAACCACTCACAAAGACTCATCCATGCATCAAAACCCTTCTTCTCTTCTCTATCAGGTCTTTTTCTTTACCTTGGACCCCAAATGAATAAAGAACCCCAAACACATACTAAGGGTCTTACTCTATTCTCTAATGATTGCCTAGGCTGTTAATGAAGTTGGTCACATGTTGTCACCTGCTGGTGCAGAGGGCTATAAATTCCTAGAAGGCACAGACAATTCCATGTTTCCTGTGTTTGTTTTTTAGTACAGTCTTGGCACTGTTCCTGAGCTACACTTGAGCCATAGCTCTATTTCCAGCTTTTTTTTTGGCGGGGGGGAAGGGGTGGATGGTTAATTAGAGATAAAAGTCTCATGGATTTTACTGTTCTGGCTGATTTCAAACACAATCCTCAGGTGCTGAGTAGCTAGGACTCCAGGTGTGAGTCAGTGACAATCTATCCCACGCTTCCTTTAGAAGGCATTAGCTAAGTATTCTGAAAAAACAAGAGCTCAACAAGCATGTTTGATGGTCACATTCATATTCTGCTTTCCATCCTAGAACAGCATCTTCTGCTGTATTATCCCTCCTTACCAGTCACTTGATAACACAGGAAGAATCAAAAGACGACCCTTCTTGGCTCCTCATCTCCTGCTTCCCATTTTGCCACCTGGGCTACTTCACTCATTCTGTCACTCAGTTGTCCTGCACACAAAGCTGACAGTTTTCAGTTTCCTATACCCTAGCCTTCTCAATCTTAGAAATGCAAGGTCTCTTTTCTTTAGTGTTCCAGGGAGTATTTAACAATTTACCTCCAGAATAAATGAATACCAGCAAAATCCCAAACACATCACTGGCAATCGCCCTCCCTATAATATAGAAAGTTCCTTTTTATTACTTATTGCATCCTGGGCACCTAACAAGATAGACGTGTATGTCAATATGTAATGTAAATAAATACTAATGTGTTGTATTTTTTGGGCACCTATCAATCTTCCGAGCTGACCTACTCACTTCCATGCTTGCTCCTATACAGCTATTCTTCACAGAATAACCAATGACCCTTTGAATATTGAAGTCAGAACACTTAGTCTCAGAGTAGTGTCTCAAATTCTGAGCATGGCCTACGTGGGCTCTAGTCCTGGCTGCCTGACTTTATTTACGCCCCCCACCCCCCATTAACTCCACACCGGTCAGACAAGTCTCTCTACTTCCCTTACATATATGAAGCAACTGCTATTGCCAGGAGGCTCCTTCCACAATCTTCCTGTCTCTGCATCTCCAGTGGAACTTTGTCAGAGGACTGACCACTTTCATTTTCTACACTGGGTTTATTTTGACCTGACAAACCTCAGATTTGGTTATAGCTTTGTTTTCTGTCGTGGCCCTCATATACTCCAGGAAGTCCCGCCTTTATTCTGTCCATGAATGCAGCAGTCCTAGCAAGGGCTCAAAGAGGAAGAGGGATGACTGCGAATCTGAAGTGTATCAATCATGCTCTCTGACAGTACTTCTCTGTCTCCATGTTTTATGCAAAGTGAGGACATATCCTTGTGTCTACAGCTCTACTGCTGTTGCATGAAGCTAAAGAAAGAGAACAGCAGAAAGAGTCACAGCAGAGTCATTAGAATGTTAGCCTGAAAAGAGGCTCAGAGATAATCATTTTACAGATGAATGAACTGAGGCCCAGTGGGGAGCAGAAGGCAGGCCAGGGCCACCCAGGAAACTAGCAGCAAAGCGAGAACTGCAACCCAACACGGGATTCTTATCTCTGCACCATGTAGTTTCTCTACAGTTCTACACTGTATCTGCTCATTTATAAAATACAATCAATGACAATGATCTAAAATATGCAAAAGAAAATTATATAGAAGAAAGGACTGAGCCCCACAAAAGTACTAGTTTCCTCATAAACAAGGTGATAGGCAGGGCTCACAACTGTAATCCTAGCTACTCAAAAGGCTGATACTCTATCTCCAATTAACTAGCAGAAATGCCAGATTGGAGGCATGGCTCACGTGGCCAAGCACCATCTGTTAGCAAGCAAGCTAGGGAAGAGTGTGAGTCCCGAAGTTTAAGCCCTGGAATGGGAAACAAACTCCAGATTCTGCTTGATATTCACTTCTGTTACCTACCCACCACTATGACTAACCTCTCAGTGGATGCACACATACTATATTTCTCAGATCCTTTTCATGGTGAAGCATGAGAATATGATTTAATAAACTTTTAACAGTTTCCTTCCTTATCCATCCATCCTCTCGCCCTCCCTCCTTTTTCTTTCTTTCTTCCCCATGCAGGTGAACTGAGTTTGAAGACATTTCCTTACAAATAAAATGACATTGAAGCATTACTAAAGTCACAGAAATGATGCTTGAACAAAAAAAGTTGACAAAATTGTGATTGCAACTCTTATCTCCAATCCTATTTAGTCTTTTCTGCTATTTTCCTTCCTTGTTAGAGGGCATATGTAAGAATCCCACTTTTTATTATTTTTTTAAATAGTTGTACAAGGAAGGTTGAATTTAACATGTCCATACATGTCCTTCCTATTTTGTAAAGCCCTTTCCTTCCTTCCTTCCTTTCTTTTTTAAAAATCTGCATCAGTGTAACTGAGCAAAAATTCTGAAAGTGCTGGTGAGCACCTAAGTTCTGTACTATTGTAATTAAAGTTAAGCTGTGTCTCTTTTTCCAAGTGTGTTTTTTTTTGTGGGAGGGAGGCAGAACTGAGGTTTGAACTCAGGAACTTACGCTGGCTAGGCAGGTGTTTTATCAATGAGCCCCACCTCCAGCCCTTTTTGGCACTGACTATATTTAAGATACAGTCTCTTTGATAGAGCTTTGTGGCTATCCACTCACCTAGGCCACAATTTACCCATTTTAAGCTTCTTCCATTGAAAATGGCGTCCCATAGTCTTTTCTCTCCAGGCTAGCCTAGAACCTTGATCCTTGAGCCTCTCATGTATCTGAGATGACACTACATTCAAATGTTGGTTGAGAAGGGGTTCTCACAGGTACGCCTAGGAAGGTCTTACATGGGGATTATCCTGATCTCCTCTTAAATTAGCTAGGATTACAGGCACGAGCCACCAGTATGTGGCTTAAGGGCTTTTTATTGCAACATATTAAATTTACAAAACAATTGGCTTTAATTGGATTAACTGGATAATTGGGTTAAAACTTTCACTATTTATGGTATATGGTTTTTAATACATTGCCTGTGTAATCACATTTATTGAAGAAAAAAGATGTTAATCTCTGACCTCACAAAAACAAATTCAGATACAGACACTTGCACAAAATAATATACTTGTAACTATAAAGAACTATATGAATTATATGCATCCAGAAATAGAAATACCTTGCCTTTAAATAATTTTCAGAAATAACTATTCCCTTAATTAATATGTTGATTATATGATGGATATATAGAGCTCTAGTGGGGCTGCACTTAGCATACTAAGACAAAAAGTCCATTCTAAATACAGCATAAAGAGGAAAGATAAGATTATACTACATAGCCCCCACCCCACCCTACCCCACCACTTCACATACATGTACTGTGACCATATTTGAACAAGGTGGCTTTTTTCTTTTTAATACATTCAAATGAGTAGGGGGCATATCTCTGGGAATTACATATGCATTCCAACAAGGCAGCTATCACACATCTTTTTTTCTGGGAACCTTCTTTTAGAACCCAGGTTCTCCAGATATAGTGTACAAGATGATCACTCAGGGAACACGTTTCGCATACAGATTATCAGAGATTTGGATTTGATTGGTCTTGGATGGGACTGTATCCTAATAAGGTCACCTGTGAGAAACAGTGCTTTAGAATAACTCAGACTCAGTCCATAAGCTACATCAGGACATAAATTAAGTAATGACTTTAGAGTCAAACAATATAGAAACATATATAACATGCTGAAGGAGTATTCTTTTAAACTCTATTCTTCCTATGGGACATTTATTTAATATAGATATGCACAATAAGTGTCTATTTGAAAACAACCACAACTTACCTCCATGAAAGAGATCCCTAAACTCCAGACATCAGAATGGATTCCATATTGCTCCCCTGAAATTCTTTCAGGCTGCAAGAAAACAGAAGGGAGTTTGTATATTGATTACTCCAGGAACCTTAACACTGAACCTGAGCTTGGTAAAGGTGAGGAAACAATGTTTTCATAGCACTTTAAGGATAGCAAAACAATTTCATATGTATCTGTGTATGTATTATGTAGATAATATATAATACATATTATATAAAATATATGCATCCTCTGCATGCTCCCTTATGAGGAAGACTACTACCCTTATTTCACAAACGAGGGAAAAAAGGCTCTAAGGCAGTGAATTAATTTGGGCAAGGAATGATCTGAGACTTGGCCACAGGGTAGGTCTTCTGCCTCCAAATTTAGTAGCCTCAATTGGGGAGTAACAAAGCACACTAGCACCATATATATAGAAAAAGCCAGAAGTGGTGCTGTGGCTCAAGAGGTAGACTGCTAGCCTTGAGCAAAAAGAAGCCAGGGACAGTGCTCAGGCCCTGAGTCCCATGCCCCACGAATGGCAAACAAACAAACAAAAGAACAGAGTAATTTCAGTAATTAGAATTTCTGAGAAATAGTTTGGTACGTGTCCCAAAGCCTTCTGGAGCACTTTCATAATCTTGGATGAGATTCTTTTAAAATGTAGTTGTGAATCTTCATGCTATGGATGAAAGTGCCTGCCGAACCCAATTATCATGACCTAAAAGAGCAGGTGTCCTTGAAGAGGACCTCAGCTTCCAGGTGAAGAGGCTGCACCGTGATTTTTTCAAGTCTTCTACAAGCCTATTGCCTAAATTATCCTGTATCCTAAAAAGACATGGCATGTTAGAAAAAAAAATATTTTTCCTTCAACAAAAGTTTTCTTATTTTTGTCCTACAGTCTTGTATCTTATACTTGGGGTTACAGGAGAATAAAGTGGCACTGATAGGATCTTTTCTGAATTTGAACAAGTTAGCTGGTTGCATCTGAGTACTCTGGGTCTTCCAGACATTCATATATTTGATGCTATGCTTTGGAAGGTAGCCATCATAAGCGAATTCACTTACTGGACACTGTGTGAGGGACAGGTATGGAAAGTGAGCAGAATAAGTCCCACCCTCTGATATTCATGGTCTAAGTTGAGGGAGACACATCAAAAGCTTGGACACAGTGAGAGGCAAAAAAATAAAAATTAAAATTAAGACATTAATGTCTGGAGGCAGATAACCTAAATTTGAACCTTAACTCTTCCACATTATTAGCTGTGTGGGATTGGGTAAATCATATAACTTCTCCTGCCTCAATTTCTTCATCTATAGAGTAAGAAAGATAACATTGTCATAGAGCTGTTGTGAGGACTTAAAACGCTGGGTGTAGTAGGTCATGCCTGTAATCCTAGCTACTTGGGAGGTGGAAGGACCCTGCTTTGAGGTAAACTTGGGCAAAAAGTTAGGAGATTCTATTTCATCCAATAAGCTAGCGTGGGGTTTCCTGCCTGTAATCCCAGCTATGTGGGCCTTAAGTAGGAGAATCGTTTGGCTTGAGTAAAAGCACGGACAAATAAAGGGCTATGAATTGTGGCTCAAGGCGTATGTTTCTCTACCAAGCATAAGGCACCAAGTTCCAACCCCTTTTCTCCCCCCCCCCAAAAAAAAAAGAAAAAGAAAAGAGTAACCAGCACATAGTGCTAATTGTTTACTGTAATTATTGATGTTATCATCCCTGCAAAGTAGTATATATAAACACAAAGTGAGGAGAATGGATACTAAAAGAGGATACTGCATCATTGAATCACAATTCATCACTGTCCTCCCCCCCTCCTCATCTCCAATGATGCCAACCGCACTGCTCTCGTTTTTGAGTGTCTGCTCAACCTTTCCCAGCATGCTTCTGCCCGCTCTTTTCTAAGAGCCCTTGTCACAGCTCTTGAATCACCATGTGTACACGGTACACCTTCTTACTTTCTCAAGTAAGAAGACAGCTTAGGACTTTATTAGGTCACATTCATGGCTGTCATACATGTTTTCTGTTTTGCTTGTGTCTTCTCTTCACTGCAAAGTTCTTATACCATCCTAGAGTAGCACTGGGGGGGCTCAGTCAACACTTGCTGATTTACCCAAAGGTTTCAGTATTGCTTTCACTGTCATAGGCAAGGGATTGGCAAAATTGTTTCTGTAAAGGGCCAAATAGTAAATATTTTTCACTTTGTAGTCCATATGGTCTCTAGCAACTGTCACAACTGTTCAACCCTGCCACCAGAGTATGACAGCGGCCATACCCAACACATAAGCAAATGGCCATGGCCACATTCCAATAAAACTTTACTTACAAAAACAGACTGAGGGCTGTAGTTCTCTAACACTTGGCATAGATATTCATGTGCGATTCAAAATTATAAACTAGACCAGCTAAAATGAAGTCCAGTTGTGGCTTAAAAAACTCCAAAAGCCCAAGCTGTCTCCCTCAAGAGATTGCCAGCAGACAGAAGGCATGGGTTAATACCCCAAGCAAGTCAGGGCCAAGATCCTCTACCTCCAACCTTTAATCTCCCACAGTCTAGGTAAGTACTTGGCTTACTAAAGTAAACAAAGCTCTTGCTATTACTATTAGGCTATTATTGTTTTCTTCCTCAGTAGTTTATTCTTTTTACAGCTTAAATTACAAAGTTGATAATGACAATTAACTCACCAAAGAAGCAAAGCAATTTTTACCTTTGCCAATTGGAGTGAACATTTCCTAATTTTAATCCTCCCATTTTCAATTAACTGATACTCACATCACATTTATCCATAAACAAAAGGGAAAAAAAGTAATTTCTCTAATGTCCACCAGGGAAAAACAACTGTAATCTGGATTTTCACATTTAAATATAATGTGGTTTAATTATTAGAACAATTTGAAGCTACTAAGAACATGATGGGTAGTTGGCAAGTTGTTTCACTGATAGTTTTTCTTTTTAAATCACAGTGTTTCTTGTTCTTTTAAAGGCTGAATCCAGCCTTCAGCAAGGCTGTGTTAACTACAGAGGTAGCTCTCCAATCTCATCTAAGGAGAGCCCAGAAGAAAATTTAGGTTTCCAAAAGCAGATAAGGTGATTTCAAGGTTAATCTTTTTTTCCCCCCAACTTTGCTTAGAAAACAAACAACAACAACAACAAAAAAACCTTAAGTTTTCTGATATCTGAATGGAAGAAAAATGTTTTATACTGTTGTGAGAAGACCTAGGACTTATCATATTAGAATCTTTTAATCAAGATAATAGGTGAACAAAAAACAAAAACAAGATCGTTCTATTCAGACTTAAACTGTCTTTTTATACAATATAAACAAGGGCTATTGAAATGAAAGGTTAACTAAATCAATCTAGAGGGTTCTTGTAAAAATTCATCCTATAACTTTGAAATAAGAACTTTGCTCCAAAATGACAGTAGGTAATAAGTTTCTGCTTGCCCTTTTATCCTCCCATTCTCGGAGTGATGTATAAACCAATGAACTAAAGTAAACCAATGAAATAAAGTATTTTTATTGACAGAAATGACTTCTTTTATTCAAAGGGTAAGAAAAAGATTTTCCTCTACCTTTTATTATTGGCAAGTTTAGTTCAGTGTAACTAAGTAAATAGTATTACAACTGCTACACACATTTAACAATATACAGGTAGAAATTCTAAAGAGAATTGCCTGCAAAACCCATTCAGAGATCCAGAAATAAGATTTGGCTATATCAGTAATTTAATTTTGATCTAGTAACAAAACTGGTTTGTATTTCTGGGAAAAAAACACAACAATCTTGCTGATTGACGTCTTTGTATACTTTTGGGTAATTAAATAATCAGTGTGGAAAAAATAGCCAATATGTTATAAAGTGCCATATTACTACAGGACTAAACTTCAGAATGAAGAGGTTTTTGCAGAGTGAAGGAGGATAGGATACTCTTAGGGGAGGCCCCAAAGGTGCAACTCTTATGAACATTTAAAATATTATTTATCAAAACTAATTCCAGGAAATGAAAACATAGGGTTTTTGTGGTAGTGGTGGTGTTGCTTTTGCTTTTTTTTTTTTTTTTTGCCGGGGGGGGGCAAAATGGGGGACGTAAAAATGGAAGGAGGAAGGGTAAACAGATGGTGTCATAATACAGTGTAGTCAGTATATATACTAGGTGGAAATGAACTATGCAACTTGTAGGCAGGGATGTGAGGAAGAAACTGGGGGAAGGCAAAGGCAGGGGTGACGAGGTTCAAAAAGCATCTGAACTTATTATCTGACTTATGAAATGGTAAGCTCTTTATACAACAACACCATCATAAAATTATTTTATAAAAATGAAGAGGTTTTGGCAGGGCATGATGGCGCATACCTATAATCCCAGTTGCTCAAGAGGTGTAGAAGGGGGAAGGATGAGAGTCTGAGGCCAGCCAGCCCTAGGCAAAAATGCACGATTCTATCTGAAATGGCTGGAGACTTGGCTCAAGTGATAAAACACTTGTCTAGCTAATTGTAAAGCACTGAGTTTCAACCCCAGTACTGCTCAAAACACAAAACAAATGAACAAAGAAAACTAGTCTGCAGAGATTTCACACTTACACCAGTGAAGCCAACGGAGTCAGATAAGTTGATAGCTCCCCTATAAATCCTCATGGCTTCCTGAGATTTAAAAATTGGATCTTGACTGGATTGACTTTGTAATCTATGATCTGCTCAGCTAAGGCTGGGGAATTAATTCAAGAACTGTACATTACCAAAGTACATAAAGATAAAGATGTTGGTTTTAAATGTTATTTTTGCATAAGTTTACTTACCGCCATGTAAGCATTTGTTCCAACATACGTCTTGGCTATAGAATTCACCAGCTATGAGACAAAACAGTTTGTCAGAACAATATAAAGATAATGTGGAAATAAAATGGGCAATTATTCCTCATTTAACCTACAATCATCATTCCTACAAATCAACTAAAAATTATGTAAAAGGGAACAAATTTATCTAGAAAGGCATTAAAAATGATTAAATCTCTCTTTTCTTTTGAATGTGATTTCCAATTTAAACAAGAACAGCATTACAGTTTATAGCAGATAACCTTAAACAATTCACTTAAGCAGGATGCTTAAACGCTTTAGTACCCCAAACCCGCCTGATATAAAAAGTCAATTTTGAAGTAGAATTTTTTAGTCAGATGGCTCAAAATGTGAATGAAGCCCCATGCATTACTAGAATGAAATGAACGCTAAATACGCTGGAGGGATAACAGACTCTGACAACTCATAATACAGCGATGACCTTCGCTTTGGTCTTCATGTTTGGCTGGGAGGAAAGGTGGCTGCAATTCAAATCAACATCACAGCACGCTCATAGGTCACTATCACCGGGGTCCTCAGGGGAGGCCCAAAATGGAAATTAATTAAAATTTGTGCTGCACATTGTAATGGCTCTCCACTATTGTTGCTCCCAGTATTAATTTTTATTGTGGGCCAGTTGGGCTCCCTAGGCACAGCTCCCACTCTGCCCTCCCTTTTGTCTGGCCAAAACGCTTTCATATCAAAGCTGCATATCAATGAAGTTTGCTATTCGGAAGTAGTAATTACAATATCAGCAGTTTTTACTGTCATTAAACAATGAACAATCATATTCTGATGAAGGAAACTCGCTTAGAGATTAAAAATGAACAACACACTCCCAGTCCAGGGAAAGAGGTAGACTTTCTGTTTGTCTGGTGGTTAGGTGTTTTGTTTTTTTAAGCCCTAGGGAAGATTGAAAAGAAAAGGTGGACATGAAGGAGGAAGGGATAGCACCGTGGAGAGACCTACCTGAGTGCTCACTCCAAAGTCACACAGCTTCACCTGCCCTCTGGTGTTTACAAGCATATTGGAGGGCTTCACATCTAAAAAAAAAAAAAAAAAAAAGACCAAAAAGGCCACATAACTGATTCCTCAATGCCTGTTTCAAAAAAAAAAATCTCTTTCTCACACACATACACATTTACACACACTCACACACCACCACTACTACCATCACCACTACTACCACCACCATACTGCAGAAATGATATAATCTGCTCACCCCCAAATTTTCACCACAAATACTCCAAAGTTTCTTATCTGGAGGCAAATGTAAAGTCCTAACTCACCCCCTCCCAGCGACTTCTATAGAAGTCAAGAGTTTATTTCAAATTCAAGCCCAATTAAATATTCCGACAGCATAAAATATATCCATAATCCCATCCCTGGGTTTAAGAAAAAGTAAATAGATAAGAAAATGTAATCTTGCAAGTAATTTGCATAGAAAGACTAGTTTCACTCTCTACCTATTACCAACAAACTACCCCACCCACCTAAGAAGTAGTAAGGTCACAGCAAAGCCAACAAGAAAGAGGACCATTCTTATATGCTTTTAACAGCAGAATGAAACAAAGAAAACACACATACACACACTATCACTATTTGCTGTATTGCACATTTCAAATGCTACTTCAGATAATGACAGAAAATAATCTAAAATATGTGTATGCATACCATATAGGCCCTTACCATTGGACTTCACTCATTCTTTCCTGCCCTAACATCGTTTTTGACTGTCATTACACTTAACAAAGGAACTGACATAGCTGTTGCAGAGCTGTCAGTGGGTACATAATGGCACAAAGGGCTTCTGTGATGCCTGATGAGGGACAGCAACGAACTGCTTCTGGAACTCAGGGAGGCCACAAAAACCACCCAAGCAAGAAAACACCCTACACTTGCGTGAACCCACTGTAGCACGGGCTTCCACACCTCATCTCTGATGGCAAAAGTGGCCCAGGACAGACAACCCTTACCTACCCTTGAATGTGAATAAGAAAAGTTGTAATTTTTAAATGTAATATTTGAAAAGAAAAACTTCAAATGAGTTAATCTCCCCTCCACCCTCCCCCTTACAAATTGGTCCAAACTACTTTATAAGGAGTAGATACTTAATTCATATTTTAAGTTCAAAGTCAGTAACTAACAATTATTATTCTCTAGTCATGATGTAATAGGCAATGAGTCAGGCACCTTATCATATATTGTCATTTACTGTTGCCCTGATATATATGGAAATATTCCCCAAATGCATCTCTACTCAAGAAAAGGGTGGTGCAGCAATGCTGAGGTGTCCATTTGAACACAATATCCCTTTAAACAATGCCAACGAATTCAGCAAGGAGACAAGATAATCTGTTCTAGTCTTTGGTTTTTTGTTTTTTTGGTACCAGTCCCAGGGCTTGAACTTGGCCTGAGCGCTGTCCTTAGCTTTTTCATTCAAGGCCAGTACTCTACCATTTGAGCCACACTTCCACTTCCAGTTTTTTTTTTGTGGTTAATTGTAGACTTTCTTGCTGGGCTGGCTTCAAACCTCCGATCTCAGCCTCTAATAGGATTACGTACCCTGCTTTGTTTCGGTCATTTCGACTCTGCCATAACTTGGCCTGTGCCTTTGGACTTAGTATGAGACATTTCACTTCTACTCCGTCAGAAAGGAAAATTTCCTATGTCAATCTCAAAAAGCAGTGAGGATTAGATGAAACAAATGTAAAATCACTTTCAAATTGCCAACAATCTGTAGAGTATTATTATTGTCAATAGGGAATCAACTAAGCTATAAGAGTGGTATTTTTCATTATGGGCAGAAAGTAGTTTCTATTGCTACTAAAGAAATTTATACACTATATGAGGAAAACACCAGCTGGAAGTTCCACTTCCTTTTTTTTTTTTTCTGGTTAACTGGAGATAAGAACTTTTCTGTCTCAGCTGGATCTTCAGATCCCAACCTCCTGAGTAGCTAGGATTACACACATGAGCCACTGGTACCCAGCTCTGTCTCTTACTTATTGTTTTGATCTTACATTATAAGCCATCTTGAATTACATTTAAGATGAATAGGATTATAAGTTATATTAGGACTTCATTGAAATCTGAATTTGTCAAAAATTGAAGCAGAGGGGCTGGGGATATAGCCTAGTGGCAAGAGTGCCTGCCTCGGATACACCAGGCCCTAGGTTCGATTCCCCAGCACCACATATATACAGAAAACGGCCAGAAGCGGCGCTGTGGCTCAAGTGGCAGAGTGCTAGCCTTGAGCGGGAAGAAGCCAGGGACAGTGCTCAGGCCCTGAGTCCAAGGCCCAGGACTGGCCAAAAAAAAAAAAAAAAAAAAAAAAAATTGAAGCAGAGAATTCCTTTGAGTATTGAGCTAAGCACAATCCTCTTGTTTTCCTTTTATCTTGCATATAATATCCAGCTTAAGGTGGAGGCTTGTTGACATTCTAGTTTTCATTTAAAACATGCCAATTCTACTACTCAAGAATAGCTTCAGGATTACTGAGCTGATTTGATTTTTTTTGTTGTTGTTGTGTTTTTGGTTCCTTTCCAAAAGCGTAGCCAATAGCACATCTGACTACGCAGAAATATTACTTTCAAGGAGATAGCTATGTCTATGCTTATTTTAATGCAATATCAAATTGTGGTAAACAAATAGTAATTGACAGCATTCAGCTCACAGAGAGCCATCACAGGCTTTTTTCTGTAAGCAAAGCACTGAAAAGATGAGTCATTAAAGTGAGTCACTATAAGTAGGAATCATCAGGGCAGATGTAAGTCATTTTGGTTTACTTCAGGCCATTAATTATTAGGGTTTATCAATTAGTTTTATTGAGGCAAGTAAGTTTAAATAAATGGTACAGCTTTGGTTTAACGGAGCTAAAGAAAATACAAATGAGGTATGTAGAAGCAGGGAACTGCAGGTTCTTTTCATCCCACTAAAGAGAAATATGCTTCTTCTACAAGAGCCTTTAGTGAAAAGCCAAATTAACTTTAATCTCCTTTAGCATTAAGTATGACATATCATGCCTTGCTGTTTCTTAATTTGAAGTTTGGTTGAATTTGATCTTCAAGGCAAGAAGTTAATATCATGTTGGAGAAAAGAAAAACAATATCCCATGTAAGTGACCCATTATTAAATATCAGTGACTCTTCATTTCCTTCCATCCTAGAAATAAGTCATTATCTAATTAGACTAGGTTTGTAGAGGACTCAGAATAGATCACTGTTGGTCAGATCCTTTCAGGGGAAGCAGGACACATAGGGAGTTATTTTACGAATTGAATCTAAGATTCTTGAGTCAGCCCTGCCTATGGACTGTGAGATAGGGCAAGTCATGTGCTTTGGTCACATAAGAATATGCATGTGCACATGTGTACTCACACATTCAGTTCTAAGTATGCATACTTCCCCTTGATCCACAAAACAACTTTGAATGATCACTGACAACCGTCAGTTCAGAAAGATCAGCTTGTAGTGAGTGATCTTCTTACATTGACCAAGTTATTCTGAGAATGAAGTGAGAGTGTGGATGGTACTGTGTCTGGCACAGAGCTAGTGCCCAATTAGTTGTTGAATGAATCAAATGAAAGGGAAAAACATTTTGCAAGCCAGAATGGACTATGTATATTTAAGCTATTGCTTTGTAGAACTGGTAATGACAATGACTCAAACTGTAGAAAGTCAGAATCTGGCATATATTATACTGGACCACATCCAAATGCTAAGGGATATTAACATTCATTACACTGGCTACATATAGCTTGTCATCTTTCTGAATGGCAAGTGTTGTTCAACTGAGATCAAACAAGAGTATTCAATCACAGTATGTTTCTCTTGTCATAATACTTCCTCATTTTTTCAGTAAGATTTCATAGGGGTTTTTTTTATGATGATGTCACAAATCTGAACTGTAACTGCATCATCCCAAGTAGATAATAGGTGTTTCTAATGGAGTTCTGTCCAATAACGTAAAGTGCTCAGAAGAGTAGAAAAATACCAAGGAGTAGGAAGAATGTTAAGAATTTACAAATAGGATCTTAGACCATGCTAAGGAATAAATATAGCTTTTCTACAGGAGACTATGCTAAACAAAGCTCAGGCTCAGAATGCCCTTAAAAATTAAACATGCCTGACTCCAGTGGCTTACAACTATAATTCTAGCTACGCAGAAGACTCAGATCTAAAGTGTTGTGGTTTGGGGCTGGGAATATGGTCTAGTGGCAAAAGTGCTTGCCTTGTATACATGAAGCCCTGGGTTCGATTCCTCAGTACCACATATATACAAAAGGCCAGAAGTGGTGCTGTGGCTCAGGTGGCAGAGTGCTAGCCTTGAGCAAAAAGAAGCCAGGGAGAGTGCTTAGGCCCTGAGTCCAAGGCCCAGGACTGGCAAAAAAAAAGTGTTGTGGTTTGAAGGCAGAAAAGTTCATGAGACTCCATCTCCAAAATAAACACAGTAAGCAGGACTGAAGATATGACTCTGCAATAGAGCACTCCTGAAATAAGTAACCTGTGCAAAGTGCAAAGTCTTGAGTTCAAACCCTGGTAATAGCCAGAAACAAAACAAAAAAAACTAAATATAAGCCATATCGTTTAGCAAGCGAGGTACACACATGTAGTCCCAGGTACTTAGAAGGAGTTGTGAGGACCACTCAAGCCTCTAGTTAAAGACAAGCTTGGGCAACATAGTGAGATCCGGGGGTGGAGGGGTAGGAGGGGTGGTTGTAGTAACTCAGGCCTGTAATAATCCCAGTCACTTAGGAGGAAGAGATGAGGACAATAGTTGGGGGCTATCCCAGGCAAAGAGTTAGTGAGGCCTCATCTCAATGAATAAGCTGACCATGTGACCTGTGAGCCCAGCTACAAAGGAAGACATTGGTAGGACGATCACAGTTTGAGTCTGACCCTGGACAGAAACTTCAGACCCTTTCTGAAAAATAAAACAAAAAGGGCTGGGGTCATAGCTCAAGTGGCAGACTACCTCCCTGGTAAACATGAGGCTCTGCGTTAAAACCTACGACCCCCAGAATTAAACAAACAAAGCCAAACAAACAGAATCTTCCCTACAAGTTTTGTGGTCACTCTTAAAGCATGAAACACCAGTTAATTATAATGTAAAATGTCTCCTTCTTGCCAGGAGCTGATGGCTCATGTTTGTAATCTTAGCTACTTAGGAAGCTGAGATTTGAGGATCGAAGTTCAAAGACAGGCCGGGCAGGAAAGTCCACGAGACTCTTATCTTCAATTAATCACCATAAAACTGGAAGTGGTGGTATGGTTGAAAGTGGTAGAGCACTAGCTTTGAGAAAAAAAGGGCCCAGGCCCCAAGTTCAAGCCTCATGACAGACAAAAAAAGGGGGGGAGTCCTTCTTAAAACTCATATATACTAAATTGTCTGAATGACATTACAAATATTTAAAGAAAAATACTAATTCTGTAGTGTCTATTCAACAAATGCAGGCAAAAGATGTGTATCTTAATAGTAGCATAAGTCACAGTAGTCTCTTTTACTAGATACAATTCTAAATGTCCCTCTACTAGTAAATGGATAGTCAAGATATGACCAATAAAAAGGAACAGAGTTCTGACAAATGTCACAATATTCCATCACCCACAAACACATTATGCTAGCCAGGTACAATCACTCAAGCCTGGAATCCTAGCTACTTGGGCTGTGGAGATTAGGGAAAATCACAGTTCGGTTCAAAGCCACCAGGAGCACAAAGACACTTAAGAGACCCAACCTCAAAAACAATCAACGTAAAAGAAACTGGAAGTGTAGCTCAAGTGGTAGAGCTCCTGCCTAGCAAATGTGAGGTCTTGAATTAAATTCTTAGTAATACCAACAGTCCCCCGCCCCGCGCTCCAATTAAAACACAGCATTATGCTAATTGAGAAAAGTTACGCACAAGACTTCATATTGTATGGTTCTATTAGTATAAAATTTCCAGAAAAGGCTAATCTGGGAAGTTAAACAATAGATTAGTTTTTCCTAAGACTGGGAATAGGGACTATGGATAGACTGAACTGATTGCCAATGGGTACAAGGGCTCTTGTAGGGCAGTAAGAATGTTTTGGAACTAGACGTGGAACTAGATCTGGAACTAGTAGTGATGCCTGCACTACTCTAAAATTGCTTAAAATCACTGAATCAGATAGGTGAATTTTACAACATGTAAATTCCTTATAAAGATTTAAAAGGGTCTCAAAATACAGGCTAATGTATCACTTAACACTACTAACAAACTAATTGATAATACATAGTTCTGCAGATCTTTTTAGATACTTTGGTCACTTTCCTATTCTGTGTACATATAACAAATATGCAGCATATGTATTCAATAATACATGTAAACAGTAAATAGCTATTTCTTCTTAAAATGGTATGTACTACAAGGCATCAGTAACCATGATCATACATGAAGAAATTGATTTTAAAGTGTCACTTTTGTATATTTAAGCTTATTTCCCCAAATGGCCAAGACTGTGCCTACAAAATATGAAAACTGGTTCAAACATGAAAAATTCAGTCAACCAACCATAGCTGCTACAATAACCTCCAGTAACTGTTCTGACTGATTTTCAGGCTGTTTTATTTTTTTTTTCTTCCCTTCCACTGAATTGACCAAATTGACTGTGGAAATTGGTATCATGTTGAGACAACTCATGTCAGCACCCACAACTGCCTCATGCCAGAAAGTGTAACTTTGAATGAACTGCCTCAATTAGCCAAAGAGCCCAAATATAGCATCAAGGTGAAGCTTTCTAAGAAAATAAAGGCAGAGCCCTCAGGGGCATGTCCTTAACCACAGCTCTTCACAATGGGATTTTCCACCCACTGCCCAGCCTCTGCCCACTAACCTTCACCCACAGTACAATCAGGGTGCAAGGTGGGAGGTTTCCTCAGTCAGGACTTGGCTTGGGGCCCAGTGGGCTGTTTAAAAGTTAAATAAAAGAAAGCCCTTTAGCAAAACTACAGTTGGAGTTTGTTACTCAATGTGCTCTGTGTAAGAGTCTCACATGGAAGTTTCCTGGTAGGATTTGTTGTAAAGGAAACCTGGACTTTGTATATCCTAATGTGTTCTCTCTGTCAGGAAAGGAAAAGCACACAATTGAGGATTTCGTGCTTGAGTTGGCTGACTCACATCAAGTGCTGGGGAGATCTCCTACTTCTCTTTTTTGGTCTCTATTTTTTGTTTAAAATATTCAATCTGCTTTGCACTTTCAGGTGTAAGACTCATGGAATGCTCTTCAAAATAGGCATGTTAAAACTCTGAATGAAATCCACTTAAAAAAGAAAAGAAAGAACTCAAGTTGTTTAAAAATGTGGCATTAACTTCAATTGTGGCATGATAAAGAAAAACTAAACCCAATGTTCTTCCTCAACCAATTACAGCGATCTGCTTTTCCTTCCTGTTTTTTGGGTTCCAGTCCTGGGGCCCCGTGATTCTTGGCTTTTTTGCGCAAGGCTGGCACTCTAACACTTGCGCCACACCCCCACTTCTGGAGCATTAAAAAAATTTTTTTTGATTGGTTATGGGGCTTGAACTCAGGGCCTGGGCTCTGTCCCAGGGCTCTGGGTCTGGGCACTGACAGTGCCCTTAGTTCTTTCTGCTTGAAGCTAGTGCTGTAACACTTTGAGCTACAACATCACTTCCAGTTTTCTGGTGGTTAATTGGAAATAAGAGTCTCACAAACATTCCTGCTTGGGCTGGCTTTGAACTGCAATCCTCAGATCCTAGCCTCCTGAGTAGTTAGGATTACAGGCTGAGCCACGGGTGCCCAGCCACTTCTGGCTTTTTGCTGTTTAACTGGAGGTAGGTATCTCTCACCTTTGCACTGGCTGGCTTCAAACCTCAATTCTGAGATCTCAGCCTCCTGAATAGCTGGAATTACAAGGCATGAGCCACCACTGCCTGGCTACAGTTTCCTTTTTTCGGCCAGTCCTAGGCCGTGAACTCAGGGCCTGAGCACTGTCCCTGGCTTCTTTTTTGCTCAAGGCTAGCACTCTGCCACTTGAGCCACAGCGCCACTTCTGGCCATTTTCTGTATATGTGGTGCTGAGGAATCGAACCCAGGGCCTCATGTATACGAGGCAAGCACTCTTTGCCACTAGGCCATATTCCCAGCCCCTGGCTACAGTTTCTTGAATGCCAGGAAGCTACCCAGTCCACCTGGAGCAGGAGGATATATCAGCAGATCCACATTCATGGTAACCTCTCCTACCACTGTGCAGGGTGCTTCAGCAAGAATCTTTCATTATGTCTAATTGTGTTATGAAAACACAACAGCCAATATATCTATCTAGTTATTTCTTGGGGACTGCATTCTAATGAATAAGAACAGCAGGTACAATTAAATATAGACACTGTTGACATTTTGTATTACAAATTCATCTATGCACAACAGGAATGCACTTAATAGAAAACCACAATGCAATATAAAAGTTATATAATCACTTGATCACATAATAAAGGCTAGGTCATCCAAATATTCTTGCAAAAGCCTTAAATAAAATTAAGTAGCATAATTAGCCATCCTAAATGGCAGTTATTGTCTAGAGGATGTAACATTTGGCTTTCCTTTTTCACACAATAAAGAGGCAGAGACATGTGACACTTGCAAGACGATTACCATGGACAAATAGACCTGGGCATTCCAATTCTCTTTTCCTTCAATTCCTTCAGTTAGGAAAACAGATTTCTATCCTGGAAGCTGATGGCTCACGCCTGTAAGCTACTCAGGAGGCTGAGATCTGGGGATCAAGGTTCTAAGCCAATCCAGGCAGAAAAGCCTGTGAGACTTTTATATCCAATTAACTACCAAAAATCCAGAAGTGTAGCTGTTTAGCAAAAAAGCTAAGGAATAGTACTCAGACCCTGTGTTCAAGCCCCAGGAATGGCACAAAAGAAACACACAAACTTCTATTAAATATGGAAAAAGAAAAACTAGTTTGTCTACTTCAGTTAATGGGCGAAGTCACCTCCTACCCACCCCCCCAAACCACAAATACTATATATGCTATAGAACTGGTATGTATGAATATTTACATTCAAAGGATAGTATCTAAAGGATTCTCACCACTAATAATTGCTCAGCATAAACACCTCCTTCCAGATCCTTCTGACTAAGCAGTCTCAGAGCTCAGAGAAGAGAGCTCCCACATCCAGCTCTCCCATCATTACCCATGGCAACATAAAACCAACTGGGGATGACTCCTTTAAATTGCCTTGGATCACTCAAACACTAACCAGTCCTTTTAGAAAACCGTGTCTTCCAGAAAGCCAAACAATTGGTTTAGATTATTTCAAAACTCAATATAACAAAGTATCAGCTTCACAGAACTCTGCAAAAGAGATCGTTGCACAAGTTTTATAGAAATTACATTTCATCAGATATTATTTAACATTAATCAGGCTAATATTCTGTCAGTAGTAATGCTTTCCCACAACCCTTTTATTAAAGA
This sequence comes from Perognathus longimembris pacificus, assembly GCF_023159225.1. Lineage (NCBI taxonomy): Eukaryota > Metazoa > Chordata > Mammalia > Rodentia > Heteromyidae > Perognathus > Perognathus longimembris. The sequence goes on from NC_063183.1 coordinate 16,949,936, forward strand.
ACCTCTCCCCTCTGTACTGGGGTACTGAACTCAGGGCCTTGAACCTAGGGCTGAGCACATGCCAGGCAAGCACTCAACCAATTCTTCTACACTCCCAGATCTTTTTGGCTTTGTTTACTGAGGTGCCAGCCTGCTAACTTTGTCTAGGCTATACTCCAACTCCTAGGAGCTGTACCACTTTGCCCTGTTCCTAATTTAGCTTTGCCAGAAATCCTAACTTTCAGACACAATCTTTTAACACTACCGTGGAAGGTAGTAATAATAGCAATAGTAATAATCTGTTGCCAACCTCAAGTTAACCCTTCCCTGCTCAATACTTTTTCTTAAAAATAATTCTGGCATTACAGGTGTTCTTTAAATTATGAAGGGTTATTCTGGCTTGCTGGTTAGTTGGTTTGCTTCTAAGCTACTAAATTGCCAGACCAAATCTACAGATAATTTGTTAGGAGCCAAGGATTCACACAATGGCCATGCTACTTTGAAAATATGGTTTCTGATTTGGGCAGGGGAAACTTTTTTCCCTCCAAAGCAGAGCAGTGGGTCTTCCTTGTGTCTGGTTTCCTGAAGCATACCTTAAATGCAATAAAACTTACTTTTTTCAGATATAATAGATCACTGTGTTCTAACAGTTGTGGACAGTCATGTAAGCAGCACTAAAATCAAGATGGGGAACATTCTTAACACACTAAAGATTCCTCAAGCCTCTTATCATGAATGAATGTATTTTCTGTCATTATAGTTTTGCTTTTTCTAGAATGTTCTATCACTGCGATCACACAGTAAGTGGTCCTTTGAGGCTGACTTATTTTAGCATACAATCGTTGATAACCATCCTTGTTGCTGTATCAGAAATTCATTCTCCACCCTCCCCTCCCCTCCCCTTTGGTTGGCTGTGGGGCTTGAACTCAGGGCCTGGGCACTATTCCTGAGCTTTTCTGCTCAAGGCTAGTGCTCTACCACTTTGAGTCATAGTGCTACTTGTTTCTCTGGTGGTTATTTGGAGATAAATCTCAAGGATGTTCCTGCCTGGGCTAGCTTTGAAATGAGAGCCTCAGATCTCAAACTCCTGAGCAGCTAGGATTACAGGTGTGAGCCACCAGCACCTATTCCTCTTTATTGCTCAGTCATGGCATCATAATTTGTTTGCCTATTTAGCAGCCCAGAGAAATATTGGTCATTTCCAGCTGGAAATTGAAGCTTTTTATGAAGAAAGCCAGTGTGAACAGTTGCCCCTAAGTGTTTTGTGTGGATATCTACTTCATTATTCTTGGGCAAATAAAAAGGCGTAGAATTGCTGGATAATGTAGAGTAGTTGGCAAACTACTATCCACTTTGCATTGTATTTCTGCTGTTCCATATTATTTTCAGCACTTCACCTTACCACGAATTTCTCTCCTTAGTTTTAGCAGAGTTTTTTCTTCAGACACATGCAAAAAAAAGTGTAGGAGTTAGAATCTTTTCTGGCAAAAGTGGATGCTTGACATAAATACCATTATTTTAGGGGTGGCCGCCATTTTACAAGAAGCTATTTTAATTATAAGAATTGTTTTTCTAAGGGCCAGAAACCATGAAGAGCTAGCTGAGTAAGAATGGGTTTTCTGACAAGTCTTGGCCAGCTATCCTTGGTTTGGGCTGCTTGCTCAGATAAACATAGGTTTTTTGTTTTATTTTGCTTTTTTTTTGTTGGTTCTAGTCCTGGGGCCTGAACTCAAGGCCTGGGTTCTGTTTCTGAGATTTTTTGCCAAAAGGTAGCACTCTACCACTTGAGTCACCACCTCCTGCTTTTTAAAAGTGGTTAATAGGAGATAAAAGTCTGGCAGACTTTCCTGCCTGGGTTGGATTAAAACTGTGATCTTCACATCTTAGCCTTCTGAATAGTAGGCTCACAGGTGTGATGAGACACCAGTGCATTGCCAAATAAATTTTTAACAACTAGCCAACAATGCAAGGTTGTGAACCTAAGTTCTGACCAATCAGAACAAAGAGCAGTGAGGAGTTGGGTTTGGGGCATACTGACTGCCTAGTGTGCTTGCCTACTTGGCTTCCTGCTAGCACACCCTTCTGCAGAAGCAAAATTTTGCCTTGCCAAGTTCCTTTCATGTTGGTGTCTTTATTCCTATATAACATACCGATAACTCAAGGCATTTCTGGGATCTTCCATGTCACCCAAGGGGGTCTTCAGAGGCTCTCCTTAGGAGATATGTCCGCTGCCCTGGTGTGGCAGCCTCCCCTTGAAGCTGACAATGGACCTGGAATCGAATGTTAGGGAGGATAGAACCCGAGCAGGCACACCAATAACCAGGTAACCTCATGTGCAGATTAAGACAGGAAAAGAATGGGGCTATACATATTGTCTTGGTGGTTGTTTCCAGGGGTTGAATGTGTGTAACTAAGACAGCCTATAGAGTGAGAGCAGAGTCCTGATCCACTATTGGTAAACTAAACTCTGGAGATGGAAGAAACTCTGGAGATGGAGGAAGCAATCTTGGTGTGCAAGAAACCTTCAGTGCCCCCTGGGGGTTTGAGTACACAGAAAAACTTAAGTCACAGGGACCTGCTGAAAATGAGGAATAAGAATTCACGGCCTAGGGGAACCAAGGAAAGTGAAGCTAAGGGCATTTACCAGATAGTCCCTTGGAGAGAATGTTGACAAAAAGGACTGAGCTACTCTAATTTAATGGGGTCAATTTTCATTTTTGAGCTCACTTTTGTTTTTCTTTTTTGTACTAGTCTTGAGGCTTGAATTCAGAGCCTGGGCACTGTCCTTGAACTTTGGTGCTTAAAGCTCCCACTCTGCCACTTAGAGCCACAGGCTCCGTTTCTAGCTTTTTGGTAGCTAATTGGAGATAAGAATCTCACAGACTTTTCCTGCTCACTCTGGCTTTGAGCTGTGATCTCCAGATCTCAGCCTCCCGAGTAGCCAGGATTACAGGCATGAGCCACCTGCACACGGCTGAGCTCACTTTTTATGCATATTTTACTTCTCCAGAAACTAAAACTTATTGTGTGTGTGTGTGTGTGTAAATATATATATATATATATATAATCAAACTGAATTACAGAGAGGTTACAGTTTCATACATTAGGATACATTTCTTGTACCCTTTGTTACTTGGTCCCGCATTCCCCCCTCCCCCTCCCTCTTTCCCTTCCCCCAGGGAACAGTTTTAAACTCAAACAGAAACAAGATTTTGAAGTTTTGTTATTGACCATGTAGGAGTCTTAAACAAAGATCATTATATAACACAGAAAAACAGCTTAAGATTGCTTTTCTTCATGGATACAGAGTATTTTATTTTTAAAAAGGTAAAGCTTTTAATGGGAGTCATTTCAAAATATAAACTTAAATAGGAGAAATCAGTAAGTAGGGAAAAATATGGGAAGGTATGAGAACACGGTTTTGAGAAAGGAAGTAGTTAAGGTTAGTCAAGATTGATCTCAACAACTGAGGCAAGGGAGACAACAAAAAAAAGGAGTAACTCATACTTCAAATAGGTATCTAAACACAGCCAAATTCTTAATGGGAGGGCAACTGTCAAATCCTACTCACCATGTCTGCCTAGACCTGACAGAAACATGGTCAGACCAGACTTACAAGAAACTCCCTTTGAGGCAGGTGATAAACTTTGTGTGGATGCCTCTTCTCAGATAATTGGATACATGGGAGCCATCTGACTGTGGTTGAATTAAGCAGTCTACTTAATAGTTGGCCAGGGGCTGGGGAGTGCTTGCCTCGTATATATGAGGCCCTGGGTTCGATTCCCCAGCACCACATATACAGAAAACGGCCAGAAGGGGCGCTGTGGCTCAAGTGGCAGAGTGCTAGCCTTGAGCAAAAAGAAGCCAGGGACAGTGCTCAGGCCCTGAGTCCAAGGCCCAGGACTGGCCAAAAAACAACAACAACAAAAATACTTGGTCAGGGGGCTGGGGATATGGCCTAGTGACAAGAGCACTTGCCTCGTATACTTGAAGCCCTGGGTTCGATTCCCCAGCACCACATATACAGAAAACGGCCAGAAGTGGCGCTGTGACTCAAGTGGCAAAGTGCTAGCCTTGAGCAAAAAGAAGCCAGGGACAGTGCTCAGGCCCTGAGTCCAAGGCCCAGAACTGGCAAAAACAAAAACAAAAACAAAAAATACTTGGTCAGTTCAAACCTGCAAACTGTTTGTGTTTACTCAGGTATTAATTTGGAAAAAACAAGACAAAGTTAGATCAACAGCAAAGGCTAAGATATTGTCTACAAGGAATGTATTTAAGTTCTAAAATGTTGCCTCAACTATGTGCTGAATTTCTTCTCTACTTTGCTATCTCTCAGACTGTGGGGCCTTTTTCAAACCCTTCCTTCTCAGCTTACCCTCACTGACCTTAATTCTATGTCCTAAGACTGGTAGGATAAAATTGATTTCACCCAGGAAGTATCACATCAAATCCTGCTCGTGACTAAGCAGAATGAAGTTGGATCCATTAAGTCGAGACACCTTGGCTTCCTGTCAGAAGGGCTAAATTCACTCTCTGAACCTGTAAATACTTCTAGAGAGGTAGCCCCAAGCTACAGAAAGAGGGTTGCCTATCAACTTGGTCATGGACATGACCCAGTCTCGCAGCACCCAGCCGGTGTGGTGTTTGTCAGGCATTGCCTTGGGGGGATCGATATCCTGTGTGGGAAACTTTCAAGACCAAAAATCCTACTCACTAATCCCCTTAAGGTGACTATCCTTGGCTCTGAGGTCTGGAGGGCTCCTCTAGTCCATCCTAGGATATATGGGATTGGGAACTCAGCCTTGGGAGCTGACCCAAAATTCAAGTCAGCAATCATAGCAACTGAGAATGGATACAGGGAAACTAACGTGTGGATGGAATGGATTAAATATTCTGTCTACACATTGAATAAAAGCATCTGTTATACTTGCACGGCAGAAAGGCCCAAGGCTCAAGTAGCATCCCATTCCTGCTAGTACAGATCTCAGACCCCATGGGCACAAGAGTACAAGAGATCTCTCTAGCTGAAAGATATAGCCTGAGGAAACTTGCTGTGCCACTGCTATTCCCAACAATTAAGGATCTAAGTCCAAAAACTCTATAAAAACAGCTCTCCCCCACTGCCCGCCCCACCCCCTCCAGAGGCTAACTATACCTCTGGCCTCTCTAGGTGTGTGAGGGAGTGGTGGTGGAGGGAACTGGCATTTCTGAGAAGCTAGCCCTGACGCAGTAAGGGAACTCAGCACTAGCCATAACCAGGGTAGCTGCCTAGTGGAATTGCGGAGGACCACTGTTGGAAGCCCTACCGGACAATTGGGAGTGGAAACTGTGCTTTGGTTCAATTGGCTATCTCTTTCAAACCAGGCATTTTGTCAAGCTGATAGTCTCCAATGGACATCTGACACTAGGTAGGGAGGAACCTCGTCTGTGGGAGGGTCATTCGACTACTTACATAGCTATTATTGGGGTTCTCAATGAATTGAAGGAGAGAAATCAGATAGCAGCAGGTTTAAAATCCAGTCTATGCTGGTGGCTCACTGTAAAAAACAGTGGTACATTTGGATTGAGTACATTTATTATAATCAGCAGAGGTTTGTTAACTATACTAGAGACCTTAGCAAAAAAAAAAGGTGGCACCAAATGCAATGTTCAGAGCGCAATGGTATACAAATACCTTCCAAGAATTGACCACCCTGGAGTTAGCTGAAAACTCGAGGGCAGATGATCTAGTTACTAGCTTAGTGGAACAATGTTTTTAAAAATGGGAAAAAAATCCTGTAGTCTATATTTACCTCTTTAGTAAATGTTTTCAGAGTAGTGACTATGGTTGGTTGCTACATTTCTTGCATAAGAGATCTTGTTCAGAGATGACTAGAAACTACCCTCTCACCAAGCACTTGTTTCATATCAAACTATCCTACTGGATGTTACTGAATTGAAGAAAGAACATAAAACAACAGAGGGGCAATTATAAGAGTTAGAATCTTTTCTGTCAACATTGTTGCCTGACATAAGCACTGCCATTTTAAGGGTAGCCTTCATATTATAATTTTAATTAGGCCACATCCTGTTATGACTCATTGTTCTACAAGCTGAAGGTATGATGCAAGTAGTAGAGCACCAGCAAAGTAAGAATTGTTTCGCTGGCAAGTCTTGGGTCGGGTGTCTTGGTTTTAGTTGATCAGATAAACTTTTATCTTCCAATCATACAAGATTATAAACCTAAATTTTGACCAATCACTGACAAACGTCAGTAATGCATTAAAGCTAAAACCTGGGCGAACTGCCCACCCTCTGTGCTTGCTTGCTTAGTTGCCTTCTTGTCAGTAGCACACTCTTCTGCTGAAGTTAAATTCTGCCTTGCCAAGTTCCTTTTGGATCAGTGTACTTATTTTCATGTGACACCCCAATGTCCCGAGACATTTCTAACAATAGTAAGCATTTTCCATACAATAAATTGCTGAAAATTCAAGTAACCTCACTATCCATTCCTCTCTCTGTCTAAAAATCTATAAGCAATCCACCAGGAAATTCAATTGAGCCTACATTTAAAATATATTTAGAATCTGGTCACTTCTCCCCATCCTCACACTCATTTCCCTCATCTAGGTCACTAAAATCACCTGATTACTGAAACAGCTTAGTAACAGCTGGGTAAACTGCATTCCATACACTTGGCTGCAGATAAGCTGACCTCTTTGCTGGCCCATAAATACTCCAAGCACAGGCCCACCCTTGGCTTGTACGCTGTTCCCATACATATCAACTTGACTAGCCCCACTCTTCCTTCAAGTCTTCACTCCAAAATCATCTTCTGTATGAGGTCTACTTGATTAATACTGCAACCTATGCTTTGCAGCTCATGCATGGTCTACTTTTCCTTTTTCCTTATAGCTAAGCATTTTCTAATATACTTATTGTAGTTATTGCTTTCCATTTCATTCCACTGATATATTGCAAGTACTTGAAACAGTGCCAGGAATGGAGTAGAAAGAAAATAAATAGCTGTTTAATCTTTGGTATCTAAGGTACACTGAGGGTAGAGGTATGTGTAATGTCAGATTTATACAAATCAGGGTAAGAAGTAAAATGTGTACATTTGTGGACACCACAAGGCTTTGTCTAAACACCAATCTATTTAGGGAGACTTGCCTCTTTACAAAGGTGCTTTATTATGAGATAAGTAACCCCGAGCAGACTCATATAAATACAGATGGATAACTCCTTCTCTCTCATACACACAGACACACAGACACACACACACACACAAACACACACACACACACACTTTGTCTAAGTTTTCTCCTGCAAAATTCTGCATCTGAGTAAGCCTCCATAGATTAATTTCTATTTTATTTTTCTACTCTTAAATTCTATTCTCATTCCTTTATTTCTGGCTTCTCAGGAAGAGTGAGAGCAGTTACTGCCAGGGCATTCTCACATCCTCCACAGAAATGGCATAGGTGTTAATCTTGTATTTGTGTTTGATGTGGGTAATGATAGCTATGCCTGGAGCTGTAGGTTTATTAATATGCAGGGCTCTCACCTCATTAGTGGCGATGTATGTTTTGAAGTTAAGCTGCAATGTTTGCAATATTTTGCTGTAATGCTGTATCTGGCTCAAAAGACTTCCTCACTGTTCATTTTCTTTGTTTTCACTCATAGTCAGCATCTGCCATGTAGCTCATAGGGCTACACATGTGTCTTCCAATAGACAATGTTTTCACAGCAGTTAATCTTGGTGGGAATATGAAATATTGTAAATATTGATGTCCTCATATGATCATATCACTTTTGCTTTATTGTAAAAGATTTACAGAATTGGGCTGGGAATGTGGCTTAGCGGTAGAGTGCTTGTCTAGCATGCGTGAAGCCCTGGGTTCGATTCCTCAGCACCACATAAACAGAAAAGGCCAGAAGTGACTCTGTGGCTCAAGTGGCAGAATGCTAGACTTGAGCAAAAAGAAGCCAGGGACAGTGCTCAGGCCCTGAGTTCAAGCCCCAGGCCTCACAAAAAAAAAAAAAGATTTACAGAATTTTTGACCCAGTAATATACAGCAACATACCTTGTTGGCAGAGTAGCTACGATTACAGGTGCACAGCAAGGGTGAAGTGATTAATTCATAATAATACTAACAACAAACACCTAAAGTATTAGTATTTGATAGTGTTCAGGTATTCTCACATATATAAACTCAAATATCAAAAAAGTAAAACAAGACAGTAAAAACATCTGATATTTGATTATCCACTGGAACAGGGACTTTTGTATTTCAATTCCTAGTTGATATAATATATTGCCGAATAGACTAACTTGGACCAGACTCTCAAGACTCATGCAATGAATCAACAATCCTCACTGGGAAAACACTAGGCGAAAAGACTCCAGATTCTTAAGATTTGTTTGGAAGTCACTATGCTTTACAGATTCTATAATGTATACTTACATATTTCCTATAGCTAAACATCCAGGAAGCAAGTTGGATATGGAAAAGTTGATTTTCTTTCCACATATTACTAGGTAACTGAAAATAACTTCATTAAAAAGTTGTGTTCATGAAAATATAGCATTATCTTTTTTTTTTTTGGCTAGTCCTGGGCCTTGGATTCAGGGCCTGAGCACCGTCCCTGGCTTCTTTCCGCTCAAGGCCAGCACTCTGCCACCTGAGCCACAGCGCCCCTTCTGGCCGTTTTCCATATATGTGGTGCTGGGGAATCGAACCAAGAGCTTCATGTGTAGGAGGCAAGCACTCTTGCCACTAGGCCATATTCCCAGCCCCATCTTTTTTTTTGGCCAGTCGTGGGCCTTGGACTCAGGGCCTGAGCACTGTCCCTGGCTTCTTCCCGCTCAAGGCTAGCACTCTGCCACTTGAACCACAGCGCCACTTCTGGCCGTTTTCTGTATATGTGGTGCTGGGGAATCGAACCTAGGGCCTCGTGTATCCGAGGCAGGCACTCTTGCCACTAGGCTATATCCCCAGCCCCCAGCATTATCTTTTTTTTTTTTTTTTTTTTTGGCCAGTCCCGGGCCTTGGACTCAGGGCCTGAGCACTGTCCCTGGCTTCTTCCCGCTCAAGGCTAGCACTCTGCCACTTGAGCCACAGCACCGCTTCTGGCCGTTTTCTGTATATGTGGTGCTGGGGAATCGAACCTAGGGCCTCGTGTATACGAGGCAGGCACTCTTGCCACTAGGCTATATCCCCAGCCCCCAGCATTATCTTTTTGATTATGTCCCTACCCTGCTTTTCAAGGTAGCATTAGAAAATGATCAGAGGAGAGAATGCAGGTACTTAGACCAAAACAAATAAGGAAGAAGCATAGACCACTCATTAGTATTTCCTTTCCCCATCTGTCCTTTCACAGCAGCTGCACCAGATGCCCCTATGCCTCATAAAAGGACCCTGTCTTTGATTTGACAATGTGACACATATTCAGCTAGAATTCCTATCATCAATCAGAGGAAGCAAAAATGAGTGTATGTGCGTTTAAGAATGTAGAGCCCTGAGTTTATATAGTAAAAGTGTATAAACAAGTATATTACCTATTTAATTGCCTCAGTCGAACTTAAAAGCTCTGATCTTTAATTGCCTGATTGAACTCATCTAAAAAGCTACAATTTTTTAATCAAGGAGAAAATTAAATAGCTTTTTGGTAAATAAAAAGGCATCTTTAATCTTATTTTTATGGAATCTAAGTTATTAAATATGAACAAAACCTTAAAATAGTAAGTTAACTACTCAGCCTAGGGTAAATTTATTATCAATGCTTTTAAAAGTCTTCAGAGACAGCTGGCTTCTTCTACTCTTCAATTAAAAAGCACATGCTTTTAAATCCAGAAGGTGAAAGTTTCCATGAGCAGCTAAGAAAGTTGAGAGCTAAATATGTAAATGTATTATCAAAATATACTTATTTCCACAGCCAAGTAGTCAAGGACCCCGAGTAGCTGAGTGCACTGGGGAGTAAGTGCTCATCTGCACCAAGATTCATTTGTCTTCCCACCCAGGCAAAGGAAGACTCATGTTTCTTCTCTGGTGCTTACTAAAACTTGAAATCCTGAAATCCCTTGAGAGAATTTGTGTCTATTTCCTCCACGCCCCCATCGCCCTCACTCAGCCCCTCGCAGATACCTTTCTACCATTAGTGTTTTATAGCATGTTGCTCTGTGGGAACTGAGGGGACCAGCAAAGCCTGTAGAGTGAAATACAGGCTCAGGATTCCCTTTTGAAACCTTCATGCCTTCAATTACTCAAATCACTACAGTTCTCATCTGCCACAGGTGAAGAATCCCTTATTGAGCAGGGCATAGTGGCACACTATGGAAGTGGAGATGGGGATTGGGGTTTTAAGCTAGCCCAGTTAAAGTCAGAAAGACTTCCCTTAGCAACAAATAAGTCAGGCATGGTAGAAACCTATAATCATCGACAAGGGAAGGTTACGTAGGAAGAGAGCCGTCCAAGGCTGGCCCAGAAAAAAATGTGAGCGACTGTGAAAAATTAACTAAAGCACAAAAGGGCTGGGGTATGGCTCAAGTGAAAGAAACATATCTTTCTATCTACTACAGTTCTCAGCGCTAATAAGTTCCCTCATGGAATATTATTGCTATAACAACTAGTTATAAAAGCAAGAATTAGTCTGGATGTCAGTGCAGGGCAATTCTAGATTCACAACAGCATACCCATTTCCACAACATGGTCTTTTAAAGAAGGATATGCTATAGTGGACAATGAGGCCTTCACTTAGTTCGTCAGATGGATAGCAGATGTCCTTAAAGAGCAATAAATGACAGCAACTGACAAGTGGGTTAGTTCCTATAAAAGCACTTTATAGAGTGGTGGCATGAGAGGTGGAAGTATGAGGAAGAGAGCGAAGGAATACAAGTCACACCATGTTAAATAGCATTCTCTCTGAATCTTAGGCATGAAAAAGGTTCGGTGTGTTCACACACTTATTTTTACCCAGGGAAAGAACACCAATAGCTCATCTTGTGCTGTCCACATCCAGTTTGCCTCAATTTCATTCTGAAAAGTGGCTTTAAAAAATAATTGGCTTATGATTCCATTTAAGCAGAATATATTTAAGAACTGAATTAACATTCTACTTGTCAAAATTTAAATGTCCTCCTTAAAAAATGAAGTCTGGAACCACAAGCTATTTTACACACCCATAAGAGAAGGCAATCCTTAGTGACACATGTGTTACTACAGTTGACTACATTAGATTTTCCTCCTCTTCTTTAAAAAACTCCACAAATTTCTTTTAATCACGTTTAATTTTATGCTATTGCATTCCCCAAATGTACATGAAGCTAGAGGAAACAGATGTATAAAATTAAACAGTATTGTTGTAGCATTAGGCCCTGACATTGCTTTGTTACAGGCTCTTTCTCACTCAATAATTTGCTCAAAACGAATTCAGATATTCTGGGAAAACTAAAAATAAAATAACAACAAAAACAAGAACATCACAAAACACAACAACAAAAGAGGCCGGGCATTGGTGGCTCACTCCTGTATTCCTAACTACTCAGGAGGCTGAAATTTGAAGATCTCAGTTGGAAGCTGGCCCAGGCAGGTAAGTCTATGAGGCTTATCCCCAATTAACCACCAAAAAGCCAGAAGTGGATCAGTGTTTCATGTGGTACAGGATTAACCTTGAGCAAAAAAGCTCAGAGGCAGCATGTAGGCTCTAAGTTCAAGCCCCAGGACTGGCACCAAATTCTAAAAGAAGAAAAAGAAGAAGGTTGGGCTGGGAATATGGCCTAGTGGCAAGAGTGCTTGCTTGCCTTGTATACATGAAGGCCTGGGTTCAATTCCCCAGCACCACATATATAGAAAATGGCCAGAAGTGGCGCTGTGGCTCAAGTGGCAGAGTGCTAGCCTTGAGCAAAAAAGAAGCCAGGGACAGTGCTCAGACCCTGAATCCAAAAGCCCAAGACTGGCAACAAACAGTACAAGAAATGTATCCAATGCCCAACGTATGATACTGTAACCTCTCTGTACATCAGTTTGATAATAAAAATTTGAGAAAAAAAAATAAAATAAAAAAAAAGAAGGTTCTATTTCTTGAGCAGAACACTTACTGACTCTTATCAGTTCCTTATTAAAGTTCTACTTTTCAGGCATTGAAGCAATCTCTTCCTGAAGAGAGTATATCGCATCTAAAACAGTGATCCCAATGAGGGATATAACTAGTCAGAAAGTGAAAGTTCTGTGCTCTCTACATTTAAGACAACAGACCCAGTCATCTTCAAATACTATGAAATATCTTTATGTGTGTTTGATAACTGTCACTCACAAAATACACAAACAACCTTTATAATCAGATGAGTAAGAAACAAGGAAAAGAGGGAAAAAACACAAGAAATTTGATAGTTTGCAAATTATCAATTGTATCAACTGGTTGCAAAGTCACTTTGGTCAGAGCCACACCCTCACCCCAAATTAAGTCATAGCTTAGAACCCAGCACATACCTCTGTGCAAAATCTTTAAACTCCACAAATACGTAAGGCCTTTAACAACCTAAATTCATGAAAGAAAAAAAAAACAGTATAATTATGGCTTTACAGAGAACTTTCCACTGTTCAACATTATTGATCATACTTTTTCTTTAACACTGTCAAGCACTTATTGTACACATTGTATCCCCATGTCACACTGTGTGGAGACATCAAGTATAAAAAAGTCAAATGTTCCTTCCTAGTTATCTTTAATGTCCTGAAGATATGCTAAGTGAAAGAAATAACTGCATGTATATGCAAAATGTATGCAGATGTGGGAAAGCCATGTAGTAAACTCTTAAAAGGAACTGGGGAACATTAGTGAAATAGCTAGAGGAATTATTTGTTAAATTATTTAAAACTTTTCTGAAAGTATAATGTAATCTCAAAGGAAAAGATTCTTAAAATATTCTCTAGCCAGGAATAGTGATTCATGACTGTAATCCTAGCCACTTAGGAGGTGGGGTTTGAGGACAGCCTGGGCTAAAAACATTAGCAGGCATCGTCCCAAAGAATACTTAGGCATGGTGGTTCATAAATGTAATCTCAGCTACTAAGGAGGAATAGGTAAAAGCACAAAACCCTATCTGGAAAAATAACTAAAGCAAAAGGGTTAGGGATGTGATTCAAGTGGTAAAATGCTTGCCAGGCAAGTGCAAGGCCCTGAGGTCAAACTCCAGCATCAGCAAACAAAACAAAACACAACACACACACACACACACACACACAAACCCACCACATAACCCTTTGTTAAATTTATTGTTCTAGTAAAGAATATACATCAAAATGATCCTCATTAGCCAATCTGGTTTGTGCAAAGCAGATAAACTTAGAAGAGTTATGAAGACAATATAGTACAGGTCAAGAAAATGAAATGAAAAAGATATTAATATGTAAATTCAGCTGAAATTTTTTTCTTTAGTAGCCTGAGTTAAGAATAGTCAAATAAGATACAAAAGGAAAAAGAAATGGTTCAAAGACCCTAAGGAAACAAGTTACAGGTGCTACTTCTGAGTAGAAAATTTGGTCAAGGGTTGCCATGAAAACCTTCACAGGCTGGGGATGAGGCTCTTTGCTTTTGCTCCCTGGGTTTGTTCCCCAGCACCAAATTGTTTTTGAAATAAAGCTTTCAAATTCTTCATATAAAAAACTGTTGTAGAAGAAGATGCACATGTTTTATTCACAATTACTGGCTTTGTATGCACATGAATCATGAGTTTAAATTTTAAACTGACTTTGTAATTAGAGGCAGGAAACAAACCACAATTATTCCAAACTTACAAGGTTTTAAAAGCACCTTGCACAACAGAGAGTTTTAGATGAGTATGGGCCATGGAGACTAGAAAACCTACCCGAAGGAGAAGTGACTGAGTGGTTTATGTAATAGTGCTGAGTGGAAGAGGCTAGCCCATTTTAATTGTTTTCACAGTAGAATGTACTGGGAGAGGTGCTAACACAGAATGATTAATTCCATTACATGTTCATCTAAAAGAAAAGAATAAAGTTTGCGCCACATGATTTCTTCTAGAGTTTGGAACAACTAACATTACAATAAAACACATGTTCTGAATAGTAAGACATAAAAAGAAAAGTATTAATAATGAATCTATTAATATGATATTTAAATATATTATTGAAAAATTTATCACAAGAGTAAATACTTTTAAATATTAAAAAATAACATTAACAAAAATCTTTGTCATAGTAGGAGTTCATTTTCTTTAGCACAGAAGCAATGATTTTCTAAGTTCAGAGGAAATATAGTTAAATATCTCAACTGAGAAGCTGAGTCATATACAATAAACTGTGTTACAGATGGTGTATCATTAGCTCTAGTTCAAGAGAAAATGGCCAAAAAAAGAAGCGGGGAGGGAGAGAGGGAGAGAAAACAAAGGGGATACAATCCAAAATATTTAGATTGTCAGGCAAAACAAATACTGTAATGATTTTATGATATTTGCTAAAATTATAAATTTTCTTAAGAGATTCAAAGAAGATAATACTATACTTGTATCAAACTGTTATTTCTGTTTTTCTTTAAAGCATATCAGTATCAGTACACCAGGGAAAGAGAAATCTATCTGTTGAAAATCTAGAGAGTATTATTGGTATTCAGTAGGCTTGGTTTACAACAATGAACTGACAAAACCTTGACACAAAAAGTACTTATATCTGCTGTCAATCACTCACTCCTTGACATGTCAAGTGCACATTCTCTCAGGGACAACTTCAATCAACATTAGCACTCAAAATATAGTACACAATGTCAGTCTTCAAAAATGAGAGGAAAAATAAAATGTGTTAGGTGCTAGGGAATGGCAGATTGGTGTTATTCTTTATAGGAGACCAGATTCAAATGGACAGTGAATAAAAATCAGGAGCAAGTTTAAGAGGCAGAAATAAGTTAGATGGATATCAAGAAAAAAATATTCTCTTGCCATACATCCTGCAAGAGAAAATTTGAAACACATCCTATAGAGGCTGAAAGGGGTCTAGCATACAAGGAACCTTAGAACTATGAAACTGCCTTACACACCAGGTTATTACAACCCGTAAAATAAAGTTAGCTTGGAGAGGAAGAGATAACCTAAACAGGGTTCTAAGACATGAAAACAATCTAAAGGTTGGGGACTGGTTGGTGCATGCCTGAAGACTGTACTCATAGGCTGATGTGGATGGCTTAAGCTAGGGGTTTGAGAACAGCATACAAAGGTGACATAAGATCCCATCTCAAAGAAAAGAAAAAAAAGTCCATTATTCGCGTTCATATTTCTTTTTTTTTTCATTTTAGCCCAGTTCTCCCTTTTATTCCTCCCTGTATTTTTTGTCTCAGATTCTTAGAAAATCAGAGTGAAAGAGTAATGGGCCTGAAGTCAGACAGCGTCTGTTTCAATTACCACTGATTAACTACAGTTTTTAAATTTTCTAAACTTCATTTTGCATACCAGAATATAGTTCAATAATCCACATTTTACAGAGCTGATGTAAATACTAGATGACACAGTATTTGAATGCAAAACATTCAACAGTGATTTGACAGTGGAAATATTCAACTTATAACTATTTCCCAACTTCTGACTCTATAGCTTTAGACTTGGCAAAAGCTATAACAACATTCATGTGCTTTTTTACCTCATTGAGGGTGGAGATGGTAATGCCACTTTGGGGACATTATGGGAGACATAACCAAGGACATTAGGGACTCCATCAAGCTGTTTGAATACATATTTTAGAAACCATAACCTACAACCCATCAATTCTCTAGTCCTACGATGACTGATAGAGCCTCCTGGCAACAGGCATAAGCCCCGTGCCAATGTGTATTTGTCAGCTACAAAGAAGAAGCATCCAAGTTTGGAAGCTGTTCAGATTAGGCACAAAAATACACTTTGGAGGCACTGAGCAAGCTTCAGACTCAGGTAGAGCTTACAAAGTGGAAGAAGAAAAGCACTTTTACTTCAGCCATAAGCATTCTTACTATTATCTGATAAGAAAAAAGCTAGAGAGATCAGATACATTTTAGGGGGAAACAAACCAACAAAGATAACCCTTAAAGTGTGTGTGTGTATGTGTGTGTTTGTGTATCCTTAAATATATATGTGCAAATGTAAACAATGACTTGAAATGGCACTTCCTTTTAATGCCTTTCACTGACTTAATTTTTGTCATATTTTTCAATTACACAACAGGCAAAACCTATATTTAAAGTAGGTTTGGTTTTGCTAGCTGACTCTCCTGTCTTCCAACTCAAAAAGAATTGAAAACCCAGTGGCCTTGTCAGGATGCCCTGCGTGAGAGGGAGGCAAGATTTATGAAGTCTAGGAAGAACATGCTTCTTTACTGAGGAAGGCAGATTTCCATTTTTGCTAAGTTCGATAGATAACAGAGAATACAGAACTTCAATGTATTTTTTTCTTTCTCAACTGATACCCTTGCCTTTTTTCACCTTTTATATACAGGTTATTAAACTTTAGAAGCAAAACTGCCAAAAGCCACAAAGCACTTATTCCTCTGAGATTAGATGAGGAAATGAAACATTTTTATTTTCATCTAAAATAATGATTTAAGTACTCAAATTTCAAACTAAACGAATCTGCCTCCACATGTAGATTAGAAGCTACTTGGCAGCAACATCATCAGAAAGAAAGTTCTAATCACCCTGGGCAGTTCACACTAGTAATTGGAAAGAAAAAAGCAAAGCTGTGAATTACAATGAACTAAGACTAAATAAGTGTCCATGCTGGATTAAAGAATTTGAGTTGTCAGTTTGATGTATAATGAATGTGAAAATAAGCCACTTAATTAAATGGTACATGATATAATCACTTTGTTCTGCATTAAACTATGTAAGTTATCAGAGTACCTTTGGCTTAGCAATTGTTTACTATTAACCACCCAATGACTTCGCTTAGACACTTGAACCCATGTCATTCCAAATTTTAAGTCTGAAACTTACAAAGTAATTCAGTTTAGCTGATATATTTTACTACTTATTTGAAAGTACAAAAACTAAGAGAGGTGATTTTAGTCACAAAAGGAGCCCATTCCTACAGACAGTTGATAAAAATTGAAAAGCCAAGAACACAAAGTGACAGCAAAAACATTTAAGATCAAAATACTCTTTTTTTTTGTAGACTGATTAATACTTTAAATTCTTAAACTATTTCTTAGTCATAATGTCAATAACCACAAAGAAAAATGTTTTCTTTTTGGGAAAGCCAGAAATTCTACTGGTCAACCTTAGCACTAAGATCCCTGTGGACACAGGATACTAGAACTGGTCACTACTGCTAAACATAAGGGATGTCAGGTGACAATGTTGAGAGTCAGCTTATAAAAAGAAGAAAAGAAAAAGACAGAAGCAGAAGAAAGGTAATAAAAACATGACAGCCAACTCAGATTAAAGATAAACATCCTGAGGATACAAGAATAAGGTTAAGATTAAATTATGAAAGCTTCTTAATACAGAAGTCATATACTTACTGCTACTGCAATTCTGCCAAGGACATGCTCTGGAATTTTCCTATATACATCCAAAGATCCCCCTGTGGAGACAAAGACATGTAACGACAAATGAAGCTACTTGAACATTATACTGGGCTCTTCCTCTGTGTATTCATTTTATCTTTTTTTAAATTGCATATGTCAGATAAAATTGGGTTTTAGTTTAATTTGATACTGTTCCAGATTAAGTATAACTAGATACTTACATATCATTCAAGTATATAGTCATATACATTTAAAAAGTCTCTTGGAATCATCATATCATCAGTGCTAGAAAGGATGCTATTGATGAGTTCAACTGCTTTATTTAACACATGGAAGAAACTGAGAAATGCAAGTGAGCTGATGGCAGAGCTCAGAAAAGATATGATCTTTGAACTCCCCTAAATGAAAGAATCTAAAACTTTCTCCTGCAGAATCATATGAGAACTTTTTATAGCTTAAAAACTGTCCCTCAGCTGGTGTCAGTGGCTTACACCTGAAGCTCTAGCTGCTCAGGAGATTGAGATCTGAGAATCACAGTTGGGAGCTAGTCCAAGGAACGTAAGTCTTTACGTCTCTCCTTTTTTCCCCCTTTATTGTCAAAGTGAAGCGCAGAGGGGTTATAGTTTCATATGTAAGGCAGTGAGTTTCTTGTTCAACTTGTTACCTCCTCCCTCCTTAAGTCTCTTTATCTCCAATTAAACCAGTAAAAAACTGGAAGTGGAGCTGTGGCTCAAGTGATAGAAGTGATGGCCTTGAGCAAAAAAGTTCAGGGACGGTGGCTCTGAGTTCAAGCCTCAGGAGCAGTACTAAAAGGAAAAAAAAAATTGAAAAAAACCAAACACCTATCCCTCAATGTGTTATCAGTGTGATGCATACTGACAGAGTTTATTACCAACTGAGATTTGGTCTTCAAGGCATTTAGAAACAAATTCACCGGTGGCTGGAGGTGTCTGAACGTCTTGCTTATGACTCCCGGAGCGCATGCCATCCTTGAGGAGTCATTTCACTGCGTGCCACCCTCCACCACGGTGACCAAGAGGAAGACTGCTAGTGGATTTGCCAAATCCCATGTCCACTACATATTCTGTTGATAGATCAGGGCCCTCATTATCAGGTAAATAGGCTAAAATGTCTATGTTTATCCTAATACAGAGTCTAAAAACGTCGTAGTGCCTTGCATTATGGTAAATACAGATGTGTATTAAATGAATGAGAAACATTTCTGTCATATTAGTCTCAACATTTTCCTGAAAATGACCATTATTATTCAAGTCAACAAAACTGTAATCAGGAGTCATAAGCAAAAATTTTAAACTATAAGCAAAAAATTTAGTTTCTAATAGTTAAAAAGTTCTTTCTTTCTTTGTAATATGTTTTGGTTTTGATTTTGGTGGGGAGAACACTTCTGTTCCATTGTGGTAATCTAAATACTCATCTAATACAGCATTACTAAATGGATTTAGGTTTTCAGTCAATAAGAAAGCATATCATAAAACTCTTTTACTGAAAACTTTTCAATGGTTTCCTAATAAATGCAGACTAAAACTCCTTACTATGGCCTAGCCTCTTGTCCATCCTCCGGTTCTCTCATCATTGGCCTTTCTGCTGGCTTTGATTTTTGTCAAACTTGCATGTACTTCGGAACATTTATATTTGCTGGTACTTCTGCCTCTTCCCTATGACTTTCTCTGAGCTACTTCATGCATATTAAGGTCTCTATGGTAAGTATTTCTACAAAAATGCCATCTCTAACCACCCTACCTACTACCTGGCTCTATTAGTCATCCTCTATCCTGTTTTATCCCTCCCTGAGATTGTACTGTAAATTTATTCTGTCTTCCAGTTCTAGAATAGAAGCTTATTGGACAGGGATCAAATCTTATTCATCTTTGTATCCCTAGTATCTTAAAGTGCTCTGTAAATAATTGGAAAAAAGTGAAATCAAAATAATGGGAGAGAAAGTTGTCCAGAAGTAGGACTGAAACAAGATGAAAGAAAAGAAATGATAGTTGGCAGTGTGGCAAAGTTTGAGTATTTTTGATATGGTTTGAGACATATAATATTGTGGTATACTATTAAATATCACATATTATATATGTAGTAACTAAAGAAAACCATGAGTAAAGAACTAAAGTATAAGAGGCTGATGTTCTTGCAAATCAAAGCTATCAATAAAGATAAAAATCATATGTAATCAAATAGAAAAAAATTTAGTTGAAAAGTAGAGTAACTAAAATGAAATTTCACTAAAGAGGATTGATCACCAGCATATTGAGAAGGCAGAAGAAAGAGTAAAGGGATTAGCCAGTTGAAGACCCAGTCTGACAAGAAAGAAGGGGAGGGGAGTGAAAGGGAAAGGGGAAAAGGGAAGGGGGAAAGGGAAAGGGAAAGGGAAAAGAAGGGGAAGGGAAGAAAGGAAGGAAGGAAGGAAGGAAGGAAGGAAGGAAGGAAGGAAGAAAGAAAGAAAGAAAGAAAGAAAGAAAGAAAGAAAGAAAGAAAGAAAGAAAGAAAGAAAAGTGAATATATTCTCAAAGACTTATTGGATTACTATCAAGCATGGCAACATGTACATAATGGGAAAGACCAGAGGCAGTGGACTGAAATATTTGAATAGCTGAAAGAAAAAGATATTCAATTCTATGCCCAGCAAAACTGTAATACATGAGGAAGAAATGAAGACATCTCAAGATAAATAAAAACTGAAAAGAATTTTTCACTAGCTGACCTATCATACAAGAGATATAAACTGTACTCCCCCAGCCAGAGGAACCTTAAGTTACAAGACAGTAACCAAATCAATATGAAGAAAGAGAATCAGCATTAGTACAGGTAACTGCATATATAAAAAGGTAAATGGGAGTTAAAAAATTTTCTCCTGGGGCTGGGGATATGGCCTAGTGGCAAGAGAGCTTGCCTTGTATACATGAGGCCCTGGGTTCGATTCCCCAGCACCACATATACAGAAAACGGTCAGAAGTGGCGCTGTGGCTCAAGTGGCAGAGTGCTAGCCTTGAGCAAAAGGAAGCCAGGGACAGTGCTCAGGCCCTGAGTCCAAGGCCCAGGACTGGCCAAAAAAAAAAAAAAAAAAAAAATTTTCTCCTGATTTAAAAGACAGCTGCATAAACCAATAATTATAAACCTATATTGCATACACAATTTACAAAAATGTAATTTATATAGGAATAGAGCAAAAAATGAGGAGTAAGTAATAAAGCTATATGAGAGTGTGGTGTTTTATATAGAGATGGCTCCTGACTTATAATGGTTCAATGTACATTTTTAAAATTTCATGCAAAATTGCAAAAGTGATACAGTGATACACATTTAGTGGATCCCTTTTTAAGGGTCACACTTTGTGGAAACTACCCTGTGCCTTTCATCTCCTCTCAGACCAGTGATAGGTAGCACAATCAGCTCTTTCCAAGCTGGGCAGCAGCTGTGAACTGCTGCTCCCAATCAGCCCCTCGATCACAAGGGCAAACAAAACAATAATCCAGGGTGTACTGTTGGCTAAGCCATCATGGTCAATAGGTTATGTTTATTAAATGCATTTTATGATATTTTCAATTTAACAATAGGCTTACTGGGATGTTTTCTTAACTTGAGGAGCATTTTTAAAGTTAAGTTGTTACTAATCTGAACTAAACTGTTAGAAATTAAGATAGTAACTATAATCCCTGAGGTACCCCCTAGAGATATAACTCAAAAAATATAGTAAAAGAATCACATGGGAATTTAAATAGTACCTTAGAAAATATCTATTTAACATGAGAGAAAGAGAAATACAGGAATACAGGAACATAGAAGATGTAAAACCTACAGAAAAATGGCAAATATAAATCTCACTCTGCTAGTAATTACATTAAATTGAGATGGTCTGCACACTCTGATTAAATGAGAAACTGGCAAAGCAGACTCAGATTTATAGAACTAACTAGACCTGGAGTGAAAAGTAGTAAAGATACACTATTCAGTACACACAGTAATCAATCAGAAACTGGAACAATGGTATCAACATCAGACAAAACAGACCTTTGGACAAATATTGTTACTAGAGCCAAAGACAAGCATCCTCTTTTTCTTTTTGTTTCTGTGTCTGCATATGTATGTATGTGCGCATGCCAGTACTGGGGCTTAAACTGAGGGCTTTGAGCTCTTGCTTGCATTGTTTTTACTCTAGGCTGGCGCTACCACTTGAGCCACAGCTCTACTTTGGCTTTTCCTAGTTAACTGGAATAAGTTTCATGAGCTTTTCCTGCCTATACTGGCTTTGAATCTCAATTCTCAGATTTCAGCCTCTTGAGTAGCTAGGATTACAGATAGGAGTGGTGCCTGGCTAAAGAGACATTTTCTAAGCCTAAAAGGGCCACTCCATCATGAAGACTTAACAACATGTTGTTACATAAGTAACGACAGAGAGCCAAAATTTTTAAAGCATAACCTAATAAAATTGAAGAGAGAACTAAAAAATATTAGTTGGATACTTCAATATCCCACTTTCAAAAATGAGTTAAAAAAAACACAAAACAGCTGGGGGTGATGGTTCATGCTTTTAATCCCAGTTATTTAGAAGGTAAAGATTGGGAAGACTGAAGTTCAAGTCCAACCTGGGCAAAAGTTAAACTCCCAATTCAACAAATAAGCTCAGCATGGAGATATATGCCTATAATCCTAGCTGTGTGATAGAAGGATTATAGCCCACAGCCAGCCCAGAAAGATAATGTGACACCCTATAAGAAAAATAACCTAAAGCAAAGAGGGCTAGATTTAAGTAGTAGACCAACTACCTACCAAGTATGGGACCCTGAGTTCAAATCCTAGTACTACTCCCCCAAAACCCCACCTACACAGTAGATTAAAAAAGAAATAAAATACGTGAAAAACACTATTAACCAATCAAATCCAACAGATATGTATAGGATACCTTCCACCAGGTACTCAGTGAGTGTGAAGTGCTGGGGGAACCAAGTACAGACTTGAATCATAGAGGGAACAAAAGGACAGCTAAAAGCCAAAAAGAAAGGGGGAAGGTGGGAGGAAGTCGAAACTACAAGATAAGCCAGGCTACTCTTGCACCATGCTAGAACCTAACTGAAGTACAAGTCATCAGTTCTCACAAGTCTTAATCTGTGCAGAGATCTGGCGCAGTGACTCCTACATGACAGGAAAGCTTTGGGAAAGAAATCACTTTATTGCCTCTCACATCTCTTAGAGTTACAGTCAAGCACCATCTTGAAAGGGATGGGGCCTGTGGACATGAAAACAAGCAACAATTGCCTTGGGCTACCCTG
Source organism: Perognathus longimembris pacificus (assembly GCF_023159225.1). Classification (NCBI taxonomy): domain Eukaryota; kingdom Metazoa; phylum Chordata; class Mammalia; order Rodentia; family Heteromyidae; genus Perognathus; species Perognathus longimembris. The sequence continues at coordinate 16,972,692 of NC_063183.1, forward strand.
AGAGTGTTGAAAGGGACATAGCCAGGAAAGGCAGTTGTGGGGAGGGTCAGGATCAGATCCCACTGAGCAGTCTGTCAGTGGGAGCTCAGGCTATGAACAGGGTGGGGTTTTGTGATTTTACTCTCTGTGGTGAGGAGAGGAACAAGTCTATGAATCACTGAAGAATTGAAAGACCTGACCCAAGCCTTTGGCCAGAGGAAAAGTCTGTCTCAGACTGCCTATGGAGTGGATGCTACAAGGCACAACCAAATACTCTGAGCCCAAGTCCAGTGGACCATGCTATTTCTAGCTACTTCTCTCCCAAGGGATGGCTCACCATGGGGTAGGATTGGAAAACTCTGAGTCAGGAAGGTGCATCACCATATTGTCCCATTTTAGATCTCAGGTATCTGTTTGTTCCTATGTACTGAGGCAGGGAGAAGGGGTGGAGAGGAACCTCTAGGCTTGGGCATTTGTTGCTCTGGGTGTACAGACTAGAGGTATGGAGCAAGAAGAAAGCTGCCCAGTCCATTGGCTGCAAAGTTCATTGGGCTAGTCATGACTCCAGGCACAAAGAAGGGAAGCTTATAGGTAAGTGACTGCAGCTCTGACATTGACCACTAAGCATTAACTAGTGTGGCCCTTAGTTGACTATGTGGCCACACAGTAGTTGCTGTTATGGAAGGTTGTTTTCTCCAATGTGAGTGTTACTGGAAACCTAGCCACCAATATTAGACTGCTTTCTAAGAAGTCAAACAAAATTGAAAGAGATATCCATTCCAACAGATGCACAAATCACAACCTAATAATACAAATATAAAAAAGGCAATATTATGCCTCCTCTCAAAGCTTAAACTCCTCAAATAAATCAAGAAACACTGAAATGGCTGATATACCAGGTAAGAAATTAAAAAGAAAAATCTGCTTTTAAAAAGTATCAGTGAAGCAAGGCACCAGTGGCTCATGGCTATGATCCCAACTACTATATACAGAGGGCTAAGATCTGAGGATCAGATCTGAGGATCACAGTTCAAAGCCAGCCTAGGTGGGAAATCACATGAGACTTTTACCTCCACTTAACCAGCAAAAAGGCAGCCAGTGAAGCTGTGGCTAAAATGGTAGAGCACTAGTCTTGCACAAAGAAAGATTGAGAACAGTGCCCAGGCCCTGAAATCAAGCATCAGGACCCCCCCCACCACCACACACACACTACCAAGGACCTCAAAGAGGACTAAAATAAACAGCTGACATTATCCAGAGGGAAATACGTTCTTTGCCTGACTTAAACTGAATTCCTCTGTTTTTAGCATTTTCAAATACAAATTAAAAAAATAAATACTTGAATGCTGTAAAGAATGCAATTTAAGATCTGCATGAGAAGTTCAATGAGGATGCTGAGATTCTGGGAGAAAACACCTTAGAAATCTTGAAAGTGAAAAAGTCAATAAATCAAATAACCACAGTGAAAAACATCACCAATAAACTAGGCAAAGCAGAAAAAAGACTCAGGGAATGAAGACAAAGTTTGGGAAATACTGTATTCTGACAGCAATAAACAAGCATGGTTGCATTTTTCAAGAACCTTGGGACAATATTTATCAATACATCAAATCTAAGCATCCATGGAGTGGGAGAAGGAAGCGAGACACAAATTAAAGAAAATGTATTCAAGGAAATTAGAGCAGAAAATTTCCTGAATCTATAGTAAGATATGGACATTCAAATACATACAGGAACAGACAGAACCCTAAACAGACATGATCAGAAAAGAACCTGTTCACATCATTTTATAGTCAAAATGCTAAGAACTACAGAACACAGAAAGAGCACAGGAACTTTCAAAATAAAACATGAACTTACAAACCCATTAGAATTACATCAGACCTCTCAGCAAAAACCCTAAAAGCCAGGAAAGTGTGAAATGATATATTTCAAGCTTTGAAAGTTAGTAACTGCCAGCCAAGATTACTATTTCCAGCAAAGTTATCCTTTAAAATCAATAGGAAAAGAGAACCTTCCAAGAAAAAGACAAGTAAGCAGTTCATAACAACTAAAGTGAGTACCGCCGAAGATATGTACACCTACACACAGATGAAGAAGACAGTCACAATAAGAGAAGCAGGAAAGAATACATTTCTGAAAAAGAACAGATTTAAAATTGAGAAGGAAAGAGTTAAATAACACTCAATTCAGTAAACTAGCAAGCCCCTAAGAGGAAACAAACAAAAAAGAGAAGAACTAATGGTACTCATTAAACCAGGGGAGGGAAAAAAAAAGCCAATGAGGTAACAGGAATCAGGAATCAGCAAACATATTTGAATAGTAACTCAAATTGTCAATGATCTTAATTGTCTAAAAAGACTGAAGCTGAGTACCAATGGCTTACATATATAATTCCAGCTACTCAGAAGGCTGAGATCTAAGGATCAAAGGAAGGAAACTCTGTAAGACTCTCAATTCCAATTAACCACCTGAAGCTGGAAGCAGAGCTGTGGCTTAACTGGTAGAACACTAGCCTTGAGCACCAAAGCTCAGGGACAGTGTCCAGGCCCTGAATCCAGGCCACAGGGCTAGCACACAAAAGAGTTAAATAAAATAATAAATAAATAAACATAAATGATCCAGATTGTTAGACTTAGAAACAAGAGCCAACTATTTTTCTTCCACAGAGATACAACTCATATGCAAAGACACATACAGAGCGAAAGTAAAACAATATACTGTACAATTGGAACCTGAAAGCAAAAGTAGTTATACTCATGTCCACCAAAATAGACTTTAACCTAAAGCAGAAGGAAAAAAGGTTACTACGCATGAATAAAGGAAACAATGCATCCAGATGTGTGTGTATACATATACATTGGTATATTCAGTTTCACAAAAGAACACTACTGGTTATAAAAGAATATATAAAAAGTTTGGATAAAATATGAGTGGGTAACTTCAGTACCTCACTCTCATCAAATGATAAGAGCAAGAGCAAGAGCAAGAGAAGGATATCCAGTCTCATTACATCTATCTACTCAATTGCACTGAAGACTCTCACTGTGGGGATTATGCAAGAAAAGTATATAAAAAGCATCTTGATTAGAAAGGAAGATGGCAGGGCTGGGGATATAGCCTAGTGGCAAGAGTGCCTGCCTCTGATACACGAGGCCCTAGGTTCGATTCCCCAGCACCACATATACAGACAACAGCCAGAAGCGGCGCTGTGGCTCAAGTGGCAGAGTGCTAGCCTTGAGCGGGAAGAAGCCAGGGACAGTGCTCAGGCCCTGAGTCCAAGGCCCAGGACTGGCCAAAAAAAAAAAAAAAAAAAGAAAGGAAGATGGCATATATTACATACATAAAACCCTTAAAAACCCACACAAACTTTCTAAAGTTAATAAATAAGTCCAGCAAGGTTACAGGAGTTAAAATCAACATATAAAAATCAGTTAACTTTCTATACACTATACACTAGTACACAAAATAACTGAAAAGTGAAATTAAGAGAAACGTTCACACTGAGTGCTAATGACTTACATCTGTAATACTAGCTACCTAAGAAAGTGAGATCCAAGTTCCAGGCCAGATAGGCAGAAGGAAGCTGGGTGAGGTGGCATAGGCCTGCCATCTGAGCTAGGAAGCCTAAAATAAGCAGATCATGGTCCAGGCACAGACCTAGACAGCAAGTGAGACCCTGTTTCAAAAACAGATAATGTAAAAAAGGGCTACAAGCCTGGCTAACCAGTACAGTGCACAAGGCTCAATGTTCAAAGTCCAGTACTGCCAAAAAGAAACAAACAAAAACCCAGAAGAATAATGTTTTATTTACATTATCATTTAGAAGATAACAAAAAAAAAAGAAGATAACATACTTAGGAATATTATTTTTTATGTCAGTACTGGGGCTTGAACTCAGGACCTGAACAAGCCTCTTTTTAATACAGAAGAGTATTTGAACATCAACAAATTCCATAAAATCCCTGTTTAAAAATTTCAGCTGGCTTTTTCAGAGAAATCGATAAGCTGATTCTAAAACTCATAGAAAATAGCCCAAACAATCTTGAAAAAGAACAGAGTTGTAGCACATATGCTCCTTAGTGTCAAAGCTTATGCTCAATAATCTACAGTTCAAAGCACTGTGGCTCACTCCCAGAATACTAGCTACTCACCCTTTGTCTTGTATGTAAGTTTATCTGATTTGGGGAGGGAAAGGGGAAGCACAGAAATGGTAAGACATGGGTGAACTAATTCATCAGTGAACTCACTAGACACTACCTTGGAATGAACTATACAACTTGGGGGAAGAATGGTCAGGAGGGAAAAAACTGGGAGAAAATGAGGCAAGGGTGAAACTGTTCAAAAAGAAATGTACTCATTACCTGACTTATGTAACTGTTCACATTGACAAAATAAAAATACTAGCTACTCAGGAGGCTGAGATCTGAGGATTGAGGTTGGAAGCCAAGACAAATCTAAGACACATTTAAAAAAAATGTGTGTGTGTTTGTGCACATGCATGCACATGCGCGTGCATGGGTACTAAAGCTTGAACTCAAGACCTGGGTTTAATCCCTGCTAGTACTCTACCCCTTGAGCCACAACTCTACTTCCACCTTGTTTGGTGATTAATAAGGTGCAAATAAAGAGTTCAGATGACTCTCCTGCTCAGGCTTGACCTTTACTAGAACTAATTTACAATGTATTAAATATTTATTATAATACCAAGTTATAAATGCTGGCTCATTACAGTGCATGAATAAATTGTTTTGGTATCATACAAAGAATTCCCACTAAGAAGCTAAGTAGATATATTTTTGTTTGATTTTGTTTTTGTTGCCAGTCCTGGGTCTGGAACTCAGGGTCTGAGCACTGTCCCAGGCTTCTTTTTGCTCAAGGCTAGCACTCTGCCACTTGAGCCACAGCGCCACTTCCGGCTTTTTCTATATATGTGGTGCTGAGAAATTGAACCCAGGGCTTCATGTATATGAGGTGAGCACTTTACCACAAAGCCATATTCCCAGCCCCAAGTAGATAAATTTGTAAATGTATCTCTTTGTCTTTTTTGTTTTTCTGCGCCAATACTGAGGTTTGAACTCAGGGCCTGGGCACTGTCCCTTAATTTTTTTTGCTCAAGGATGGCACTCCACCACTTGAGCCATACCTCCACTTCTGGCTTTTTGCTGGTTAGGTAGAGATAAAAACTCTGAGATTTGTTTGCGTAAGCTGGCTTCAGACTGTGATTCTTAAATCTCAGCCTCCTGAGTAGTCAATATTAGAGGCCTGAGCCACTGGCATCCAACTTGCTCTTTTATCATTAAGGCTTTTTCTAAAATTAGCATTTATTAGTTATACAAAGTAGATTTCACTGTGGCATTTTACTGGGCTTATCATGTAAAATGTAAAGACTGCCTGGGCTTAAAAGGGTGAAAAATAATCAGGATAACATAATTTCCATTAATAGCACTCCTGGAAATCTGTATTAATGCCACAACATTCAAATCAAGAATGATCTACTAAAACAGAATGAATAAAAAATATAGCAGGAAGAAAGAACTTAAGTCCAAAGAAAACTAAACACATCTTGGCAAAACAGCTGTGTTGAAAAACAATTTCTTATCTTGCAATTAAGAACTGATCTCTTTCTAAAACACACAGGACATTGGGTTAATAGATTTCTTTAAAAGAAAATCTGTTTTGGCTACTGAAACATTAGAAGAACAGAACATCTGTTTTGCAAGTAAAGACAGATTGCATGCAAGAATCAAATATCAAGCCACAAATAGACTAGTATTTAATCTCTTCTATTTAAATTTTCAATAAAAGTAAATGAAGTTACATTCTTGAAATTATAGCTCAGCTATAAATGTTTAACATCAGGAATCTCTAACAGTAAGATGATTTTCAAGTACAAAGGATACAACTCTTAGTTTGTTTTAATCATTTTTAATCGACGTCTATACCCAAATCAGGTTTTATAGCACTCCATACTCCAGAAGTCATTTTTAAAATACTGAAAAGTAAAAGCTTACCATCCATGAATTCTGTACATATTGAAATCCTGTTTTCTACAAAAAATGCCCCATAAAATCCTATGATATATGATGAGTCACACTGCAACAAAAGACAAAAAGTAGTTAGAAACCTGAAAGCCAACTGCCTCATGGTTTTACAAGTGAAAGTGATCAGGGAAAAATTACCTTGTAAAGAATTTCCAATTCAGACATAATTTGCTTCTGAAGTTCCAGTGTAATATCTAATAGTATAACCTAAATATAGAAAAGTATTAACATTAATATATTTATCCACTTCCAAGTCAAGTATAGGCATAATTATTATAAAATATAAGAACTAAAACAAGGCAATGCCTTTATTCATCCTTTCCCCCTCCCCACTCCCATAATCTGCAGTAATATAAAATGCTTCCACATGTGTCTAAGTCTTTATATTGGGGGAGGTGGCACAGAACTGATTGATGGGACCACAGAAAAGGCCAGGTCTCAAAGGTCAGGATTAATGGCTTTAAAAGTCAGTTAAGTTATAATACTCTTTATTTTATGCACTCTATTTAGGCCACACTGGTAATTTTCAGGAAAGGATCGTACAGATGACCCTCAAACTATTCTAAAAAGAACTGCCTTATGATTCAGACATTAGCAGATAAGCAGAGAGGATAAGTTCAAATAATATTATTTGTGAAAGAAAGTTTAAAAGCACATCATTTTATTTTATTCTAGGTGGTAACACTTCTTTACAAACATTACTGTAGACTATTAGAAAAGGAAACCTGCTTCACCTAGCCATTTGACTTCATTTTTTTTTTTTTTTTTGCCAGTCCTGGGGCTTGAACTCAGGGCCTGAGCACTGTCCCTGGCTTCCTTTTGCTCAAGGTTAACACCCTATCACTTGAGCCACGCACCTAGCCATTTGAGACATATCTCTACTACCAGCTTTTTGCTGGTTAACTGGAGATAAGAGTCTCTCAAATTTATCTGCTTGGCTGGGATTCAAATCTTGATTCTCAGATCTTAGCCTCCTGAGTAGCTAGGATTACAGGTGTGAGCCACAGGCATTGGGCTCTAAGTCCCTTCCTTTAGAAGTGAGGAGAGCAAGGTTTCTTACAGAGCCACAATGTATAGCAGGGCAGAGCTTCCTCCTCTGTCTGCTGTGCTTTTCCAGTACTTCTTCAGTAAAATATCAGCCATTGAGCTGGACTTGTATCACAAAAATATAAAATCATGTTAGAAAGTTAACCTAGGATAAACTCTAGCTATTTCAAACCCATTTTTAAGGGATGGGGGAACTGAACTGTGGTCCTCAGACATGCTAGTGAAGCCATCAACCACTAATCCCCATCCTCAGCTCAAATGTTTACTCATTAAGAAGACTCTATTATTGTTCAATATTTACTGAGGACTTCAGTGAAAACAACCCAAGGAAAATTTATTTTTAAAAGGCAGTCATGGAATAAAATAAGTGGAAGACATTTTTTAAATGTGGCTGTTTCTGACTATAGCCTTTTTAGTTAAGAACTTAGCACTTGCAGTTACCGTGACAGCCGTTATACACCACCCAACTCTGAATGATATTTGTATGGAGACTGTATGTACTCATACAGGAACCAAAGCATAAACTAGGAATTATGTAATTATGTAAACTAGGAATTATGATAGCTTATGGAAAGAAAATGATCATTTGAGGGAGAAGATAAAAAATGATTGAAAAATATAATACTGCTAATTTCTAAATAGGTTGTAAGATAAGAAACTGCCAAGAAATACTTAAATACTCCTCTCCATCAATAGTCATTAGACAGCAATGTTCACTTGTATTTTTGTTCCTGTATGAAACTTAGCAACAAAATCAATTCATCTAATGTTATTTTAATTCTATGCCATAAAATACTACCATTTCAAATACAGGCAATCTTTTACCCTTAAATACTCTGCTCAAAGGAATAAAATTATTGATCTTAGGGCAGTATAGTTCTCAGTCCTGACCTAACATAATTTTCAAATGCACTTTAAAAAATTTCCGATGAAAAGCTAAGCACCAATGACTCATGCCTGTAATCTTAGCTACTCAGGAGGCTGAGATCTGAGGATCATGGTTCAAAGCCAGCTTGGGCAGGAAAGTCCATGAGACTCACATATCCGATTAACCATCAAATGGCAGGAAGTGGAACTGTGGCTCAAGTGGTAGTGTGCTAGCAAAAAAGTTCAGGGACAGCAGCTAGGTCCTGAATTCAAGCCTCCCCACCACCCCCCAATTCCCAATGAAGGGCTAAAGGCATGGCTCAGTGGTAAGAGTGCTTGCCTAATAAGCTTGAGGCACTGAGTTCAATCCCTACTACTAAACAAAAATTCCCAACTCACAGGATGTGTCCCAAAACAATGTACTGGTGATTCCTAGTGCACAATAAGGTCAAGAACCACTTATTTTAAAAGGTTCAAAATGGTCATTTATGCAATGTTAATATGACTAGTAAAATACAATATATGTCTAGGCCATTAAACTAGAAATAACAGGACTGCACATGGCTGGCCAACACTTTGGAATGAGGCCAAAAACAAATGAGACCCCATTATTCCCTTCATCAAAAACCACTTGAGTTCTGATGACCTAGAATAATGCTAAACTTCTAGCATAACATTTAAGAAGTTCTGCCAAAGCCTAGTCTAACTCATTATTCTAATTCCTTCTACCACTACCTCCACCATAACCCACTCCTCCCATGAATCCAGGTAATTTTCCTGGTCTGTACACATGCCTTGTGCATATCTCCACCTCCTGTCTCTGTCCTGCCATTCCCTGTGCTTCTTTGCTCCACTCCACGGTCATTGTGTGACCATTTAGACTCAGCTTGAATTCCTTCCTGGACACCTCCTGAAAACTCCTCATCAGAATTCATTGCCAGTTCTAGCCCTTAAGATTTCTTGTTATCACATTCTGCTTTCAAGACTCACCTAAAAACAGCAGCCTCAAGTGTCTGGAGTGGCAGTCAGCCCTCAAGGGCAGGAAATGAATCTTCTGTATATTTTGTCCCTCCACCACCAGAATAAGAACTTACAGTAGCACCCACTAAGTGACATGGAATTTAATTAAAATTCTCCTTGCAATAAACTTCTAAATAAACACAGCAATTGCTACACTAAATAAACTTGTAAATAAACTATTTCTAGACACAGCAATTGCTACACTAAATTTAAAATCAAAGCCATAAACACCAAAACAAACCCAAGTGCCACACTGACCTACAATGGAGAGAAGAAAATCCTATTTGTGGAGCTAAGCCATTGTACTCTAGATAATTAGTTTGGGTGATTCTTGGTATTACTACAGTCTAGAAGAATAGAGATTTTGTAGTGGTGGAAAATGAAATAAAGTAATTCCGGAAGCTTGGGAAGGAAAGTAAAATCCACTTCAACGTAACTCCACTCCAGTGCTCTCCATTTTCTGGGAGAGTTAGCACTGGGGTGAAAGGTTAATTTCCCTTCTCCTGGGCATTCTCTGGAGTGAGCTTTAAAACTGCTAAAAATAAACAAGTCCAATTTTCATTCTTTGAAGACAATGGAAAAAAGAACAGCAAATGCTAATTTTCCTTTTGAAATTCAAGGAAAGTATGGATCTTCCTGCCTCCTTCCCTAAAGCATTCCCCCAGCACTAAAAGCTTCAAACTGAAGAGAATCTGAATATGAAGCAGTTCCTAGAGAAAGGGTTAAATGAGAAACTGAACTACCTGAGTGTGTTTCCCCTGTTCTTCACTCCACCTCCAGGACAAATAAGCATGAGTTGTCAAGTTAAATACAAGCAGTCAAGTGACTGAATTATAATTTACTCTGTGCTCAATTTAAATTAGTGTGAGGCTATTAAAATATACAGTATAAATACGGCAATTCATCACAAGCTGTCATGGATGACTTCATTTATTTGCTGGAGTGGCATACGCTCCACTAAAGGGAAGGAGAACAAAATCACAGGTCAAATTAAGCTGCTATTCTGTTTTAATTCACTTATTTAATCTGTGGCGACATAATTGTCTTTTACAGTATGTACAACTCAGAAAGGAAATTTGGGAGGATTACAGTCAGTATACAAATGATTAATCAAATGGTCCATTTAAATGCTAGTTTAGAAGCAGCAGAAACCCAAAGCAGTCAAAGAATGATAATCAGCACATGCTATGTACACTGCATAAGAAATGTTCTGTTAGAGGGATTCTTTTCCCAATTAGCAAACAAACAATACTGGGAAATCTATTAAATCTTTCAAGCATTACTATTTGAAAGATTTTATAGAATACACTAATAGTTCTAAAAGGTTCTATGTGTAAGATGGCTAACAGTAATTTTATTTGTTTTCTGCTCTACTTATTTGCAATTGTCTTGCCTACCTACAAGCAAACAAGTAAAAAACTAGTTAGAAACACATTTCAGAAGTTATACAGGCTGTCTATTGGTTATCTTTAATGTGTGACTTGCCTCATTTTTCAAAATGTTCTCAGAAGCCAAAACTTTTCTAAATTCCGTGATATAAAACAAAAATCTAAGTGCCTTTATTTTCACAAAATTGAGGCTCTTTTAAAAATACCTGAAATGATCTCTTGCCACTGTTTAAGTCTGAAAAGGGAAATATTACATGATTTTTTTCATCCAGAAAAAGAGGGAATAATTTAAAATATGTAAAAACTGTCTCACAGTTGGGGTCACCTAAGAGGTTCAAGTGACATGCTTGAAGTCACACAAAAGTTGAGAGGGTCAAGAAAAGAACAAATGTGCTTCTAACTCTGAACCTCTCATTTCACCCTTTAACACAGAAAAAGCTAAAAAATATTATGGGCGAGGGCAACGATCCACACAAAGAACACTAGGATATTCCATATGTGGCCAAACCTACTTTCAAGATGTTACTTCAAAAGATAAATGAATGAACTAAATAGTCAATCAATAAATTATATGTCAAACATTCATCATTACCTGTGGTATTTGGTGTATATGTAAAGTTCTAAAGGAATCTCTTAGTAGGGCAAGATAGCAAGAGATTTAAATATAAAAGAAAAAATGTATGTATAGTGATAGTAAAATGCAAGATGGTATACAAGAATACCCTTTAAGAGTCACATACAGAGAATTCCAGAAAGGGGACAAATACAGAATATGTAACATTCTATGCCAAGGCATTCTAATTAGAGAGGAACACATGAATCAAACTACTGAAATGAGAATGTACCCCAATTCAGATGGCAACTAGTTCAAGTTCAAAGCAGCACAGGATTTGGACATATTGGATAATGTTATAAAAATAGACCACTTACATCCTGTGGAGGATCCTGAATTCTGTCCCTTAGAAGGTTTTAGTTTAGTGAGGAAAATACTGTGGAGCCTTTGAAGACTTTTGAGAGAAAGAGAGAGATGTGAATAGAAATTATGCCTTGGGGAGCTAAATATGTAGTGCCTTGGGCAAGTTATTTAACTCTTCTGTGCCACAGGTTATTTAACTTCTCTGTGCTAGAGGTTCTGCATCTGTTAAATGGGGATCAACAATGTAACAAAGGTCCTTGTTCCAGGGGGGAAATACATGTACAGTACTTAGCACAGAAGAAATCACAAATACACCACAACTTCTGTTTACTGAGAGAAGAGTTCAAAAGCTGGTCAATAAGTCTGACAAGAAGCAAAAACAAGCAACAGGATCAGAGTGGTGACAAGAAAGGACAAAACCAAACCAAACAATCAACACAAACCAGATAAACCAAGTGGCCTCCAGATACCAGGCATTAGCTAGAAAAGGACAGTAATCTTTGAGATGAACACTATAGTTGCCATGCTGCTGACTTGAGAAAGTTTTTAGGTCCTACTGCAGAAAAAAAGCTGGAAGTGGAACCTATGGGTCTAGTGGTAAAGTGCTAGCCTTGAACACAAAGCTCAAGGGCAGTGTCCAAACCAAGTTTTGTTTTGTTTTTTTAATTATTTTTTTTTTGGCCAGTCCTGGGACCTGGGCTCAGGGCCTGAGCACTGTCCCTGGCTTCTTTTTGCTCAAGGCTATCACTCTGCCACTTGAGCCACAGTGCCACTTCTGGCCATTTTCTGCATATGTGGTGCTGGGGAATTGACCCCAGGGCCTCATGTATAGGAGGCAAGCACTCTTGCCACTAGGCCATATCCCCAGCCCCCAAACCAAGTTTAAGCCCCAGGATGAACACACACAAAACAACAAGGAGTCTTTAGATGGAAGAAAATACTACCAACTGTTGGAAATCAAAATCAAACAATGAAAAGCAGTGAACTTGGTAAATTCATACATAAATAAATATACATCTCTCTTAGTTTTAAGTGTCCTTAAGAGATAAATGCCTAGAACAAAAATAACTGCACTTTAGAGTCTATAAAAAGTATGACAACAAAAAGGCCCAGAAAGAGAGAAATGATAATAAACTAGTATAGTGTTATTTACAGAGAGAGGCTTTGATAAGTTTAAAATGCATATGATAAACTCTAGAAAAACCATTAAAAACATGGGAGAGGATAACAGGCAGTCGGCCAGAATAAAAAGCAATGAACAGGGGCTGGGGATATAGCCTAGCGGCAAGAGTGCCTGCCTCGGATACACGAGGCCCTAGGTTCGATTCCCCAGCACCACATACACAGAAAACGGCCAGAAGCGGCGCTGTGGCTCAAGTGGCAGAGTGCTAGCCTTGAGCGGGAAGCAGGCCAGGGACAGTGCTCAGGCCCTGAGTCCAAGGCCCAGGACTGGCAAAAAAAAAAAAAAAAAAAAAGCAATGAACAGCCAGGTGCCAGTGGCTCACACCTATAATCCTAGCTACTCAGGAGGCTGAGATCTGAGGATCTCGGTCCAAAGCGAACCTGGGTAGCAAAGTCCATGAGACTCTTACCTCTAATAAGAAAAAGCTAGAAGCGGCACTGTGGCTCAAGTGGTAGAGCACTAGCCTTGAGCACAGAGAGGCTCAAGGACAGAATCCAGGCCATGAGTTCAAGCCCCAGGTCTGGCACCGGCAAAAAAAAAAAAAAAAAAAAAAAGGAAGGAGCAAAGTGATAAATTTAAAACCAACCATATCAATAATCATATGAAATGTAAATAATCTTAGCACCACAATAAAAAAGCAGCGATCAGCTGTTCATGTAGCACCAGTAGCTCATGCCTATAATCATAGCTACTCCAGAGGCTAAGATATGAGGATCACAATTTGAAGTCAGCCAGAGCTAGAAATCTATAAAACTCTTATCTCCAATTAACAACCAAAAAGCCAGAGTGGAGGTGGGTGTGGCTCAAGGGGTATAGTGTCAGCCTTGAGCTAAAAAAAGTTAAGGGATGCTACCCACAAGAAATTCACTTCAAAATAGACAGGCTAGGTTTAAAGTAAAAGGTTAACACTAGTCAAAATATAGCTGGAGTTGTTAAATTAGTATCAGACATTGTCGATTTCAGAGCTAAGTATATTACTATGGATAAAGAAGGCTACTTCTTAATGATAAAGATATAAATTTGTCAAAGAGACACCACCCTATATACACCTAATAGCACATCTTCAACAAACACAAAATAAAAGATGACAGAAGAATAAGAAAAAATAGACAAAGCTATAACTATGCTAGGATTTCAACACCCCTCTTCCAATAATTGATACAAGTAGGAAAATAAATCAGTAAAGATACAGATTTGAATAAATCAGCTAGCTTTATGTAATTGATGATTACATAATATAACACTCTATATTCATAGTTATACATTCTTTTCATGTCAATCGGGAACATTTATAAAAATTGATTATATTTTGAGCAATAAAACAAATTAAAAACACCCCAACAAAAAATGTTTGACCACAATGGATTAAAATTAGAAATCAATAACAGGTATCTGGAAAATCTCCAAATAACAAACTGTATATGTGGTGCTGGGGAATTGGACCCAGGGCCTCATGTATACGAGGCAAGCACTCTTGCCACCAGGCCATATCCCCAGCCCCCATACAGTGGAATGTTTTCAGTAATTATAACTACCATGTAAGCAACATGGGTTTTTCCTTGGTTTCCAAACTCAGGGATAAATAAAAAGCTTCACTACAGTAGTTATATCTAATCATCTATCATTCATTTCTTTGGCTCAGTTTGAGTACTTTGTGATTTTATAAAACCTAGGGATGCAAAATAAATACAATACAGTCCTTGCCCTAAAGACAAGTCTAACAGGTAAGTCTAACAAACTACATAGTTGTAAACTCCAGTTGTTTTCATTTACTAATGGTCTCTAACAGCTGTTTTATAAAATATGTCCTTTTAAAGATGTTATCATTAAGAATCACTCCTATAATCTCAACTATTCAGGACATGGAGATCAGAAGGATCAGGTTCAAGGTCATCCTAGGCAAAACCACATATCAACAAACAAGCCAGACAAGTGACACATCCTTGCAGTAATCTCAGTACACAAGAGGCTGGGGATACACGGGAGAGGCCAGTCCTGGAGGGGGAAGGGTGGGGAGAATAGGACTTTATCTGAAAAATAACTGAAAGCAAAAACGGACCAGGGATGTGACTCAAGTGGTAGAATTCCTACCTAGCAAGCACCAGATGCTGATTTAAACCCTAATACCATCAAAAATTAAAAACAAAACAAAACACTGTCCAGAAACAGCTGTTGGCTTCTTGCCATTCCCAACTAAGTAACTGTGCCCAAGAATTTTAATATTAGCCTATGTTACATATTGTTCACAATAATATGAAGAAAAAATTATAATCTAAGGCCAAATGATGATAGGTTTGGGGGTGATTTATCACAGTGCTTCTCTGTCTCAGAATAAGTAAGCTGAATTTGATGCATCACATGCCAAGACTTGTTTGTTTTGTTTTGTTTTGTCAGTTGTGGGGCTTGAACTCAGGGCCAAGGCACTGTCTCTGAGCTTTTTTGCTCAAGATTAGTAGTGCTCTACCATTTTGAGCCACCGCTCCATTTCCTATTTTCTGGTGTTAGTTGGAGATAACTGTCTCACATATTTTCCTGCCTGGGCTGTCTTTGAACTATGATCTTCAGATCTCAGCTCCGGAGTAGCTAGGATTACTTACGGGCATGAGCCACCAGCGCCCTGCATGCTAAGACTTCGGACATATTAAAGGAACAAATCAATGAAACAGTAGGAAAATGGTGCTCAAGCAGGTGAGTGCATTCTCTTACCAAAAAGGGAACTTAGGAGGTAAAATGACAATCCAGTGTCAAGATGGCACAACAGAGCCTCACTGGGTGAGCTCGGAATGGGACGCAGGGTGGTCCCCACAATGCTGTCCTTGGAAATTCCATTTCCTCTTCTGTAAAGTGTGGAGATTAGAGCAGATAGATGATCTATGATTTCCACCTTTTGCAAGTCTTTATTTCTGTGAACCTAGCTTGAAGTACCAAAGAAAGTATCCCAAGGGAGAGTTCTGTTGGACCTCCGCACCATAAGCTACATAAGTTAGTAAAACTAGATCTCAAGAAGCCATATAGCATGTTCTATATGAGGTATGATAAGGAAAATAACGAGCTTTAACCTTAACAAAAAAAGAAATACTACAATCAATTGCAACCTAATTGCTCTGATTTTTAAGTTTCCTGAAGATAAAAGATGCAGAAACTATAAACTGTGTTAGAAAAAAAGACCACTTTCTCATGGGGACAGTGTTACAAAGGCATCTGTGAGATCAATCTTAAAAGGATAGGTGGAAAACAGAAGAACGAGCAAAGGTGATCATCTATAAAGGCTTCACACAGAGTAGTAGAGAATATAAGCTTTAGAGTTGGATAGATTTTGTTTTAAAAATTAGCCCTACTTGTTTCTAACTCTCTGGCCTTGAACATTTCAGTTTTCTGAGTCTTGGCTTCCTTGAATCTAAAACAGAATTACTTCATAGTTTAAGGATTAAAGACAGTTATAAAACATCTAGCATAATAACTGGCATAAACTAGTAACAATAGATATAAAGGCCCAGAAACTGGAGATAAAGGATGCCAGGAGGTAGAGGCAATCTGAGAGGGACTGACCAGTTTGTTAGCTAAGAATGTAGTGTTGAGTGTGGCGTTAGCACTGCAGAGTTGTCAAAGACTCAGTCAGAGGTGGGATTATAAACAACCTATTAGGGAAAAATGAAATTTAAAATAATGGTGGATATCAAGCACCAACAGCCAGCCAGTAACAAAGATTAAATTCAAAGTGATGTGGCAGGGCAGGGATCCTGAATTTTGTTACAGGTTATAAACAAGACAGCAACAGTGAGGAGAATCTCATACAATTGCCTGCAACAGCTCCAAGTTACTACATGCACACTATGTCAGTAAACATTGTGCTTAGTATTTCATAAGTAGACATTTTGGGGTTTTTTTGTTGGTTGCGGGGTGGGGTGGGGGTGCTGTCCCTGGCACTGATGCTAAGCTTTGTTTCTCAAGGCTACCACTTGGGCCAAAGCTCCACTTCCAGCTTTTTGTGGTTAATTGGGGGTAAGAGTCTCACAGACTTTTCCTTCCCTGGGCTGGCTTGGAACCTCGATCCTCAGATCTCAGTCTCCAGAGTAGTAGTCAGGATTACAGGCGTGAGGCACTGGTGCCTGGCTTCTTTGGCTTTTTAGTGTATGCAGTTGAGGATAGCGTTGAGGAAAGACAGTTTCAGTGTCAGATGTGTGATCTGATTTCTCAAATCTGTGGCAAAGTAAATGCTACACAGAAGAAAAGACTGAAAGTACAGTGAGAAAATTATTTTGTAAGTCCAGGTGGGAGATACTGGGAGCTAGAACCATAGCCACAGGAATAAGAACAGCAAATGACAAATAGATGCACTTGGGGAAAATGTTAACAGGACATGGCAAGTTACAGGCTGTGACAGATAAAGAAGGAAAACATGACTACTAAGATTTTTGTGCTTCTCTGCCACTCCACGAGACCACAGAAAGTGATGTCTTTTAAATTAGGAGAGCTACAATGTGTATAGCTTACAACTGGACACTGGCATATACACTGAAAATACATACAGCTTCCTGTGTATCACCACAGGACTGCAGCTTACTTGACTTACCATCTGAACTGTTTGACTGTTTAACTGAGAAGAAAACAGTGAGCATCAAAAATTTCATAAAACGTATTAACTGCTTACCTTGACAGCTAATATCTTCCCACTTGGGACATGATACGCTCTATAGAAAGGGGAAAAAAAAGTTATTTGATATCAATAAACAATCTATAAAATGGTTAAGAACTTGTCAACTAAATATTTCTTCAGGAAAGGAGACATAGATGGCTCTTTGAAAGAAAAAGAAAGTTAATAATTTACATTTCTATGGAATGTAAATTCCATACATTATTCCAATGGCTTGCAAAGTAAGTCACTGCATATTATCTTAACCCTCAGGTAATGCTATATTATTATTGATGAGGACTCTAAAGCACAGCAAAGTAAAGTGGTTTGCCCAATCAGGCAAAGTGCATAGTGAAAGAATCAGAGCTCACATTTAGGTCTTCTAACTCCAGATCCCTTACACGTGTGTGTGTGTGTGTGTGTGTGTGTGTGTGTGTGTGTGTGTGTGTGTGTGTGTGTGTGTAGAGATTCTGAGCAGTCCCAAGCTAAGTGGTAATAGTACCGAGATTTGAACTCAGGACCTCACTCTTGCTAGGCAGTACTAACTTGAGCCACTTCACTAGCCTTCCAATATAATTCATATAAAAATCATATTGAAAAGGCTCAAACCTGTGGCTTTAAATAAAGAGGCAAGTTCGAAGTATCAGTTGAGCAAAATAACTGAACTCAGCTGATATGTATAGGCTGTGTAGAAACTATGCCTGACATAGCATGCATGGATTAGATCTGTAGCAATGAGAGAGAGGGGAAGACGAAACGGGAGGCAGAAGCAGAGAGAGAGACAGGGATACATTCATGAAAAGGCAAAAGATCAAAGTATACAGATATAAAATACCATGTGCTTGAATGATATGTGGCCTTTTATATATACTCTGTTGGAAATACAAGGTCTGACCATTACCCAGGAATAAAATCTTGTATAAAAACGTCAAAACAACTATATAACATAAACAATCAGTATAACTGCAAGCCTATAAAAATGGAACACAAAAAATAGTTTGAAAGAACTGAATTTGCTCTGCAAAAATACTCATAAAAGGACATGTGAGCAAGACAAGAAGGATATGTGAGAACAAAAGTCAGCACCCCAGAAATTCCTCACTTGCGTAGTTTCAAAATATCTTTACCAGGATCAGAAGACGCTCATTTCTTAAAACAAAAATACAATACACACATTTTATTATTACCAAAATGAGATCATCTTCTGCTGTTTCAGCAAAATATTTAGTTCTATTAAATTCTCAACAGCTTTACTGAGATATAATTTACATTTAACATTCACTTGTTTTAAGGGTATGATATAATGACATTTTAGTATATTTAGATAATCACTAACAAATGTTTTGAGTGACCTACAGAAATGATGTAGCTATAATTAGCCTACACACACACACACACACACACACACACACACACTTTTCCATTCATATTATCATTTATAATTTACAAAATTATAATCATTTATTCTGCTTTTCCTACTTGAGTGGACAAAGGTCAAGACAATTAAAGAAGGTAAGCTAGGTTTTCATATTAATTACTCATTTGAAGGACAAGCAAGTTATAAAGATTAGCTGACAGCTGGGCACTGGTAGCTCACACTGACAGTTGAGATCTGAAGATGGCAGGTCAAAGCCAGCCCTGGAAGATGAACCCAAAAAACTCATCTCCAATTAACCAGCAAAAAGCCAGAAGTAACACTGTGGCTCATGTGGTAGAGCATCCGCCTTGAGCAAAAATGCTGAGTGCGAGAAGCCCTGAATTCAAGCCCTAGTGCTGATTAAATAAATAAATAATATAAATAAAAATATTATTATATAATACATAATAAATAAAAAAATAGAAATATGTAAGGGGACAGTTGTTCATTTTACCACAGATTTTTTCAAATAGTTGTATAAATACTTAAAGATTTAAAAGTTGCAAAAAAAAAAAAAAAAGCGCAGCATTTGTACCGGGAACAATAAGCAACACCTGGACTTCTAAGCCCAGCTGCAATGATAGGTGAATGATAAGCAGATAGTCTAATACATGTACCATACTGGACAGCTTGGCAACTTAATTAGCTTGTCAAGAAAGCCGATCTCTTTTCCAAAAGAAAGGTCTCCTATTTCCAAGTGAATTAAAAGGGGAGACTTGATGATTTAATTATGACGCACGCTAATTCATCCGTGGAAGTTTGGGTTCGATTTCGGGCAATAAAGATGCTGTGGGGCTTGGTTTACAGTGCAATGACAGTACCAATTTAACATTTAATCATCAAAGCGAGGTGGCTAACAAAGACAACGCCAGGTCTGAGTATGGCCCTGCATTTTACAAATGGCATTCTACCTGCAGGAAAGGAATTTGTTTACTTTCAAGGGATACTGCATCTCAATTGGAGAGTGTGTCTCAAATGTCTTGACCCTCCTCAACACATTAACTGTAAAGTGATTAATGAAGTTTGAATGGAGACTCTGGTTACACCAAAAGACAACTATACAATGTTTTAATTAACAGCTAACACTTCAAATTAGTTTGTTGTTGCCACAGTAATTACCTGTTCCAAAGAGTGCGTTGAGGAAGCATTTTCATGAGATATTTTTAGTGCTTAATTCTTGAGTGTTCCATTTGGTTTGTGACTAGCACACACCTTCTGGGAATAGTCCCAGCACTTAAAACTGAGCGCATACACATGCCAAAAGCTAGTAGCCCAGTATACATTTTTGAATATTTGAACAGACAAAAACAAGAGAACATTTACTATCCATACTTTCTTAGATTCTTTCCATTTTTCTTTTTCTCCCTTTGGCAATGCTGGGGATTTAACCCTGGGTGTCACACTTGCCAAGTAAGTCAGTGCTCTACTATGAATTATACCCCCAGCTCTTTCTTTTTTCCTTTGGTATAACAGATTCTAGATAACTAAACAAAAATACTGGCATCAATCTTGAATCATGGTACAGAGAAAGAGTTTACTGGGAAACTGTCAAAAATATTTTTACTGCAGAAATATCCAAAGTCAGGTTCAATACCTTGCCCAGGATCATATAATCACATAATCTGCCAAACTGCCCAATCTGCCCAAACTGGAATCATGGCAGAATACACTATGTATTTTAGGTCCTGGACCTAAAAGAAATGTATAACAGTGCTAAGTTTTCTTAACTATATTCTAGGTCAGAGAAACACACAACTAAAACTGTACAACGGTATGGATTCATTTCAGTCAGTCTAAGGACTCTAATCTCTCCAGGCACAGAAGCATTCTGCAATCACTGTCAATCTATCTGGAGAGGTAGAAGAGCAGAGGGTGTGGGGCTTTTTAGACATTCCCTGGTTCCGATTTCAACTCTGCCACTTCTTTTTTTTTTTTGCCAGTCCTGGGCCTTGGACTCAGGACCTGAGCACTGTCCCTGGCTTCTTCCCGCTCAAGGCTAGCACTCTGCCACTTGAGCCACAGCGCCGCTTCTGGCCGTTTTCTGTATATGTGGTGCTGGGGAATCGAACCTAGGGCCTCGTGTATCCGAGGCAGGCACTCTTGCCACTAGGCCATATCCCCAGCCCTCAACTCTGCCACTTCTTAACCACGAGAGTGTGATTGTTCATGAATCCCACAATGTCTTACCTGTCTCAAGTCTGGAGTAGGGAAAGTAGTTCCTACCATACAGAGTTGTAAGGTTTCAGTGAGAGGGAGGATCCTGAGGGAAGAGTCTGGCATTCAGTAAGCATCCATTAAACACAAGCTAACAAAGTTTTCCCAGTAAGTGTTAGGAGTAAGACCTGTTAAAATGACTGAAAGAGCAAAATCACCTCTTTGTTTGAGTTAGGCAATGTGAGCTAAAATGAGCACCTAAGAAAGCTTTACTAACAAAAATATAGCGAAAGTCAAAAATGTTTGGTGCTAAGAAAAACTTAAGCAATATTCCTTATATTGTACCAACTTGAAAGCAAAGAATTAAAATAGCTATCTGAAATGCTATGGACACACACACACACACACACACACACACACAATCCAGATTCTAGATTCTTACCATACCATGTCTCTCTCTCTTGCCTGTGGTTACACGATTATACACTAGTGTGCTAAGTGTCACACACAGGTGTTCATCTCAGCACAAGTACCACTTGACAACCACTACTGCTAAATAAGAAAGTCAATGTTTCATTCTCCTTAGGTTACCCTAGAAATATCAACACACTTT
Source organism: Perognathus longimembris pacificus (assembly GCF_023159225.1). Lineage (NCBI taxonomy): Eukaryota > Metazoa > Chordata > Mammalia > Rodentia > Heteromyidae > Perognathus > Perognathus longimembris. Next base: position 16,993,953 of record NC_063183.1, read on the forward strand.
CTCTTAACATATATTCTTATAGACGTCTGTACAATCTCCTCTACTTTTTAGATCCTGGTTACTCTGTTATAAACCCTATCGCTCAGCAGAAAAACTGTTCTTATGTGTTTGTGTTCCATACTGAGCGAGTGGTGTTTTCACGTCTTCATCTTTCTATTCTTTACACTTTACACAAATGCTAGCTCTGGTAGGTATTCCACACTTACATATAATTTAAATAGTGTTTTACAAAACAATTCCATATACATTTAATTAATTCTTAATCTTACATATATGATATCACTAATCTCTGCTTCAATCAATCTTGCCTGTCTCTGGTCATCAGTCTGCTCCATCGCACATGGTCTAGTTTCACAGCCTTTGCTCCTACTTCTAGCTTGTGCTTTTCCCATCACTCTTTTCAGGTTTACTGTATACACACACACACACACACACACACACACACACATATTTAAAGACACTCTAGGCATGGCACAGGTGGCTCATGCCTGTAATCCTGAAACTGAGGATAAGATCTGAGGCAGAGTCCATCAGCTTTTTGTCTCTACCTAACCCCAAGAGTCAGAAATGGAACTGTGGCTCAAGTGGTAGAGCTCTAGCCTTGAGCAAAAACATCTAAGGGCCGCACCCACGCCCCGAATTTAAGGCCCAGGAACATGCAGATAGGCAGAAAGACAGACAGACAGACACACACACACAGACACACACACAGCCTTTCTAGTCTCAGTTTAATCTTCATGGAATTATAAACACCAATACAGTTAATTTATTGTCTCTCACCACTAGAAAGGAAACTCCATAATATTTTGTCTGTTTTTGTTTAGTCACTGCTGAATATCTGGCATCTAAAACCATGATATCGAAAACCACAATGGCCACATTCTATAAGTATGGGTTAAATAAGCAAGTTTTCTTAACTATTATTGCTCTACTTCCATATTTCATTTTATAAACATTGGCTAAATGCATGAATGTTCTTGTTACAGGCCTACTTCTGCTTCCCATTTTTCTTAGGACAGTCCTGTGTACTTTTCTAGGAAATTGTCCATTCTTCATTTTTATAAACATTGGCTAAATGCATGAATGTTCTTGTTACAGGCCTACTTCTGTTTCCCATTTTTCTTAGGACAGTCCTGTGTACTTTTCTAGGAAATTGTCCATTCTATGTCGATATGTAATGTATCATCTTATAATTTATAATCTCTGTTCAGAATAGAATTATTCTCCCTTCAGGTTCTTGTTTGTTTTGTTTTGCTACCAGTCCTGAGCTTTGCCTAGGCATTGTCCCTGAGCTTTTGTGCTCCAGGCTAGTGTTCTACTATTACTTGAGCCACAGCTTCATTTCTACCCTTTTTTTTTTTTTAATTGTCAAGGTAAAGTACAGAGGTGTTATAGTTACATGTTACTCCTAGTACCTTATTCACTTATTTAATCCCTCGTTCTCTGCTGAATCATTCTCTCTCTACTTCATCTATTTATTATGAAGTTATACATCCTATTCATTGTCTTAGTTGTTGCCCAGATGATTTTTTATAATCCTATCTGGCTTAACAAAATATACAGGTAATTGCTATTTCTATCATTTTCTCAAACAATATAAAAATCTTAAGAATGTTTTAATTCCAATCAGCCCTCTCATCCTATTATTTTATCTTAAGATTCATTTTGATGCCCATAAATTAATTACTAATATTGCTGTTTTAAATATCCAGAGTTTACTTAGTCACTATTTTTCTTCTTTCAGTCTATTCCTTTCTGGATTAAATTTTCTTCTTAAAATAGTTCCCTCCATAATAAACTAACCCCTCATCCCACAATCGATTTTTCCTTCTTTTCTTCCTCTTTTCTCTCTCGTCTTTGAAAGTATAAATCCCTGATTCTTGTATGGTATTTAACTGAGATAAACAGTCTCTTGGCTTCATAAGGATAGTGTCTCTGCTTTTATTACTGCTTTGAGTTTCCTGTACCCAATTTGCTTGCTAATACAAAGTCACTGGAAGTTTTTGGACAGGACAGAGATATGACCAGACACTAACTTTAAAAGTATTTACTCTAGAAATGGAAATTAGATTTTTTTCTTTGTTGCTGTTTTTGTTTTCTTTTTATCTTGTTTGTTCATTTATCTGCCTTAGGGAGGGTGGCGGGGGCACAGAAATGGAAGGACAAAGGGTGAAAAAATGCAGCAGAGGTACTCAACAGCCACTATGTTGAAAATGAACTATACAACCTTTGGTTGCAGATGGGAGGTAAAACCTGGGAGAGAAGAAGGGAAGAAGTACCACTGTCCAAAAAGAAATGTACTCTTTACCTGACATATAACTGTAATCCCTCTATACATCACCTTTGTAATAACAATAAAAAATTAAAACTCTTTACTGCAGCTACATATTACTATACACTACTAGAAAGGAGGAGAAACTAGAGAGAGCTAGCAATACCTAAAACACTGTTAACAGCAGTGTAGACAAGAGGTAGTGACAAAGTAAGCCTGGATTAATTAACAGGATATGAGAAAAAAAGAACGACAAAAGACTTCAAGGATTTAGGAAGCATGAGAATGTAACTATTAATCTATCTTTCTAGCTAAGGTGATGAAAAAAATTACTGTATTTATTATCATTTTGAAATAATTAATTCAAAAGCTATACAACCATTTTTTTTTAAAAAACTACCAAAGTGAATATACAGTATTTCGACAAGAATCGTTAAAAGTGAGAAGAAAAAACACCTGGAAACTAAAGGTTAGAACATCCTATATGCACACAGGACATAAGGGAGAAACAACCTGTGCTTGAACTAAACATCTGGACCCAACTTAAATTAATGCCATGCATATCATCAATTGCATCTGTACTTTACAGTGTTTACCGAAATTATTATGCTTAGAATTTCAAATTCTAAGAGAACTAAAAAAAATATGAATCATTCCAGCTGACTCCTGTTCACAAAATAAATAACCTAGAGCTGATCATATATTTTCTGATAAAGCTTGTACAATCTTGTACAATTAATCCAGGCATCTAATTTCTATAGCACTAGTCTGCATATTAATTTCTAAACTAACTCCAATAAGTTTATTTTAAATTATAAGCAGAAAGAATTTACAATAGAGAACATCTGTGGCTCTCTAGTGATGGTAAGACACCACAAAATTTAAGAATAAGAAGCTGACTTCTGGCCTGACTACCAATGTTTTAGATTTCAGCATGACTGATATATTTCAAATAACAATTAATTAGCAAAATAGCCATCAAAATGACTATGGAAACACTCTTCCCACTTTTACCTCTAGGAGGAAAACCTTAAGAGTAAATGCATGTATAAAGACTTTGAGCACAAGCCTTGAGTAAACCATCTCTGGGACAGCACCCAGATTCAAGTCCTAGGACCAACACAAAAAAATAATAATTTTCAAACAGAGAACCTGAGGCTCAAAGAGCTGTAGTGTAATCAGGAGAAACTGTTTATCTCTGAACACCTGTACAATTGCTCAAAGACTAATGAAAGAGAGAGTTCTGCCCTGAAATATCCAAGATCTATGTCAATTCTGACTACCTGCTCCGAGGCACAGTTCAGTAATCCTACCTATCCAGGAGACAAATCTGAGGACTACAGTTCAAGCCCAAACAGAGAAGTCTGCAAGACTCATTTCCAATTAACCAGTTTAAAAAAAAAATTCAGAAGAGGAAATGAGGCTCAAATGGTAAAGATCTAGTCTCCAGGGGAAAAGCCAAGCCAGAGTTTATAGCCTTGAGTTCAATCCTCAGGACTGCCACTGACTGGTGGAGAATGATGGAAAGGGTGGCACTGATCAAGCTGCCTTGTACCCATAAATTTTTATGTTCTATTGAGATCCTTTTGTACAAATATTTTTTTAAGTTAAAAACTTTAAAAAAAAAGACTTTGAATCACAAGGACAAAACAGGAACGCTTGAAATGACAATACTTTCACTGCCCTGTGAGGGATGAAAAGGAGTTCTTTCAGAAACCTTGTAACCTGGGCTGGGGGTGTGGCTCAGGTGGTACACCACCCACCTTACAATTAGGAGACCCTGAGTTCAATTCCAAAGCCATAAAAAAAAAGAATAACTGAGCTAAATACAACTTAACTTCTGCTTCTTACATGGCATATTTCAAAGAAGGTTAATGAAAAGATGGGACAGTTGCTTTGGGGGGGCTATTTTTTAATATAATTTTATTTTTATTATAATATATTATACTGAAGAGTCATTTCATAACTCAGGTAATAAACACATTTCTTTTATGGACAATATCACCTCTTCTTTCACTTTCCTCTTGGACAATTACTTTGAAATTATTTACAGAGTGCTACCAATTGTGGAAAAGTTCTCCAAATGAATGGGAGAGATAAGGCACTCCCAAATAATAAAGTCAATTATTTGATTTTCAGCAATGATTTGACAGTTTTCCAAGACGTCCAGGAGATTAGGTCAAGCAGAAAACTCTCAACATCTGACTCAAGATCCTGACAAAAAGTTGGATTGGAAGGAGGCAAAGCACTGCCTAAAATGGAATTTTTCATTAGGTATCCACTTTAAATATCTACACACCCCTTAATTTTCACTGGCATAGAATGTTAAAAGCTACTTACACTCCAATTTGATTATTAAATATACTTCCTTATAAAATATATGGTATTCACTTAAAGTTAATATGAGGCAGGAGCATCCATTTCCACATTTAGAAATGCTATTTTTTTGTCCTTTGCTTCTGAAGTTAATTTAATTTGTCTAGAAAGAAATGGGGTTTGGTGGTGTTTTGTTTTGTTTTAGAGGGTATTGTTTTCCAGGGTATTTTTAATATCATTTTTTTAAAGACAAGGTCTTGCTATTATATATTCCAGGCTGACCTCAAAATCAATATACCTCTGCCTCAACTTCCAAAGTGCTAGGATTATAAGCATGTCTCACCACATCCATTGCCCCTTATGACATTTTACCAAAAACATGTGCTTACATATAATTGAGAAAAATAAGATGGCAATCTTTTTCTAACTTCTATAAGCTTTTCCCTTTTGGACACTTTCATGCCTTGGCATTAAAAAACAAAAACAAAAAAACCCACTAAAACTAAAATGAATCATGGGGACTTTCTGCTGGGCTGGCTTTGAACCACGATCCCCAGATCTCAGCTAGGATTACAGGTGTGACACATGAGCATCCAGCTAGTAATATTTTTAGAAAGAGAGATTATTTCACTTTCAGAGATGACTGAAGTTTTCATTATTGAAATGATTCCAAATCTGGAGTTTATCAATCATCTATATGTGCAGTAGGATGAAAGAAGGAGAGAATGAAAAATAGAACATTGGTCATATATGAACACTTCTTAAGCTTGCAGACTGGACACTTGATTTGATCATACTCTTTTCTCTACTTTTATATATGTCTAAAATTTTTCATAACAAAAATTCTAATAAAGGGACTTAAGCAAAAAAAAAAAAAAAAAAAAAAAAACTAAAATGAAAAGGAAGGCGAGGGCAGAAAACCAGAGGACTAAAGCACCACAGAGAGGGAGTCTCTACTTCAAACGGGGAACCCGAGACTTGGTTGTATTTCATTATTCCAAAATGTATAAATATAAAGCTCAACAGTTCTGAAACAAATCTAAAACCAACAGAACCCATCTTTGAAACACGAAAGCCAACTACGTAAGTACTACACTGAATACTGTATACAAAAAACAAAAATCTTTTGTGTTTTTTCCCCCATTCCTTTATTTATTTATTTTTGCCAGTCCTGGGGCTTGGACTCAGGGCCTGAGCACTGTCCCTGGCTTCTTTTTGCTCAAGGCTAGCAATCTGCCACTTGAGCCACAGTGCCACTTCTGGCCATTTTCTATGTATGTGGTGCTGGGGAATCGAACCCAGGGCTTCATATATATGAGGCAAGCACTCTTGCCACTAGGCCATGTTCCCAGCCCCAACAAAAATCTTTTGTTACCTTGTGAGATTAATTTTCAAGTCCTCTGAAGGTCATTTTGTAATGCAATGGCATTTCAAAGTAAACAAATATAAGCTCACTGTGGGTCAGCTATCAAAAATTTTGTTTTACTGCTTGACTTTTTTCCCTAGATTTACTTTGGGATTTAGACTTTGCTAACATGTTTAGGATGAAGAATCAAGCTGTGGAATTTTAAGGAGTATCATCAAAGACTAAAATAGCCATAGCCATTCACAGAAAAAAAAAAATCAAACAGTTTCAGAGCAATCAACACTGACAGTTGTTGCCTTCCATAATAGATAAACACATTAGCCAGGCTCTAGCTGTTAAAATAGAAAGTCGAAAGTAAACAGCAGTTGTAAAAGAAGCTTTTATGTAAACTGCTCTATTTCGAATGGTGGTCTATGCCAACCTCAATTCTGCCTAAAACTCCATTACAGATGCTTGACTACTGATTGCAAAATAATCTGTGGTTAAGCAACAAGGCCCCCTAGACTGTTTATGTACCAAATCAAACATTTTATTAGGTTGCAGATATTAATTTCAAGATACTGACTGTACACAAGGATCATAAATCAATCTAACACAGGACATAGGAAACTTGGCTGGGTTTGAAAGATTTTTCAGTCAGAGAAAAGCAAGTACAGCCTTACAGTTTATCATTTCGCCTCTCTATGTACTTATTCCCTAAAAAGAAATAAGATGCTGGGTACTGATGGTTCAAATCTGTAATCCTAGCTTCTTGGAAGGCTGAGATTAGGAGGATTTTGGTTCAAGCCCAGTCCAACCAGAAAAGTTCACAAGGATTCCATCTCAATAAAAGAAACTGAGTGTGGTGGTGTTTGTCTGTCATCTCAGCTATGGCAGAGAGCCTAAAATAGGATGATCTCAGTCCAGGAACTCACTCAAACAGCAAACAAGAATAACCAGCATAGGGCTGGGAATATGGCCTAGTGGCAAGAGTGCTTGCCTCGTATACTTGAAGCCCTGGGTTTGATTCTCCAGCACCACATATATAGAAAAGGCCAGAAGTGGCGCTGTGTGGCTCAAGTGGCAGAGTGCTAGCCTTGAGCAAAGAGAAGCCAGGGACAGTGCTCAGGCCCTGAGTCCAAGGCCCAGGACTGGCAAAAAAACAAACAAACCAAACTGGCAAAAAGAAAAGAATAATCAGCATAAAAAAGGATAGTTAGGCCAAAAAAGAAGGGAGGGGTAGGAGGTTATATGTCTGTTTTAACTCTTGTATATGCCTCAAAGTTAATGTGATCATTACTCCATATTTCTTCTCTAAATTGACTTGCCTGGTTTAAGCTTTTAACACTGCCACATTATCTAGTCTTTTTTTTTTTTTTTTCCCTTTTTGCCAGTCCTGGGAATTAACTCTTTGCCTGGGCACTGTCCCTAAGCTTTTTGCTCGAGGCAAACACTCTACCATTTGAGTTACAGCACCACTTCTGGCTTTTTCTCTTATTAACTGGATGTAAGAGTCTCACAGACTTTCCTGACTCCAGACTGGCTTTGAACCTTGATCATCAGATCTCAGCTCCTAAGTAGCTAGGATTATAGGCATGAGCCATCAGTGCCGAGCTAGAGTAGTCTTTTAATGTATAGCTTAAACACATTTGAGATGAGGGAACCTAGTTATAGTGACCTATCTCATTATCATCAAAGGTGCTAAAAGTGTAATGGGCTAAAGAAAGGCAAAAGATACACAACTGAAATAAAAGCAAAGGCGGGGGGGGAGGGATAGGGAGGGGGTAATACTGTTCAAAAAGAATAAAGACGCCATATGCTTTACACAAAAATTTGCCAGGGAGATTTTATACCAAATTTACAGGTGAGAATCCAAGGCAGAGTGAGGTTAATGCCTATTAAGCAATGGAGCAGAATGTGGATTTTGGTCCTCTGAAGCCAGATCCAGCCCAATAATCTTCATGTGAACATAAACAGGCTGTTTCTAGAGGCTCCATTTCCAGTCTTCAAGGCTCTCTGGATATGGTCAATGTTGAGTTTTTAAAAGCAATAGAGGAAATCGATTGAATGAGTCACTTTTCAGAGTTGCATTAACTTTTTCAGGCCACTGGGGTACAATTTACTAAATTACCTCTTCTAGAACACTAAACAGTACCCTAGTGGGTCAAAGAGTAAATGCACCTCTGAAAAGTGAGCCATTTATTCCCTTCTTCCCCGTAGTACCAGATGTAATATGTCCCCATGACAGAAATATTAACCCATTTCCATTAAAAACTCAAAAAACTGGCCTATACTAGATAAAATGAGTATGGGAAGCTTTAGGGGGACCTGGGGGCCGACAAAAGTCTGCCTTCTGTATTCCTGGCCACAGTGCTGCTGAAAAGTCAACATGGACATGTGAAAATACCTCCTTTCCATTCAGTGGATATACCTTAATCAAGACATTAATGGAAACAATAAAAACAGCCAGGTGCCAGTAGTTCATGCCTATAATCCTAGCCACTCAGAAGGTTGAGATGTGAAGATCATAGCTCAAAACCAGCCAATGCAGGAAAAGTTCATGAGACTCATCTCCAATTAACCATCAAAAAGCTAAAGTGAGGGGGCTGGGAATATGGCCTAGTGGCAAGAGTGCTTTCCTCCTACACATGAAGCTCTCGGTTCGATTCCCCAGCACCACATCTATGGAAAACGGCCAGAAGGGGCGCTGTGGCTCAGGTGGCAGAGTGCTAGCCTTGAGCGGGAAGAAGCCAGGGAGGGTGCTCAGGCCCTGAGTCCAAGGCCCAGGACTGGCAAAAAAAAAAAAAGCTAAAGTGAAGCTGTGGCTCAAGTCAGAGTGCCTGACTTGACCACAAAAGCTATAAAGGATAGGGGCTGGGGATATAGCCTAGTGGCAAGAGTGCCTGCCTCGGATACACGAGGCCCTAGGTTCGATTCCCCAGCACCACATATACAGAAAACGGCCAGAAGCGGCGCTGTGGCTCAAGTGGCAGAGTGCTAGCCTTGAGCGGGAAGAAGCCAGGGACAGTGCTCAGGCCCTGAGTCCAAGGCCCAGGACTGGCCAAAAAAAAAATTAAAAAAAAAGCTATAAAGGATAGCATCCAGTTCAAGCCCCAGTATAGGCACAAAAACAAACAAACAAAACTATTCAAAGCTCATGAAAAGGATAGCACAGGATTATCACAAAGGCCAATATCACCCTGCGTTGTTAAGAGTGCTTTCACTTACACCTATCACAAACAGCTGAGCATTCATATCTATTACTACACTGCAGGTTACTTCTTGCCCAAAAATAAAATTTCCTTGACAGGACATGTAAGCATATTATTCCTTCTAATCTCCAAAAGCCCCTGAGTTCATTTTTGAGTTGTCTTAGGAATAGCATTTGTGAGATTCTTTCACAAATCCAAACTTGTAAGTTTTCAGCACAGTTAGTCCCCTACTCTTCTGGAAGATGGCTCTGCAATGAAAATAAGACAACTTTAATTTAAGAATCACCCAGCTTCTAATTAAACTGCCATAGGCAGATGGTTGGATAAGTTTTAATCAGTTTCAATCACCTATTGATTGGTATACTGAAGCCTAAAAAATTAAAAGTAAAAGATGATTGGGGAATTGTCCCATCTCAGAACAACAGTAGAGGCCTCTGTAAATAACTCCTCTTTTAACCATCAGCTAAATGAACACTTCAATACTGCAGTACAAAGTCTTCTGCAAAATTACTTTAACTAACAAGCAGAAATTTATCAGCTTCAGCCAAAATCAATGCTGAAATCAATTTGAACACTGGTTGTGTCTAAAGGGGCTCATTGGCAATTTAGGGAAATTACACCATGTAAATGCCTGTGCTTTAATTGAACAGTTTCATCAACTAGGCTGTGATTGCTGTCCATTCATTTATTTACTTTCGCTGCAGCTACCATTCTACAAAGGAATGGCTTTTGTCAGGCTGGAGAGAGGCACTTTGTCTTCATTTTGTGCACTTTTGTGCATAACAGATTTCATGGAATGAGCACATCACAACTAGGGTCAGAATAAACCAGGAGAGACTTTTTCCTTTAACATTCAAACACAAGCCACCATCACCCCTTGTACTGCCTGGGGATACAGTTGCCTTCCACCAACACTGGAAGAGATGTGACTGACTTCTCTGCACAGGCACTGAGCCTGGGTTGACAATCTGTTTGAATGTGTTCTTTGTGACAACATCAGTTTCTTTCTCATATATCTTTGGAGACTTCCAATGACATATAACCTGTATTAGAATGAGCACCTTCAAAGATAAGGCTACATTTTGCTTTGCAGAGTCCTCTGAAACAGTCAAGAGGAGGTCCTGTTCTCCAATCCATTTAGTACTACAAGGCCTTAATGATGCCAAGTGCATGTTTTTAAAGTAAGATGGATGGGAGGAGGTAGTGGGAAGGGATCTACATGGAAAGAGAACAAACTGTCTTATAAACAACACTAAAATGAGATTTCAGAGGTGATTGAAATACACTCACAAAATTGTGGCAATGAAACCCACCAAAGACAAAGATATGCTCTAATGACTGAGGTTTAAAGATCTATCAGTTACCTCACCAGATTACAGTCCAAGGATGAAGGGAGGGAGGGAGGAAGCTGTCTATTCACATGGCTCATCTGTTAGGTACATGTGTCTGATGCAAAAAATGAAAATGCCAAGTACAGCTGGAGTGTGTTTGCTAGAAAAGAGGCAGGAACTCTTAGGTCTTTCTCACGTAAAGCTTCTCTAGACCCAACTGTAATTATTCACCAGAGGGACTGGAAGGGACTAAGAAATAAGCAAGCCTGGGCTTCAGAAGCAGTCTAATCCCTGATTCGCTCTGAATCTTCTGGAAATCCATTTCACCTGTGCCTCAACTTCCTTTCCAAATAAGACAGGCACTGGTGGCTCATGACTTTAATCCTAGCCACTCAGGAGGCTGATGACTGTGGTTCAAAGCTAGCCCAGGCAGGAAAGTCCAGGCACCTCTTATTTTCAATAAACTACTCATTCCTGCAGCTCAACTGGTAGGTACACCACTAGACTTGGGGGGAGGGGGGGAGCTCACCCTATCCTTGAGTTCAAGTCCCAGGACTAAAAAAAGCCCCTGCATTAAAAAATTAAAAAAATTAGAAAAGATGGCAATTCCTATTGTGCTCAGACACACAGCAAGACAGTGGGTAGCAGGGAGCATAGGATGGTAGCCCACACTGGAAATAAAAATGTGACCCTGCGCACCTCCTAGCCTCGAGTATATGGAGGCAGACAGGGCTTTGAACTACTTTACCTGAGCCTCCAAAGTAGCCAGGGGTCTGCTCATGTACCTTTTAATCAGTCACCATAGCTGCCATGTTCTGCAAACACTAAGAATTATCTTCAAAAAAAAAGTTAAAAGGGAGAAGAAAAAAATCAGGCATACAAATTTAATTTAAAACACATAGCCATGGTAAAAATCATTTGAGATTTTATCCCATGTACTGTTTTCTTTAACAGGTTTTTGTTGCCGAGACAAATGTAAAAATATATTTATTCAGTTTTTAGATAACTTTTCTGGAAATTTAATTATGGTTTAATCAGAGCTTTAGGTTTATTGACTAAATATATTGTTACACTTTGCTGCCACAGTTAGCAGTGGTAATACAATCAGAATATTTGAGAACCTTACAGAATACATATTTTTCAAATACACTAAGCTTGTTAAAATGCTGTATTGATTGTGTCCTAAAGCAAGTTCTAATTTTGTCAGAACATTTTTTCATTTCATTATTTGAATTCATGAAACAGAACCCATAAACTCTGCCTTTAGCAGTAAGACTGTACACTCCTTTTCTTTCTTTCTTTACAACTGACAAGAAACTTATGGAAACTTTAGGTCAAGAGAACAATGTAGAGTGACATTTAAAAAGTAATTTTAGGGATTAACCTAACTAAAGACATGAATGACCTATTTAATGAGAACTATAAAAATCTAAAAAGGGAAATCAAAGAAGACACCAGGAGATGGAAAGACCTCCCATGCTCATGGGTAGGCAGAATCAATATAGTGAAAATGGCCATATTGCCCAAAATGTTATACAAATTCAATGCAATCCCCATCAAGGTCCCAGCTACATTCTTCACTGAAATAGAGAAAACAACCCATAAATTCATATGGAACAGCTAAAGACCTAGGATTGCCAAAGCAATTCTAGGCAAAAGAAGCAGCACAGGAGGAATCACAAAACCAGATTTCAAGCTCTATTATAGAGCCATCATAACAAAAACAGCCTGGTACCAACATAAAAACAGACCTGAAGACCAATGGAATAGGATAGAAGACCCAGAAATAAAGCTGCATTCTTACAGTCAGCTGATATTCGACAAAGGAGCTAAAGACATACAATGGAAAATACATAGCCTCTTCAACTACTGGTGCTAGGAAAACTGGGCTGCCACATGTAGAAAACTCAAAGTGGACCCTAGCCTATCACCATGCACCAAGATGAACTCAAAATGGATTAAGGACCTCAACATCAGACCTGAAACCTTGAAACTACTGAAGGACAGTGTAGGAGAGACACTAGAACTTATAGGAACAGGAAGGAACTTCCTGAACATAGTCCTAGGGGCACAACAGATAGGGGAAAGACTCGACAAGTGGGACTACTACAAAATAAAAAGTTTCTGCACAGCTAAAGACATAAACTAGAAAGACAGCCAGGAAAGGATACTCACCAACACAGCAACAGACAAAGGCCTAATATCAGTCATCTACAGAGAACTCCAAAAACTAACCCCCTCCAAACCCAGTAAACCAATTATTAAGTGGGCAAAGGAGCTAAAGAGAGACTTCACAGAAAAAGAGATAAAAATGGCAAAGAAACATATGAGAAAATGTTCAACATCCCTGGCAGTAAAGGAAATGCAAATAAAAACAACCCTGAGGTACCACCTCACTCCAGTTAAAATGGCCTATACTCTGAACTCTGGCAACAAATGCTGGAGGGGATGTGGGGAAAGAGGAACCCTTCTCCACTGTTGGTGGAAGTGCAAATTAGTACAACCACTTTGGAGAACAGTATGGGGGTTCCTCCAAAAGCTCAGCATAGACATACCCTATGACCCAGCCATACCACTCCTACGCATCTATCCTGAACAACAGGTCTCAGGATATTATAAAGACATCTGCACATCCATGTTTATCGCTGCACAATTCACAATAGCCAAAATATGGAAACAACTCAGATGCCCCACTACAGATGAATGGATTAAAAAAATGTGGTACCTATACACAATGGAATACTACATAGCAATTAGAAATGATAAAATATTGGTATTTGCGGGGAAATGGTCAGAACTTGAACAAATGTTGAGCAAGACAAGCCTAGAACACAGAGAACAAAGGGGCATGGTCTTCTTGATATATGAGTGTTGGCGGGGGGCGGGGGGGGGAGGGAGCAGGAGACACCAGGTCTACAAAACAACAAACTTCTTTTCAAATGATATTTCCACATATTTGGGTCAGCGACTTTACATTATGTATGTAAAACCAAACAACTGCTAAACATAAAAAGGTCTAGAATAGACCTATCAGAGGATCACAATAGCTCAACAGCTATGTGCACATGACCATATAAGACGAGGATAAGCAAAAACAACTCCAAGAGGATGACACAGGAGGATTCTATTATTGACATTACCTTTAAAGTTCTAGGTGAATTTCCTTTGGCATACCCTACATGGTTGCTGTATATGATTTTGGTACACTGGATATTGTATATATGCCTACCTGATCTAGGGAAGGGAAAGAAAAACGAGGATGTAAGATATCACAAGAAATGTACTCACTCCCTTATTATGTAACTGTACCCCCTTTGCACAACACCTTGTCAATAAAATTCAATTTCAAAAGTAATCTAGTATTTAAAAAAACAAAAACCTTTAGGCTTACTAGCCATTAATAGCCCAAAATACTTTAGGAAGAATAACCTTAATCTCTATTGTTTTTCATCCTGAATTTAGTAACCCGTTACTTCAATTCAGTGTTAATGTACAAATCCAAATCTAAAAATATTTCACTACAGGAAGGCAGCAATTTAACAGAAACATGGTCTCTTACATCAAAATAACCAACAACAGAAGCAAGAAAAGAAATACTGGCAGAAAGTTATACACAGTAAATGCCTTTTGGACTTTCCAGTGAATTATTTTCCAAAAAAGCAATTTAAGTAAATGCCCTAGATGCTATAGCATACATATACTTACTTGTTCAATATGCCAACCAAGAGACTACAATTTTCTAACACATCAAATACTACAGAATAGCTTGTAAAATTCAGTGTTTTAGAAATCAAGAAATGTGCCACCTCCATTAGCACAACTATGCTATTAATATAGAGATTCAATTATCAAATTATGTTTTTTGAGGGGATCTGTCAGGGGGTGTGTGTACGTGAGTGTGGCGTGCATTTGTGTGTGTGTGCGTGTACACGCACACATCAAGTACAACAGCTTGAACTCAGTGCCTGGGATATGTCCCTTAGCTTTTTTGCTCAAGACTGGCACTCTACCACTTGACCCACAGCTCCATTTCCAGCTCTTTGATGATTAATTGGAGATAGGTCTCATGGATTTTCCTGTCTCTGCTGGCTTCAAACCAAGATCATCAGATCTAAGTCTTCTGAGGAGCTAGTACAGGCAGGAAGCCATCAAGCACAGCAGATTCTAAGTTCTTGATAATGCTGCAGTAACTGTGACTGCCAAAGAATGGATGGGTTAACAACTTCTAAAGAGTCTCTAAAATTAACTGGAAATGGTTCAGCACTGATTTCAAGAATTACACATTGACACCATACATCCAGAAATAATTTGGGCTAAAAGCTAGGAAACTCAGAGAGTGAAGAGCAAACAGAGATGCACACCCAAACATTGGTCTAGATGTTAGAAGACTTGAGTTAGATGTGAGTTGCATTCCTGGGCATACCATTTTACTCCTCAAAGCCTCCCTCCCCTCCATATACTCACATACTTATGGGTAAAAAAAGAAGACAACTGTAATTTCTCAGCAAGGACTAAATGCCCCAGCATGATCAAGCCCATCCTCCCCCATACTCTCTATTCCAGTCACACTGGCCTAGATTCAACACACTTGGGCCCATTACAAGGCTTCAGTCTTTCTACTTGGAAGGTTCTTCCCCCAAATTTTCCTATGACTGGCTCTTCCACTTCTTCTGATCTCCTCTTATCCTTCAGATAAGCCTTCCGCAAGCACCTTCTCTACTCTTCCTAACACTTGCAAGGTCTGGCATCATCTCCCTTCAGTATTTACTCAGTTTAATACTAGATTATACATGCTGGGATTAGTCCTTGACATACAGTGACAGCAAATATTTGTTCAGTTAATAAATGAGTGTACAGTAAGACAAAATGTAGAAGAGCAAAACATGATATTGGTAAGAGCCAACATGATATTGATGACTACTGAGTGCTAAATTTAGTCCTGAAGCCTGCAACTCTGGGAAAGCTTGAATGGCCATTGATGGCCAGCTCTAAGGGAAATTCTGTTCCCTATATTCTGATAAAGTCACATTACTTTGTTTATGGTAGGGAAGTTTAGCACCCCCTAGAAGCACCTCCAAGTGGGTAACAGTTTACAAGAAGACTGCAAAGAATCTGCTTCAGGGAAGGGAGCTGTGGCAGAGCCTTGAGCACAAAGAAGCTCAGGGGCAGCACCCAGGCCCTGAGTTCAAACCCTACAACTCACATACACACACACACACACACACACACACACACACACACACACACACACATTCACCTGTAGATGGTTTCTCTTCTATATTCCCCGAGTAAGGGGTCATCAGTAGCCAATGTACCCTTAAATTTGTTTTTAAAGTGAAATTTCAGGTAGTAGATGACATGCTGTTGGTAATCTCACTTCTGTGGGTGTGGTCCTTGTGCCCCTTAGAGAATGGGCCAGTTTTAACCTACAATGGGTGCCTTCTGCTCCATAATCATACTTTTATAGCTTCTTAATTTTCATTTAGAATGAAGCATTA
Organism: Perognathus longimembris pacificus; assembly: GCF_023159225.1. NCBI lineage: Eukaryota > Metazoa > Chordata > Mammalia > Rodentia > Heteromyidae > Perognathus > Perognathus longimembris. The sequence goes on from NC_063183.1 coordinate 17,009,927, forward strand.
GAAATACCAAAAAAAAAAAAAAGAAAGAAAGAAGGGAAGGAAGGGAAGGAAGGAAAGGAAGGAAAAGAAGGAAGGAAGGAAGGAAGGAAGGAAGGAAGGAAGGAAGGAAGGAAGGAAGGAAGGAAGGAAGGGAAAGAAAGAAAGAAAGAAAGAAAGAAAGAAAGAAAGAAAGAAAGAAAGAAAGAAAGAAAGAAAGAAAGAAAGAAAGAAAGAAAGAAAGAAAGAATCTTTCATGGGGTTAGTTCCAGAAACATTAAGTGCTGAGCATAAGTAACGTACTGTGTGCTAGTCAATGTAAGGACTTCCACCAAGATACCCAGACAAAACCCTCCTCCAAGGAGGTGAATCAAGGCAGAAGAAAAATTGCAAGAGAACACTGCTCAAGCAAACCAGAGGTAGATGCACAGAGACACTGGAAACAAAATGAACTGTGCCTCACCTTCAGAAAAACAGCACGAACTTACTTATCTACAGGAATTCTCTACAGGCTTAAAGCAGCAGTCAGAGATCTCTTTAGCTTTCCCTTTGCTGGGTAACAGCGATTCTTTCAACCATTTCTCAACTCAAATGTCAATTCCTCCCTGGGGGCTGGTGGAAGATCCTTCCTGAAACAGTAACTATCTCACTTTCTCCACATCCTCCAGAGCCTGTGTGCCATCTATATAAATAAGCAGCCCAGGGTGTAAAGTCCTGTGCTTACCTGTAGACAGAACTTCTGTATCTCTCTGGACACAGGGCCCATGACACTGCACAGGCTCAGAACTTGGCTGCTCAACAAATGGATGGAGGAGGCCGGAGAGCAGGCACAATTCCCGGGCCACTCATTATCTCCTGCATTCCTCTGGGTGCTCTCTGAACTGTCCACAAAGTACCTTACCCTCTGTCACCTAAGCACCCAGCAACAGATGCATGAATCTAAACGGGACTTACTGCAAGATGAAGGCAAACCCACGTTATGCCTTCCTAAAGGAAGGTAGATAGACTTCCGATGGAAACAAGATCTCTTCCACCTTATAATGGCACATGTGTGCTAATGGAGTGTCTACCTGTTCACAATCACTTTTACAGGGGAGTTTAAATTTCTTTATAAAGAAGGCATTTAATTAAAACAAAATATTAAAGAGAAGTCTTGCCATTTCAAAATTATTTTTCCCTGAAAAAGAATGGTGTTGAAACTCTTAGATTCAGCAAATTCTTACTTGAAATATTACCATAATATATTGATTTTTACAGACTCAATTGACTGAAAAGTTGTTTGTATAGCAATATTGGCCAAACCAATATACTAGAACAATTTTGTTACCCATAGTAATCAAGTACATTTCTGAAGTATAATTACACTGTCATAAAAATAAAGCCAAGATACCCTTTTCCAAGCAATAAAACCATAGGAGCTATAAAACAGGAAGAGCAAAAGACTAAATAAATGAGATTTTTTAAATGAAATTTAGTCTTTTAAAAATACCACCTCTTCTTCCTTCCCTTAAGCCATGGTTAGGAAAAAATGATCAATACTTCAATCTCAATAAACTATTTCAATAATAGTTAATTCAAGTGGAAACAGTCTGAAAATCTCTGCTCAGCGACCTGTGACATCCTGTCATGTTGGTTAGATGCCAATAATCCATCATTGCCATAATGAATATGAGCATGTGTGAAGTTAAAGGAATGTGGAAGGGTGGGGGAACTCGAAGGCGAGAAAGGTATAGAAAATCATGAACACAAGTTTATTCTTTAGATTTTAATCAATACAACACACATTATTGCATAAAACAAGCCTATAACAGTGACTGCTGAGAGAGGGAAACATACATAATTAATTTTATTTGACAAATACTTATTGATTTTCTGGAAACATTAATATCCTTGCCTGTCACATGATACCATAATGCAATTCAGCCATGTATAAGTATTTAATTTTGCATTAGGATAATGCCTTGTTTGCTTGTTTAAAATATGATCTTGGCCGCAAGGAAAAGGCTCTTCATTTGATTGGAAATTTAAAGTGAAAATAAATCAAGCAATCACTCTTGCTCTCAGGTCAATAACATCAAAACCATTGTAAAACTCTACATAGACTAGATACGCCAAGGAGAAACCCTACAGAAGTGGGGCCATGGAAACAATCAGAGAAGCTAGAACCAGACCTACTGCTCTCTGCTTTGGCCTGGCACCTCCTGGTTGGCTGGAAGAGGAAGTCAGAGTTTCCTGGGTGCTACGTGAGTCTCCACCCAGCCATGCCTCCCTCAACAATGAGACACATTCTGAGAAATGTGTCCTTGGGGGCTGGGGATATAGCCTAGTGGCAAGAGTGCCTGCCTCAGATACACGAGGCCCTAGGTTTGATTCCCCAGCACCACATATACAGAAAACGGCCAGAAGCGGTGCTGTGGCTCAAGTGGCAGAGTGCTAGCCTTGAGCGGGAAGAAGCCAGGGACAGTGCTCAGGCCCTGAGGGTCCAAGGCCCAGGACTGGCCAAAAAAAAAAGAAATGTGTCCTTGGGTAATTCCACCATCGTGCAAACATCATAGAGTATATTTACATAAATAAGACGGTTACACTGTGACTATGTTATGGGATATGTTATGGGATCACCACTGTATAGTTTCCTGTTGAATGAAACATGATTTGGCATATGATGGTGTTTTTCAGCTTTCAAAGGCTATTTTTATTCATTCTTGTGATGACTATAAATATTTCCACTATGGAAAAGAAAGTTAGCACAGTACATTTTTGTAACAAGGGAATGGATTTTCAGAAGTCATCTTCAGTAGGGGGGAAAAACGCTCCATGTTGGAATTGTGTTCTTTACATAAAGACCCTTGAAAAAATAAATCAGAAGTTTGAAACAAACTGAAAAGGGCAGGAATTTTTTTTTTAAGAGAAAGGAAAAGGAGGGGCTAGGAATATGGCCTAGTGGTAAAGTACTTGCCTCGCATACATGAAGCTCTGGGTTTGATTCCTCACATATATAGAAAAAGCCAGAAGTGGCGCTGTGGCTCAAGTGATAGAATGCTATCCTTGAGCAAAAAGAAGCCAGGGACAGTGCTCAGGCTGAGTCCAAGCCCCAGGACTGGCAAAAAACAAAACAAAGCAAAGAGAAAGGAAAAGCAGAGAAGATAACTAATTGCTTCTCCTCCCCTTTCTCTTCTACCACATGTATGGCCTCCTTCACAGAAGAGCTTTTAGCTTTTCAGCCACTTTTTCGGCAGTTTAATTTTTGCCTGGTTTCTTTTCTCTCTTCAATCTCTTGCATTCTTCAAACTTTGTTTTGAATTTCTGTGCATTCCTGGCATTGGAAGTAGATGGCCAGCAGCTCTGGTTTTGGTACTCGTCAGTGAAGTCAGCACAGGTTTTCCAGACCCCGGCACAGTGACTGCTAGTATTCAGTCTCAGCTTCATCACTGGTGTGACGTAGTGTTTGGCATCCATCTTCAAACTCTTATCCCTGCTCATGAGGAGGTGCACAGTCCTTTTCTCCTTGTGCTTCAGGAGCTTGACATTGCTGGTGCCTCACTCCTTCCATTCTAGGAGGTTATTCTCTAGAGCAAATTGAAATAGCTTGGCCTTCATTTTTAAAAGTTCCTCTTCCTCCTTCTCTTCCTCGTGTTCAGGGAGAGAAAACTATTGGCTCAAGCTGGATGGGGGTCATGGTGGACTCATCTGTGTTCTTTTTTTTTTTTTTTTTTTTTTTTTTTTGGCCAGTCCTGGGGCTTGGACTCAGGGCCTGAGCACTGTCCCTGGCTTCTTCCTGCTCAAGGCTAGCACTCTGCCACTTGAGCCACAGGGCCGCTTCTGGCCATTTTCTGTATATGTGGTGCTGGGGAATTGAACCTAGGGCCTCGTGTATCCGAGGCAGGCACTCTTGCCACTAGGCTATATCCCCAGCCCCTCATCTGTGTTCTTGATGGGGCTATCATGGTCCTCATGACTGTCCTTTGTGACTGCCATGGGTGTGGCTTCTCAGCTCTCTTGGTTGTGACTGACTCCCGCTAGGCAACTTGTTTGTAGCTGCTTTCCTATATGTCTGAAAATGGTCTGTTTCAGTTATGATTTATTTTTTAAGAATCCCACATTTTAAAGTATTTTCCTTACTAAATAGCAATTAATGCGATAACTCATGTATTTTCTCATTTTAGGCCATTGGAGCTTCTGATTTCTGTTAAATCAATTATACTACTATAATGAGTTCACACAATTTTAGCCCCCAGACACAAGTTCACTCTAGCCATATCACAGGGCAGAAAATAACCTAATACCTCATGTGATCTTTGTTACCACCATCTCGAGCCCACTACCCAACAAATACCACTTAAAAAATATAAAATACAGAAAACTAAACAAATGCTTTTGAGAATTACTATCCCTTCCCCCCTCTTTTTGTCTCTAGATAATGGCATATATCTCAATCTTTAAAATATTTAAGGGCTGGGAATGTGGCTTAGCAGTAGAATGCTTGTCTAGCACATGAAACCCTGGGTTTGATTCCTCAGCACCACCTAAACAGAAAAAGCCAAAGTGGTGCTGTGGCTCAAGTGTTAGAGTGCTAGCCTTGAGCAAAAAGAAGCCAGGGACAGTGCTCAGGCCCTGAGTCCAAGCCCAAGGACTGGTAAAAATCATTTAAGCCAGGCTCAGTGATGCACTTCTACAATCCTAGCTATTCTATAATGCCAGCTACTCAGAGGCAGAGGCAGGAGCACTCAAGTTTGAGGACAACCTGAGAAAAGTTTGCAGAAGCCCAAACTCAATAGCAAAAGGACAGGGTTGTGGATAAAGTGCCCCCAATTCCTTCTGCCTTTGTTATTTTTCAAACAGGGTCTTGCATTTATGTTCAAGACAGCTTAGCCTATGATCATCCCACTAATACTTCCTATGTAGCCAAGGACGGCCAAGGATGGCCATCTCATACCACCATGCCCAGCCTCTTAGTGGTTAAGATGGGATCTCAAGAACATTTGCCTGGGCTGGCCTTGAACCATGATCCTCCCCATCTTTACCTTCTAGGTAGATGGGGTTGTACACATGCACCACCATGCCTGACTCATTATATTTGTTTCAATGGACATACTATCCAAGAAGAGGGGACAAATGACTAGAATGATTGGTCAGTAGATGTTAAGTAATCATCAGGATATAAGTAATCATTAATATGCATTAATATAAAGCATATAATGCAATGCATTAATATATATGCTAAGTAATCACATATATATATATGTCTTAAGTTGGAAATCCTCATTGGGTGAACAATAATGCACTCTCTAAAACTAGGTGGACATGGACTCCTAGGCATCTATCCTGAACAACAGGTCCCAAGATATCAAAAAGACATCTGCACTTCCATGTTTATCGCTGCACAATTCACAATAGCCAAAATATGGAAACAATCCAGATGCCCCTCCACAGATGAATGGATCCAAAAAATATGGTACCTATACACAATGGAATACTACATAGCGATTAGAAATGATGAAATATTGGTATTCGCAGGGAAATGGTCAGAACCTGAACAAATAATGTTGAGCGAGACAAGCCTAGAACACAGAAAACAAAGGGGCATGATCTCCTTGATATATGACTCTTAAGGTGGGGGGAGGAGGGAACAGTAGAGACCAGGTCTGCGAAACCAAAAACTTCTTGTCAAATGGTATTTCCCAAAGGTTTGGGTCAGCGACCCTACATTATGTAACTAAAACCAAACAACTACTCAACATATAAAGGTCAAAAATAGACCTCTCAGTGGATCACAATAGCTCAGAAGCTATGTATGTAGGTTCATATAAGACAAGGATAAGCAAACTCTATTGTTGACATTACATTTAAAGTCCTAGGTGAATTTCCTTTGGCGTATGCCACGTGGCTACCGTATATGTTTTTGGTACACTGTGTATTGTATACATGTCTACCTGATCTAGGGAAGGGAAAGAAAAATAGGGTGTAAGATATTACAAGAAATGTATACATTGCCCTATTATGTAACTGTACCCCTTTTGCACAACACCTTGTCAAAATTTTTTTAATTAATAAATAATTTTTTTGTTTATTTGTTTTGTTTTTGTTGCCAGTCCTGGAGCATGGACTCAGGGCCTGAGCACTGTCCCTGGCTTCTTTTTGCTCAAGGCTAGTACTCTACCTCTTGAGCCACAGCGCCACTTCCGGCTTTTTTTTCCCTATATATGTGGTGCTGAGGAATTGAACCCAGGGCTTCATGTATACGAGATGAGCACTTTACCACTAGGCCACATTCCCAGCCCCATAAATAATTTTTTTTAAAAAGAAAAAAAAATAAAACTATGTGGACATGGGGAGAATAGAATCAAAGATCCTTACTAGCCAGACATTCATGGCACTTGTAACCTTAGCTACTCAAGAGGCTGACACCTGGAGGATGAAAGTTTAAAGCCAGCCCTGGCAGTAAAGTCCAACAGACTCCATCTCCAATTAACTAGCAAAAAAGCTGGGCTGGAGACATGGCTTAAGTGATAGAAAGCCTGCCATGAGGAAGCAAGGCTAGGGAGAGCTTGAAACCTTGAAGGGGGAAAGGAAGGAAGAGCAGAGGAGTGGAAAGGGAGGTGGGAAGGGGAGGGAAGAAGAGGGGAGGGCTCTTTGGCAAAGAGCCCAGCACAATTGCCAGCCTTCATATTTTCCAGTGGTTTACATTATGCCATCTGTCCTATAGCAATCTGAAAGTAAGTTATGATAAAAAAGAAAATACCTTGCAGCCTTTAGAAAATTATTACATGTAAGGTGATACATAAATCAATCTTATCATTCATAGCACAACTAGAGAAAAAACAGAATAAATAAAATGAATGAATGAATGAATGCAGAACTTCTTACAGCTTGTCTATATGCATTTCTCATCGAGTCCTGGCCAAGCAGGGGCAGAAATTACCAAGTTTAAACAAGTTTTCCATTACTACTACTACCAGTACCAGTAGCTAACATTTAATAAATGCCACACAGTGCTAAGGATCTTATGGATTATCTAATTTAGCCCCATAACAATCTAACAAGACAGACGCTATTGTTATTCCCATTGTCCAGATTGGAAATCAGAGGCAGGATACATTTTATAACATGTACCAGGTCACACAGCTAATCAGTAGCAGCTGTAGTACTCAAACTCATAGCTTAACGCCAACATACACTGTTTCCCATTTTCTCAAAGTTTTTTAAATTCACTGTGAATATCTCAGAGAAACAGAACACATGTTGTGTATTATCTCCTTTTCTTTAAATTGAAAGTCTTGTAGCCCTTTGGGAAATATAGTAATAATGAAAATGTACCCATTTCTTTTTACTAAAATTTCCTTCTTGGTTGCTTTGGCTTATACTTTTGAATATTTCCTTTATGATCCATATAGTACAAATTGGTAATGGGAGAAATATCAACTTAAAATGGTCTCATTAGGTTATAATGCAGAGAACAGTTTAGTGAATCCATACATTTGGTTTAATCATCAGGGGCCAAGATTTCATATTGCATAACAGTAGAAAACACAGACTTAAGCATGAGAATGTACCCATTATTAAATAATATACATTATAGTTACACATATTATAGCTCTTGAAATTCACAATATCCCATCAAGTAGAATAAATGAGACTGAATACTAAACTTCTGTTATGCAGTTATTAGCTTTATTACACTTCACAAAAAAAATTATATAGACCCATTAGGCAGTTTTGTTACCAATGAGTGGCTTTTCCAATATTCATCTAGTTTATGTAGCATAGCCTCTAATATAATCATTTTGTTTGAAAACCTACAACTTTCATAGTTAACACCATTAAGGTAAAGTTAGTCTAGAAGAAATCCAATCATAATATATCAGTGTTTCATAAAGACTTTAGCAGAGTGGATTCTTATTTCTTGATGATTGTACCATTCCTTTGTGTTGAACCAAAACTCTGGTATAACATGAAAAAAAATCAACAAGCAGGACAGATATAAAGCTCAGTGATCAACAACAAAAGTTACATAATTGGAAGTCTTCATCCTCTTTTCTCATAAGAATCACATAGGCATCAAGTGTGAAGACATACACTGTACTCAAGAGGCTGAGGCAGGAGGACTGCTTGAGCAGGAATTCAAGATTAGCCTGAGCAACATACCAAAAGTTGGGTTAAAAAACAAAACAGTGACAGGCACAAGTGGCTCACAGCTGTAATGCTACCTACTAAGGAGGCTGAGATCTGAGAATCAAAGTTTGTAGCCAGCGTGGGAAGAAAAGCCCATGAGAAGCTTATCACCAGTTAATCAAAGAAAAGGCTGGAAATAGTAGAGTACTAGCCTCAAGCAAAAGGAGCTCAGGGACATGCCCAGGCCTGGAGTTCAAGCACCAGAGACAAAAAAAAAAAAAAATCTATACACAAAAAAAGCAAAAATCACAAACATGTAACCACGTACACAATAGGAAAAAGGGAACTCCTTCTACTACTTAAAGTAGTATAATTATCATGATACTGCAATTCACCTACCATAAGCAACTATTATCCAAACATATTAATCCTCCAACACTCACAACCAAGCATTAGCAATGGTAGCTAGTAAATTCTTACTCTAAGATGATAATTCATTACAGCATGCTAGTTAGGGTTAAGGCTTGTACTAAGGACATGAGGGTGAAGACTCCCTTAAACACTGTGGTATTAATGAAAAGAGTTCAAGCCAGGCTTTTCAGCTAAAAACAGTAATAAAGGGTTGAATGGGACCCAGACACTGGTGGCTTATGCCAGTAATCCTAGCTACTTAAGCCAGCCCAAACAGACAAATGCAAGAGACACTTATCTCATATTAGCCAGCAAAAAGCCAGAACTGGATGCATGCCTCAAGTGACAGAAAGCCAGCTGTGAGTAAAAAAGCCAAGCAATAGTAAAAGGTACTAACTTTACTACTTTAGAATGTGGCCTTTCAAAGTCATGGGACCACAAGGCAATTTTTATCTATGTTCATGTGGATAATCAGAACTTAAAATTTTAAGAACGTAATAACCAACTAGAAAGTTCTTTTATTACTAATAAGTTCAAGTTCCAATACCAGCACACACACAGAGTTTAAAACCAGTAAAAGAAGTTCTGAAGAGGGGCTGGGAATGTGGCTTAGTGGTAGAGTGCTAGCCTAGAGCAAAAAGAAGCCATGGACAGTGCCCAGGCCCTGAGTCCAACACCCAGGACTGGGTGGGGAGGGGGGGTTAGAGAGTAAGTTCTGGAGATAGTACTGATAGATTCACAACAATGTAGGTGTTATTAATGCCATTGAACTACACACTTAGAATGATGAAGATGGTAAGCCCTAGGTGCATTTTGCCACTTTAAAAATACTTTTCAGCCCAGGCACAGAAGCTCATGCCTGTAATCATACCTAATAAAGAAACTGAGGCTTGAGAATCATGGTTCAAAGCCAGCCAGGGCAGGGAAGTCCATGAGATTCTTACCTTCAATTACCTACCAAAATGTTGAAATGGAGCTGTGACTCAAAGTGTTAGAGTGCTAACCTTGAACACAAAAGCTCAGGGCGAGCTCCCAGGCCCTGGGTTCAACCTCCAGGATCAGCACAAATAATAATAATTTCCAAAATATTAATGTAATTTCATACTATAATTATTCCCTGGGGGATGGAAATGTCATGTCCACTTCCCAGTATACTCTTCCCATTGTTTCACATCCATGTCTTAATTTAGTCCTGAGTTTGATCTCTAGCATCAAATTTTTTTAGAAAATTAACACTGAAGCAAAATTTAGCAAAATTTAGCAAATTTAGCAAAATTTAGGAAGCCAGTGGGATTTGGGGGCGGGGGGGGGGGGGCGCTGTCCTCAGGATTGAACTCAGAGCCTGGGTACTTTCCCTGAGCTTTTGTGCTCAAAGCTAGCACTCTACCACTTGACCACAGCTCTACTTCTGGCTTTTTGGTGATTAATTGTCACGGACTTTCCTGCCCAGGATGGCTTCACACCATGATCCTCAAATCTCAGTCTTCTTCTTCTTTTTTTTTTTTTTTTGCCAGTCCTGGGCCTTGGACTCAGGGCCTGAGCACTGTCCCTGGCTTCTTCCTGCTCAAGGCTAGCACTCTGCCACTTGAGCCACAGCGCCGCTTCTGGCCGTTTTCTGTATATGTGGTGCTGGGGAATCGAACCTAGGGCCTCGTGTATTCGAGGCAGGCACTCCTGCCACTAGGCTATATCCCCAGCCCCTCAGTCTTCTGAGTAGCTAGGATTACAGGTGTGAGCCACTGTAGCCTAGCACATTTCTTTCTTCTTTTTAAATAGGGTGAGATTTATTTATACAAGTTGCCCATTAAAAGACTTTGAAATAAGATTAACAAATGGCAGGCAATTCCAAAACACATCTACACCCTCTGCTATTTCTAGAACAATCTGAGAGCTTCCAGGATCAAAGTTCTAGGATCACTGTGAGACAAGCTGTACTCATTTCAGTATTCATCCTGATCCCAACTGACAGCACACTTCTTAACCTATTGTAAATTTACAATAGGTCTTCAATTTAAAAATACAAAGGTAAACATTTGGTGAAATAACACAGGTGAGTTAGGAGTCCAAAGAAATGGTTTTGGATTTCCTTGGAAGGCTCAGCAGATGCAGGAAACACACGTGTTCCCTATTTCCTTCCCAGGAGCCTTCAGAACAGGGTTGGATATCCAGAATAGAGTAAAAACTCAAGTTAGAAAGGGTGAAGAGGAGACTAAGATGCCACTTATGGCATGGGGAAAAATACTAGCTTGATCCAGGGGGAAAAACTCAGCCTCCAAAATTTTAAGGGCAAGAAACAATGATGGTATAAGAAATGGTATTATTTATTTCTCTAAATGTTCATAGTGGTTGGACTTATCTTTCAGAACAACTATTTGTAATACTCAGTCATCTGTAAGAAAACAATAAGTGATGTATGTGAACCTAAGTTCTTCAAGGACTACACTTGGGAGAATGCTAACTGTATCTATACAGGGACTAAGAGGGACTGGATCTGATGACTCTGAAAGAGCTTTTAACCCTGAGAAATAGAATTCTACTGTAAGGCTTTTGGAGACAGGAGGGATGATCAGAAACTTTAGAATGTGGCCCTTCAAAGCCATGGGACCACAAGGCAATTTTTATCTATGTTCATATGGATAGTCAGAACTTAAAATTTTAAGAACATAAGTAACCAACTGGAAAGTTCTTTTATTACTGAAACTATTAATATTGGTGCTAAAATAAGGTAAAAACACAATCATAATGTGAAGCAGGGATAGGGTATATATGGAAAACAGCTCTCTGGAGGAAAGCTTTATGACTCCCTCAGGCCTTTCTTACAGAGTATGGATTTTTTAATTCCTAGTGGAATATTTTTCATACACCATTGCAGACTATTAAGTACCAGATATTACATTATGTAGTTTAAACTTTGCACTAGTGCAGGAGAAGACTTCCCTGTCGAGAGAACTATTTTTTACAGTTAGTATTTTTTAATATAAAAATGAACACTCCTTTAGGGTAAGATCACTGCAACTGGAATTTAGGAAGAGTTTTACAACTTAACATATTCATCAATGTGTACAGAAATTCTCTCAGGGGGGTAGACTGAGGAGAGAAGGAAATACAACAGGAAGAAGGCTTTTTAATAACTCAGTGTCAACACAGGGCAAAGCAATGGTATTTATAAGGCTTGACTATCATTGGGCATAGCTGTAAACAGACAAGGGACTAGCATAGGGTGCTAGCAAGTTTTTAAAACATGATGGTGGGAAAGAACCAAGGAATATATACATTAAACTTCAGGCCAGTTCAAGGTACATTTGCTAATGGTGAACTATTATTAACTGCTCACCCAGGAGAAATGCAGACTCAGAAATATTAAAAAGGCAATATAAATGCACTTTTCAGGCAATTCTTGAGAAAATAGAAGATATCTTGCAGAATTTTAGAGTCAAATGTGGAAATAAAATCTAAGTGCTGGTGGTCATGTAAAATTTTTTGTAATGGAATACTTGGATACCCAGCAGTTGGCAAAAGTGGATCAAAAGTTTAAGAAAAATTGACTACTCACTTGTAGACTGTGCCTCCGTTGCCATGACCAAGGGTATCTCGATACCGTATGTCTTGTTCATTCATCTCCACAAGAAAGAAAGAAAAACAAAAAGGATGTCATGCTGTGGATGGAAATGTCAAGGAAAAGCAACTCTGGGCCATAAACAACAAGCAGTCTGGGTCATTTCAAGTTCAGCTGCAAGAACGAGAAGATCAATACAACATTTGCTGTCCAATTTATAAAAGACGATACCAAGGGACAAAGTGATGGAAAGTTTAATGACAATTTGTTTGCCTGGGTCATTTCATTAAAGTTTGATAAAAGGTGTCAAAATGGAATGATATAACATAGCTCAAAAGGGTCAGGTCAGAGATGCTGATAAGAAAACAGTCTCCAGTACAGCGTATAACCACCAATGCCAGCAGCACCATACACAGCCAAAGTCAAACTTGGGAACACATACACACACACACACAAACACACAGTCAGTAATCTAATACACCATTTGTAAATAAATCAGCCCTTGAAAACTCCACAGATGACCCTATAATTAACATTCAGGAAACTGAGTGAATAATGTTTATGATTTTCCTAGAGTAAAAAAAGCTTTCCTTTACAAATGATAAATTAGCATACAGCAATAACTGGGTAGAAGTCATATTATGCTGATGAAAAAGTATCAAATCAATGCACTTTAAAATGCACATGCAATCAAACCTAATGCATAAAGGGAAAACATACAGGCATGTAATTTTTATAAAGTTGTTTTTATATTTTAATGTATAAAACATAATGCAGTATCTTCTAAGGTTTATAAAACTTATTATACCAAAAATACTGCTCTCATTTGTATCATGAGTGGTGGGCGAATTACATCGACATTCATAAAACAATGTTTTCAGAGTTTCTAAGGAACTCCCTACATAATCATTTATCAAATGAATTTATGACTGGGCAGACTATTTGATGCATCCAGTAATTTTTTTTTTATGCACTGGCCCACTTGCTTAAAAATTAACTGCCAACTTTATTCACAAAGTAGACTTAACAAAGGCGTTATTTTCCATATAGCTAAAGCTTAGAAAAAGCTAAAGTAAGCCCTGGGAAAAAAAAATCAATTTCCAGGGAATTGCACTGCTTTGCCTGGGCAGAAAATGGATAGAGTTTTAAATTCAATGTCACTTGGAAAAAAAAAATAGTTTGTTCTTAAACCATTATAGTAAAGCTTTAAATATTTGCTTCATTCTAAACTTCCACCAATTGAATAAAAAAGGCTTCATTCATCAAGGGAAATATTTTTCCTCTATACATTTCTGAAGCTTCAGAGAGCCGTGATGATTAGGAGTGTGGCACAGGTAACAGAAACAGCTTCCTTTCCAAGCTAGTTTGCCAATCCCTAAAAGAATATTGACAGATCCGTGTGTAAAGGCCAATTCAGCACCCAATTTAATTGTAGTACAACTTGATTGATGCAATTTACAATCAGCTAATTACGATATCTAAGGTCAGTTTTTTTTTTTTTTTTTTTTTTGGCCAGTCCTGGGCCTTGGACTCAGGGCCTGAGCACTGTCCCTGGCTTCTTCCCGCTCAAGGCTAGCACTCTGCCACTTGAGCCACAGCGCCGATTCTGGCCGTTTTCTGTGTATGTGGTGCTGGGGAATCGAACCTAGGGCCTCGTGTATCCGAGGCAGGCACTCTTGCCACTAGGCTATATCCCCAGCCCCTCAGTTTTTTTTTTAAGTGAGAGAAGTCAGAAAAATTGGCAACTACTTTCCTATTTGAGGATTCTGTTCTTCACTACCTTAAACTACTTGTATAATAGATGTGGCATGAAAGAAAGACAAGAGAACTATATTATTCTGGGCTGAATGATAAACTTCCAAACAGCATGAAAAAAAGCAGCACAGAAAGTGACTGGAGATGCTAACCTAGCAAAACTGCTATTAGATTTACTTTTATCAATGACAGAAATACAAAGAGCAGTAGATACTGGTAAGTACAAATAGGCCACAAGGGCAGTTCTGAGAAAATTTCTCTAGGTAATCTAAACATGTCTCCAACAAATTAATTCATACCATTAACTTGCCTAATAAAGTACACTCTCATCATGGCTTGAAATTAATTTTTAGGATAAATTTCATTTATGCAAGTCCACAAACTGAGTCCAGGGCTCTGAGATAGATACAGGGAAAACAGGGTATAGGTATACTGGGTATAGGGTATAGGGTATAGGTATAGTGTACTGAGCTCTAAAAGGGCTGAAGTCTATGGCCAAGTCCTCTCCTCTCCTCCATAAGCAAAGAGAAGATAGGGATGTCTCTGAATACCACTAATACCCACAAAAGAGAAGTGGCCAGCCTGCCTCGTATTTCAGCCTGATTGAGGGTGGCAGTCAGACAACAGCATCAGAGGACAAGTGGAACTTCCACAAGACGGTTGGCAAGAAGAATGGGGGAGGGCAAATGGCTTCTAATTCACATGTACATGCGTGAGCACTAAGCACGATCTAAGTAATTTTTAATTTATTTTTTGTTTTAATTAAATAGTGGTTTTGAAGAGCAAATTATAAAAATATATTACTTTAAAAGACAGTATCTAATCATGTGCTAGTGGCTCATGCCTATAATCCTGGCTACTCAGGAGGCTGAGATCTGAGGATTGCAGAATGAAGACAGCCAATGGAAGAAAAGTCTGCAAGACTCTGATTGCCAACTAACCACAAAAAAGCTGGGAGTGGTGGAGTACTCAAGTGGTAGAGAACCTTGAACACAGAGCTCAGGGACAGGGCTCAGGCCCTGAGTTCAAGCCTTAGAACCAACACATATACATACACATACAAAAAGACAGCATCTACTACTAAAAAAGATTAGAGTTTATGATGTTTAAAATTATACTGACCTTTTTCTAGGTGAATTGATATTTTTACACTTAAAAATAAGCTTATTTGTTGAATTTTCTGATTTATTATAGTACATAAATATTTCTTCTCTTTTTTTTGTTGTTGTTGTTTTGCCAGTCCAAGGGCTTGAACTCAGGGCCTGAGCACTGTCCCTGGCTTCTTTTTTCTCAAGGTTAGCACTCTTGTCACTTGAGCCACAGCGCCAACTTCTGGCTTTTTCTATATATGTGGTGCTGAGGAATTGAACCCAGCGCTTCATGCATGCTAGGCAAGTACTTTACCACTGGGCCACATTCCCAGCCCTTCCTCTCATGTTTTAAGAAGTACATGGGGGTTGAGAGGGAGTTCCTCATTGGTCTCTTAAACAACAGAGCTCAAGAGGTCTTCCTGTTTGTTTCCTGAATGCTGGGACTACAGGTGCACACAGCATTATAACCAGCTAAAACAGTCTGTAAAAAGATAAATATTGGAATTTTTTCTTAACCATGAATTAATTTTAAAAATTTGATAATATCAAATCAAAATGGATTCACAAGTAGCTAATTACATTTTGCACTTTTTAATTAAGTGCATATAAACAAAGAACAGAAATAGTATTTAGTATAAAATGAAGGGTGAAATTTGAAAACCTACAAAATATTGCATTTAAACATTACAGATAGAATAAAGTATGAGAAAAATCACAATTTTATACCATTTCAAGGCCATTTTACCCAATTCATTTAGGCTATGTGTAAGTCAAATGCTACATGTTACATCTAAGTTCAACATTTAATGTTAGTACTTTGTCTCAAGTGCTGTATGTAGGAACACATCTGTCAATGGCCACTAACCCACAGGAAAGCCAACTATGTAGTAAAAGGCATTCTCAAGGAAATAGCAATTCATTAGCTATGATGATTGTAAGATATAAATGTTTCTTAAATCACATATAAAAAACATTTGGGATTTTTTTTTATTCAACAAAGATGCCAAATAGCTCTTAAATGTAGTTTCAATTCCTTTTTTCTGTTTTTAAACAAAAGTAGATGAGAAGCAAAATAATAGATGTGAGGGAAAAGAAAGTAAAAGCCCCAGGAGTTATGATTACTACATGTCAACAGTCTTTCAAGAAAGCACATGGCCTGGGAAAAATGATTGGCAGAGTCTCTATTCCACCTGAAGGAGAAGCAGAAGCGAAGAAAGAAATGGAGATAGCACAGCAACCACCCACAGCAGTCAGGCTGTGTCTGTTCACACAGAGGAGGGCACTAGGAACTTCGGATTTACATACATGGTCCCATTTATGCTTCAGCCTTCCTACAGCATCTAAGATGAACCAACAGATTATAAGAGTTTTATGTAGTACTGATGGCTCTATTTTTAAAGCTATTTTACGAAGATATCAATTCTCCCTACTTTTTTTTTTACCTTTAG
Source organism: Perognathus longimembris pacificus (assembly GCF_023159225.1). NCBI lineage: Eukaryota > Metazoa > Chordata > Mammalia > Rodentia > Heteromyidae > Perognathus > Perognathus longimembris. The sequence continues at coordinate 17,026,273 of NC_063183.1, forward strand.
TTTTTCTAAAAGCACTCTAAGTTCTTGAAGTAATAGTCAAAGATGTAGAATTAGTTCTAGATTTGTGACGTGACAGCACATTTATGCTTGATTTATCAGTATTTTCCTGTCACCTCCTACAAAAGCTAAACATTAAAAAAGAGGAAAAACAATATTAAATACAGAAGGTCAAATTTCTGGCGTAGATGCAACACTTTTTAAATCCTTTAAATTGGCCCTTTGAGCAGTTTCAAGTTACTTTCAAACACAGGCTGCTGTTGTTAAACAGATGATTCCTCCCTGTATCTGAGTGGGAAAAACATTCAGAAAACACAGCAGTGAAGCTGATCTATGTGGCTCGATAAAACATGCCAAATGTACCTTCTGATTTATTTTTTAAACTGGGACAGAACTCTTATCACAAAATGGTAACAGGGAAACAATGAGTCCCTTCCAAAGACTAAGCCTCTAAAAAGGTGCTTGATTATTAATGAAGTTAATGGGGAAAAATGAAATGCAATTCAATTATGGATTAGCAAAGAAAATGTTCTTTGTTTATTGTCCGCCTGTGTTAAGAAGAATTAGTACTTATCCCTTATAAATCATTAAAATAAAAATGCTCAATTAATCCTTATTCTTTATGTAAAGGTCTGGCAGAACCTAGTCCTATCACTAGACCTTTGCTTCACAAATCGAAGCAATAATGGTTTCAGAAAGCAGTCACACTGTATGAGCAGACAATTGGAGAGATTTAGTAAATCCCACTTTATAGAGCAGAGACTAATCGGAAAACACAAGCCAGTCAAATGTTTCTTATGAACTGTTGACACTATATCAATGCTGAATCAATTGGTGGCATTTACTCTGAGTGACAGAAAAGAAATAAATATTTATATCACATAACCTATATCAATGAACCCAGGCAGAAAGCTATTTCTAACCTGTCAATATTTGATTATCTTGAAGAATCATGTCCCTTTCTTTTAATGATTAATATGAATTCCTTATTAAATCTAAGTGGAGGCTAGTGGAAAAGCAAATCATTATTAATGCTTGAAAGCATAAACCACTAAAATAAAATAAAAAACTATGTTCAAGTGTTAAAGTATCGTTAAATGTGACTTACATCTTCCTTATCAAGTGGTGTCAGCGTTCCACCCAGAGATCCACTGATGTGTACCTTACACACATTACCTCACTGCAGAGCACCTGAGCCCACCATTTACTTTCTCTAACTCTGCAGCACCAATGGAGGAATTAGGACAGGGAAGAATTCTCAAAGAATCCAGGTGGTGGGTGCTTTTGCCCTTTTTTTTTTTTTTTCTGTGATTGAAGCAAACATAGGAAGAGCTTATCCTTAAAAGAGAGTTATACCACACTCTTTAAAATGGGGTTTGGCACATTCTGAGGGAAAGCAATATACCATCTTTAAATGTCAAAAATCACTGCCATGACAATTTTGCACCACAAAGAACCCCCTTCCTGAGACCACTAAGGTTATTTATGGTACTACATCCATTGTCAAAATATTAGGAACATTCCAAAAAGCTTTTTTCCCCCTAGTTAAAAAAAGTTATTTTTTTAATTATTATTTTTGAAAGAGAAATTGATGACAGGTTATTTTCCATTGCCTGGGTTCAACAAATGTAGTTAAAGCTTCTTCATTTTTGTCAGTTTTGAAATATATTTTCCAGCTGAAGAATACAAGCATCTTGTACATAAATTACAATTAGTAACTAGAATACAAGCATGTTGAAGAAACATAAATATCCTAGACTGAATATTTCTTCTTTTAGTCTGATTTTATCTCATACTGGTTCTGCATACAGGTGGATATGTACATGTGGACTTCAAATCTTTGGCTGCTTAAAGGTGAAAAATATTACATAGAAGTTATCTAAAATTCAGGGGATGGGTATATGTCATTAGGAAAGCCCTGGCCTACCATATGTGAAGCCCTAGATTCTATCCCCAAGGCTACAATAAAACAATTACCTAAAATTCCAAGACCACCAAGATTATACTTGTCCTCGGCTGTATGCAGAGTATTTAAGGATTAGTGTTCACACTCACTGGATGACAATCAGCTGTCAGAGCCAGCTCAACTTAATTTTTCCAGACTGTGTGCTAAGTAAGCAAGGCTTTCAGAAGCACTGTCACACGGTCACTGTTTTAAGGCATGCACATCTATTAGGACACAATGTTACAGGTGATATTAAAGGACAAGCATGGAGACCCAGCTTTGTCATCTTGACACGCTCCACTACAAGTACTTGATTCATGAAATGCCAATGAGGCTTGGAGAGGTCATCGTGTGAAGGCACTGAATAAGCATCTGAGATAATTAAGATTTCAGCCTTCGAAACATGGACGGGAAGTGAACAGCAGTTAAGAAAATCAATAAGAGTCTTTTATTTGCAGTGACACAGATGTCTCAGTCAATAGAGCCTAATAGGCAGGCTTGATCGCAATGGACAGGCGCCTGCCTCCAAGGCTATCAAAGGGCTTCCACTATAACAAACATTATACACATTTATGTTGCTATTGAGGAATTGAGAACCCTGTAGGTAGTTTAATTTACCAGTGTATGTTTAAAAGTGCTATACTATTTCAGATGTGTCCATTTACTTGAATCAAAATTAGTAAGGAATAACTAGCCTGCAGGCTCGTTTGTCCCTCACTGGCTGGGTTAGGTCATTCGACTTCAGATGGCCCATTGACTAGGCAAGCCAAGTCTCCTGAAGCCCAGGGATTTTATGTGCCAAAGGTCTGCTGTTTCTCAGTTCCCCCAATAAAGCCATTATTCGTTTCAAGACAAAAGAAAGAGATAAGGTAAGAGAGTAGCAGTTTTTCCTTTTATCCTCAAAGATAATGAAAGAATGCAGGGCCAGTTCAACAACCCGTGGGTTGACACACTTGTTCAGAACTGATTAACTTTTTTTAAACTGAGATGGCAGCAGGGTGTGTGCACAGAACTTCAATCTGCTGGGAGTGAAACCCATTAACACAGTTTGAAAAATGTGCTGTAAATTGTTCTGCCAATCAAATTAAGCCAGGTTATTCATTTATGACAGGAAGAAATTCATAGGCTCTTCATTGTTTAATAAGTTTATGAATTAAAAAAATAACTGGACTGTAGTAAGTTACTATGTGAGAATCTTAATATATAATATTACCTACCTGACCATTGGCTAATATTTTTTTCAGTTCAGCAGATGACTTCTTTAAGCTAAAAAAGAAAGACAGGTTTAGTGGTAAGATCACTTTCATCTTTTCATCACTGAAAATCCCATACAAAAATAGACCTTGCTTTTAGGTAGTAATGAATTAATACTCTTTCCTGTGGAAAATGTGTTTTGCTTTTAAACTCAATGCTAACAGTATCCATGAGGAGAGTGAAATCCCATTAGTAATCTACAGCAATGAAAAAGACTGTAGACACTTATGGTTACTGTAGTGACTGTTTTGGCCATTCGTTTTGCAACCTTTGGGTAGCTTTTCAGTGGCAACTTTATGTGGATGGATACTCTTGTGTGTCCAGCACAAAGTATTTAACAAATTAAATCTCAGAATATTCAGTCAACAGATCACAGAACTTCAAAGGACAAAATAGATTGTATCAATTCCTGCAGTTAAGCATTACAATTTAGCTATCTGGGAAGCAAATGTATGATAAAAATACAGCCTGGTTCTCAACAGCTATGTGAACTAGGAAAAATTACTTATCCTCTCTGAACTTCAATTATCTATTTATAAAATGAGGGGAATAACAACTTTACAAAGCAACCCAGAAAATAAAATGTTATAATAGCACTGTGGCTACGTTTTTATCAATAAAATAAATCGTGGGGCTGGGGATATAGCCTAGTGGCAAGAGTGCCTGCCTCGGATACACGAAGCCCTAGGTTCGATTCCCCAGCACCACATATACAGAAAACGGCCAGAAGCGGCGCTGTGGCTCAAGTGGCGGAGTGCTAGCCTTGAGCGGGAAGAAGCCAGGGACAGTGCTCAGGCCCTGAGTCCAAGGCCCAGGACTGGCCAAAAAATAAAAAAATAAATAAATCGTAACTCCCTGCCCTTCCACTTCGTGTTATTTCAAATACTAAAATGTGCTTTGCACATGTAGCAGAGCTTATATGGCTGTGTGACACAATTTGGACCTTGAGTGTACCCCAAGGGTGTTTTAAGAGCTTGGTCCCTAGATAGTTGGCATTAGGAGGTGGTAGAAACTTTGAAAAGTGGGACCTAATGGTAGGGCTAAGTTCTTTGGGCCCATACTTGCTAAGGATACTGAGTTCCCCACCTTTCTCCCCTCCTCCCTTTCTCCTTTCCATTCTCCCTCTCTTTCTTTCTCTTTTTGCTTCCCAATTCACTATTAGGTGAGCAGGCTTCCACCATGACATGCTGTCTCACCAATGAACCAAAAGCAATGGGCCAACTATGGAATGAAACCTTCCCACTCTGTAAGTTATCTCAGGTATTTGCTACAGTAATGGTAAGTTAATATACTATACAAACACGTGGAGGCCAGGTACCAGTGGCTCACACCTATAATCCTAGCTACTCAGGAGGCTGAGATCTGAGGTTCAAAGCCAGCCTGGGCAGTAAAGTCTGTGATACTCTTATTTCCAATTAACCACCAGTAAACCAGAAGTGGAACTGTGGCTCAAAGTGGTAGAATGCTAGCCTTGAGCAAAAGAGCTCAGGGACAGCACCCAAGCCCTGGGTTCAAGTCCTATGACTGACCAAAAAAAACAAAAACCCCAACTTATAAGGGTGAACTTAGTGAAAGTTCTCCATACGAAACTCTGGAGCTTTCCACATCTATACAGCTAGTAGAGGGGTTTTAAAACTACATCTCCGGGCTGGGGATATAGCCTAGTGGCAAGAGTGCCTGCCTCGGATACATGAGGCCCTAGGTTCGGTTCCCCAGCACCACATATATAGAAAACGGCCAGAAGCGGCGCTGTGGCTCAAGTGGCAGAGTGCTAGCCTTGAGCGGGAAGAAGCCAGGGACAGTGCTCAGGCCCTGAGTCCAAGGCCCAGGACTGGCCAAAAAAAAAAAAAAAAAAAAAAAAAAAAAAAAAAAAAACTACATCTCCCCTTCACATTCTCTTTTAAATTTAGTGTTTGTTAACTCTATCCGTAAACATGAGTTTATGCTCTACTGGCCTACAAGATTAATTCTCTCTCTTCTGTTAGTTATCAGTCAGTATAGATATATTTCTTCCCATCACATCCTCCCCTGAGGTTGGGAGCTCCCTGAGAACACAGATCACATCTCTCTCTGTTTTCAATATAATCTATTCCCTTCTCAGCCTTGGACTTATGTAGACAATGACTTCACATGTGCTAAGTGTTCAAGAAATAATAGTCATTATGGTAGTTATGCCATGGCAACAGTGGGGGCAACACAGTAAGACCAAAACATCATAAAAACATCAGAAAGAAAAAAGGCTTAGGGCCTAACAGGAAATAAACATGCATTCCATTTAGTACCTTTAATACATTATATTGAGGAAAGTCTCAGAGTACAAGTTTACTATATTCTGATTTCAAGTTATAATGACTCCTTTCTAAATACTTAAAAGTCTACTACATTTAGTGTAAATTATGGCACCTCAGTCCCCACTTGTCTAGATTTTACAAGATTTGGCCTCATCTAAAGATTCTAGACTAATAAAGTTCTCTCAAGCCAACTATGCTGGACTAAAGGGACAGTAGAATAGATTAGAATAGAATAGAATAGAATAGTACTGTAGAATAGAATTAAAGCTGCAACAAATACCAAAACATAAACTGCCTAAAAATCAGTATTGTAAACACAATGCTAACAGCAGGCCAATGACAAGCACTGTGCTAAGTGATATTATTATCCTAATTTATCCTGTTAGGGTATTGTCCCTAATTTACAGACAGAACTAAGGGCCAGACCTTGCTGAGAATCAGTCTATCTCTTACAAGCATACACACACAAAGACATACACACTTTTGAGAAATACTTAAATGTTAGTATGCCCATCAACAACTACCAATTTGATAGTTCCAATTACTGTATAGACACAAATAACAAACAAAGCCTAGGCAATGTTCCTCACAGTTATTCTAGTCTATCGTAAATTTGAAATAATAACATTTTGATTCATTGCATTTACAAAATGCCTCTCAACCAAGAACAAAATGTGATTCCCTTAATACAGCTTCATCAATCTTACTAACTCCAGAGATAAATAGCTGGAAAGTTTAATCATCCTAATTTTACAGAAGAAGAAAGCCAAGTTGCTTAGGAAAGGACCTGCTTTGGCAGTGAGACTTGAATTCAGTAATTATAGCCTAAAAATACAGTATGTATTCGTAATTTCAGTTCAGTAAACAGTCATTCACCTAAGGGAAAGAACTTATGCTTTGAGGGCAAGAGAAGAAATCACTGACTTCATTCATTACGTCATTATCTGACTACCAACTGGTAACCAACAACTATAGAAGTAATTTAGTGATAGAGCATATATTTAAGTGTGCACAAGGCCCTGGTTTAAATTCTCAGCCCTTCACAAAAAAAGCAAACTCCTGGTTCTCATGTCTCACATTTCCTAGCTACTCTGAAGGCTGAAATCTGAGGATTACAGTTTAAAGTCAGCCCAGGCAGAAAAGTCTATATAAGACACTCACTCTCTCTCTCTCTCTACATATATATATATATATATATATATATAATTATCAAACTGAATTACATAACATGGAATTCATTTCACTTAGCATTATCTTATGTGTTCATAAGGGTATAGCTACTGGGCTCCTGTGACCCTCTGGTGTGACTTGCCTAAACCTGTGCTAATTATTCCCTATAAGGGAGACCATATAGTTCATGTTTCTTTGGGTCTGGCTCACTTCACTTAGTATAACTTTTTCCAAGTCCTTCCATTTCCTTACAAATGGGGCAATGTCATTCTCTCTGATAGAGGCATAAAATTCCATTGTGTATATGTACCACATTTTCCTGATCCACTCATCTACTGAGGGGCATCTGGGTTGGTTCCAGATTCTAACTATGACAAATTGTGCTGGGATGAACATTGTTGTGCTGGTGGCTTTAGTGTGATTTTGTTTGTGGTCTTTTGGATAGATACCCAAAAGTGGGGCTGCTGGGTCATAGGGGAGTTCTACGTTTAGCCTTCTGAGGAATCTCCATACCGCTTGCCAGAGTGGCTGAACCAGTTTACATTCCCACCAACAAGGAAGTAGGGTTCTCTTTTGGCCACATCCCCTCCAACAGTTGTTATTGTTAGTTTTTTTTATATAGGACATTCTTACTGGGGTGAGATAGAAGCTCAATGTTGTTTTGATTTGCATTTCTTTTATAGCCAGTGATGTAGAGCACTTTTTCGTATGTCTCTTGGCCATTCTCATTTCCTCATCAGAGAAGTCTATATGAGACTCTTATCTCCAATTAATACCAAGAAGTCAGAGTGGAGCTGTGGCTCAAGTGGTAAAGCACCAGGCTTGAACGAAAAAGATAAGGGACAGCATCCAGTCTCTGAGTTCGAGTCCAAGCACTAGTACAGATACACACACAAAAAATCAAGCAAACAAAAAACCTATCTTGGAAATTTCTTTGTGACCTGATTTATTCAAAATTTCACATGTCTATATGATCATAGTGACCATTGAAACTTATTTTTCCTCTTTAATTTTTTTTTTGTTGTTGTTAACAGTATTGGAGACTGAACTCAGGGGCTTATCCTTATAGGCAAGCACTTTCCACTTGAGACGTACACCAAGTCCTTTTGCTTTGTTTTTCAGATAGTGTCTCCTAATTTTATCCTAGCTAGCCTCAAACAATAGTCCTACTCTCACCTCCCACGTACCTAGGATTAGAGGCTCGTACCACCATGCCCAGCCTCAAAAATTACTTTTAAAACATTTTAAAATTTAAATGTCATACAACTTTAAGGAATGACACGTGAAGAAAATGACTGAGATTTCCACAGAATGAAAAGTAACTTGAAAGGATGTCAGAAAAGCTAAGAGAATAGGATCCAGTGGTGAGATTTAAAGCGAATGTAAGTCATGTTGTGCACCATCCCAGGACTTGGAACTTTGACAATAAATATACTACATTCACTGTCTGCAAAGGTCACTGAGGCTATAGAGGGAGAGATGTGACTGCACGAGCCTGCTCACTACTTCAATAAAAGGAAGCAAGGAGAGATAGTAGGAATCCATACAGAGGGGACCTGGTGTAGACCTGGAGATGAGTGGTAATCAGGGACAATTTTCAAAAGATACCTGGCCCATAAAGATAACCAAAATTAGCCTGACTGGAAGTGGAGGAGGGGATGAAAAAAGGAGAGACAGCAACAGATGTCCATGCCCAATAGTGGGAGGAGACGGACCCATTCATGGCACCAATGCTCATCAGCAAAGCTGCAGTACGCACACTTGGACATGAAAGGGAGCAGAGTGCTCACTACCCATGGAGGTTACACTTCATCTGAAGGCAGAAAGCACAGGGAAAGGGTTCAGAGCAGGGTATGACGACTCAGAACTGTGTATTCTTAGTTTGCAACTGATTTATTCCCTGGTGGCCAATGTGCAAGAGACCTAGTATTTAATGTGACAATGTGAAGGGAAAGACCTTTAAAAACTGACACCTAGGAGCAGATTTTTTTTTTTTTTTGCCAGTCCTGGGCCTTGGACTCAGGGCCTAAGCACTGTCCCTGGCTTTTTGCTCAAGGCTAGCACTCTGCCACTTAAGCCACAGCACCACTTATGGCCATTTTCTATATATGTGGTGCTGGGGAATCAAACCCAAGGCTTCATGTATACCAGGCAAGTGCTCTTGCCACTAGGCCATATTCCCAGCCCTAGGAGCAGATTTTTAGGTCAGCTAGAGGTGTGCCCACAAAAAGGAATCATGGGACCATAGTCTCTTTCTTGAGTCCTATACCAAGCTGTGATCACTATCCTCATATGTACTGCCCCATTGCAATCCACCCTCAGGGCATGCAGGCAAGGGAGAACCCTCATAAAGCCTGTGTGCCACATCATCTAGACTTTTATTCTCTAAAATTGTGAGCTAGATGAACTTTCTTATAATGTTTAATAATGTTAGGTTACTTCAAGTAATTCATTATAGTAAGAGATGGCTGATATAATTAGCCATATCACCCCAACTACAATGGGGAAGGAAGAACAATGGGCAATGCTGGAAGAAGCTACCAGGAGGCCTGGCAGTGACCAGGGAGCCCGGAGCTCCTGTGCAGCAAACTGATACTGCACATGGACAGATGCAGTGCTCCTCAGAAGATAGAATGTACCTGTATGGCTGTGGAAGGCCCAGGAAGCAGCCAAGGATGACAGGTAGCTTATCTATACAGTTTACAAAGGGATGCATGGGGGGAATTTACTGAGTCAAGAAGTAAAGGAGGAGACATCTAGAAAATGCTAGAAGTGCTAGCAGCTGAAAAAAGGAACAGTCATACTCTGAGGGAAAAATCTTCATGAGCAGGTACTCGAGAGACAAATCCCAGCTTGCAAAGAAAAAAAAAATTCTTAAGGTGTAGTAACACAAAACTAAAACCAAAAGGGGCTACCTTGGCCAATATATGAATTCCTATAGCTGTTGCCTATTTGCACTTGCTGAAAATCAGTGAACATTGGATTGCCACATCACTCTGCTGCCAAGAGGAAAAGGCCGGACACTCCTGGATCTTCAATGACATGTGCTCTGCATCCTTATCTCCAACCACTCGAGTTGTTCTCTCCATTCCTTCCCTCCTGCCCAGCTTGTGCCCAGCACTCTTCCCTGTGTCCAGCTAAGCTGGCCCATACCAATGTGCTAAGCTCCTTCACTGCCTCGGGGCCTTCTTGTAGCAATTCCTCTATTTGGTATCCCCCTTCTCTGCTTCATGACATAGTTGGTCATCCTTATTCTTCAAGACTAGATGTAAACATCACATGAAGTACCCCCATTTAAATCTAAGCACATTCCTATCTGATGGTCTCTCTCTTCCCAGCCACTTGCTCCCTTCACTTTAGTTGTAAGATATAATTTGTTTAAGTAAGCTCATCTAATTTGCAAATGTATCTCACATGGTTTTGATCAATGCATTCAAAAAACAGCTTTTAAATCTCAAAATAAATTTCAAAACCAAAATTCCTGCACATGCACTAACATTACTCAGTTGATAGAAGCTCTCAGTCCCATGTTATCATCAGGTAACATTATGCTTAAATCAGACAGTGCTTAAATCATTGTGTGATTTGCTGAGTGTTTTCTTGCCCTTAACTTTGTGAAAATATGCCTCCCATAAAAACAAGTGGTGCCCCCAAAGCAAGGTAAATGTTATCCTTACATACCAAAAACCCTCACAAACCAAAAAGGGCATGCAATGTGCTTAATGTAAGTGATAAAGTAAAAATTTTAGACTTGTTGAGAGGTGGCAAGTCTATCTTTAGAGGAATTAAGTTGTAGTATGGGAAAACTCCATCTATCTGCAGGACAGCACTGAACTCTATGCATCCTGAGCAGTCACAGATCTCAACAGTAGTCTTCTTGGAACCACACACCTCTGGATATCAAGGGTCAATTCTTTATACATGCACACGCACGTGAGCACATGTGCATGCACGCACGCACACACAAACACACACACACGTGAGGTTCAGCAGATAAGGGCCACACTGTATTCCTAGTACATAGGACAGCACTTAATGAATAAGATATAGTCAGAATCAATACCTGTTGATGAGTTATCTATCAGCCTGGGGCACAGAACATCACCTGTATGTGATTCAAGTCACATTACTGCATAACAATAATCACTAGTATCATTACTATTGGGAATCTGTTATACCCCCTAAGTAAAATGTGAACCTCTAGCATATCAGGTAGTCTCTGAACTTCTTAACTCCATGAATACATGTGAATGATTTTAATAATCAAGTTAATTCCCACATGTTATTGAAATGAATGTGCACAAATGAGGTATCTTTTTTCCAACTCCATATAGCTTTTTATACAATGATGAAACTTGACCTAAAACACTAGGGAAGACTCTTGTTTTTCCTCGGACTCAAAATCAGTCTTTGTGGTCAACATCTTTTCTGGAAGCAGTGGTAATAATGAAACACTCTGATTCTTGGAGCTGAGTATATCCAGGCCTCCACTCTTCAAGGCTGTGGCTCACATGTCCAGACAGAATGGAGAAAGAAGCTGCAAAGCCCAGCTGGGTCAATCCCTCAATGGAGAACAGAAACAGGAGAACAGGCAGATGATCCACTGGCAAATAACTGGTTAACTGTACTCTATGATGAAGCAAATTGTTTAGAGCTATATATTCACAACAGGAAGCTGGTAGGTAAATACACTGACACCATAATAAAATTATCAGGAGCCAGAGGTTGTAGTACACACCTGCAATCCCAGTTACTCGGGAGATGAAGGTTATAGGACTGTGGTACCAGACCCCTTGAGGAGGGTGGAGGGAGGGGGGAAAAAAAAACCAACCCCAAATCCAATCTGCCATATGTAGAAAACTCAAAGTAGACCCTAGCCTATCACCATGCACCAAGATCAACTCAAAATAGATCAAGGACTTCAACATCAGACCTGAATCCTTCAAACTACTGAAGGACAGAGTAGGAAAGATGCTAGAACTTATAGGAACAGGAAGGAACTTCCTGAATAGAGTCCCAGGGGCACAACAGATAGGGGAGAGACTCGACAAATGGGACTAATACAAAATAAAAAGTTTCTGCACAGCTAAAGACATAGCCACCAAACTAGAAAGACACCCAACCATATGGGAAAGGATCTTTACCAGCACAGCAACAGACAAAGGCCTAATATCCGTCATCTACAGAGAACTCAAAAAACTAAGCCCCTCCAAGCCCAATAAACCTATTAGGAAATGGGCAAAGGAGCTAAAGAGAGACTTCACAGGAAAAGAGATAAAAATGGCAAAGAAACATATGAGGAAATGTTCAACATCCCTGGCAGTAAAGGAAATGCAAATAAAAACAACCCTGAGATACCACCTCACTCCAGTTAGAAAGGCCTGTACTCTGAACTCTGGCAACAACAAATGCTGGAGGGGATGTGGGGAAAGAGGAACCCTTCTCCATTGTTGGTGGGAGTGCAAATTAGTACAACCACTTTGGAGAACAGTATGGGGGTTCCTCCAAAAGCTCAACATAGACCAACTCTATGACCAAGCCATACCACTCCTAGGCATCTATCCTGAACAACAGGTCTCAGGATATCAAAAAGACATCTGCACTTCCATGTTTATCGCTGCACAATTCACAATAGCCAAAATATGGAAACAACCCAAATGCCCCTCCACAGATGAATGGATCCAAAAAATGTGGTACCTATACACAATGGAATACTACATAGCGATTAGAAATGATGAAATATTGGTATTCGCAGGGAAATGGTCAGAACCTGAACAAATAATGTTGAGCGAGACAAGCCTAGAACACAGAGAACAAAGGGGCATGATCTCCTTGATATATGACTGTTAAGGAAGGTGGGGGAGGGGGAGACAGTAGAGACCAGGTCTGCAAAACCAAAAACTTCTTGTCAAAGGGTATTTCCCACAGGTTTGGGTCAGCGACCTTACATTATTTAACTAAAACCAAACAACTACTCAACATATAAAGGTCAAAAATAGACCTCTCAGTGGATTACAATAGCTCAAAAGCTATGTATGTATGATCATATAAGACAAGGATAAGCAAACTCTATTGTTGATGTTATATTTAAAGTTCTAGGTGAATTTCCTTTGGTGTATGCCACCATGGCTACCGTATATGTTTTTGGTACACTGTGTATTGTATATATGTCTACCTGATCTAGAGAAGGGAAAGAAAAACGAGGGTGTAAGATATCACAAGAAATGTACACACTACCCTATTATGTAACTGTACCCCTTTTGCACAACACCTTGTCAACAAAATTTAATTAATAAATATTTTTTAAATCCAATCTGAAAAATGAAACAAAAAATGGGCATGGTTCATGTGGTAGAGTGCCTGACTTGTAAGAATAAGACCCTGAATTCAAACCCAGTACCAACAATAAGCAAGTTGATAAACAGGGTCTCAATTCCTGCCTGGGCTCACATCTGGAATGCTATCTTCCTACTTAGACTGCTCACTGTAGCTAGAATATCATATGTACAAGCCATCACACCCAGTTTCTTCCACTGAGATGTGGTCTCACAGACTAACTTCCCAACACATTGCTTGTCATCCCATATGTCTCTTTACCATCCTACCCACATCTTGTAGAGAGATAGTCACAGAGATCACCCCTCTATCACTCTCACCTACTGTTTGGAAGTGAATCTGAGACTGCCCGGCTAGTGTGCTGGGAGGGTCCTGCCCGGGTATTCACCTAGAAGTAAAGAAAGAATCTTGATCAGTCTCATGTTCTGAGGACACAGTTCTAATTAACCTATAATTTGCCACAAATTTCTCATTTCACTGGAAAGGTTAATTAGCTTGTTCCTAGACAGACCCACAGTTGGAGTCTATTCAATATATAGGTTAAGGTACTGTACAATCTATACATTACATAATCCTCTATTCCTGTCATTACTTAAATACTTTAACAGTGCTGGAAAAGGAAAGATACATAGAGGAAAAATCCAATTTACTACCTATAACACATATAAATATGATAGGATCATAAAAATATATTAAGGATATATCTAGGGGTTAGCAGTGAACCTCAAGGTAACACATCCTTCCAGCTCTAAAACTGAACACTGCAGACTGTTTCTTATTCACTAGAAAATGAGATGATCTATGTAATTAATTATAAAATACTTGACCCTACTAAAACAGGCTTTCCTTTTAGCTTTGAAACCTTAAGCAGAAATCCAGAACTCAAAATGCATAGAACAATGGAGACGCATTAACTAGACATGTTTCCAGCACAAACGTGTCAAAGGAGAAGACGATGGTCTCTGTGCTTTGCTTAATCACCAAAATGAAGTCTGCGGTCTCCCTCTCATAAATCTTCATGGACACTAGTACCCAAGATCACCCTAAAGAAACTGACCAGTAAAGCAATTCCAAATAATTAAAGATACAGCACCAAAACCTCAGTAAACAAATACTACAGATGAACTCTCCCTCCCCCTCCCATTAAAAAGAAAAGGGAAAAAAAAGATCACTTGTCAGGGCTTGAGAAAGTGCAGTTTTATTTGACATTTCAATAAGTGGAACACAGCATTACAAATCCATCTAACTTTACTGAAACAATTATTGAAATTCATACCTTCAGGCCATGTATGTTCCGTTCCCCAGGAGGCTTGCAGGCTGAAACAGTAATTGACTAAATTGTAGAACACATCAGGGCCATTTACAAATTTGCTCAAAATGAATCGTTTAAAAAGAAATGAGGGTGACACCAAAATTAGCAGAGAGAAATGATTGAAAAGTGGTTCCCAAGACCCAAAGTGGGAATCATGAACCAGGGTTTTAACTTGCAGGAGTGAGCATTTATAAATGCAAAGAGCTTTCTGACACCACTTCATATCAATTCCAATTTCTCTGTAAAATATATAAAAATCAAGTTAACTGAGCCAAAATGATTAGATTCCTTTCATAATTCTAATTTCTGCAATCTTTCCTCACTCTATTACATTGTATATCTACTGTGAGTTAAACTACTTTGAAAATAGCAGGTTTCGGGGCATTTGTTTTGTTTAGGAGGGGAAGTGGAATGGTTTTTTTTAACACCAAAAAGATCGCTTGGGACTCTAAACAAAATGTTCAAGTTAAAATATTACTGTGCATAGTTATAAATAGTCAAATTTATTAAGATACAGACATGTAATTGCATTAAATTCCTTGTAAACCTTGACATTTGCTAATATTTAGATCTAAAGTAACACCAAGAAAAGGAATATTAATTTCTTAATACAATCCTGAGTTACAGATTTGTCCTTTTCCAGTTCAGCAAATGCTTCTTCATAGTCAAATGTTAAAAATACAGACGCTTCCTGCCCATGTGATAGACTGCTTTCATTTGAAAACTATAGTGCTCTACAAATTGTATGTTAAGAAACTGTCAATTTTGATGGATTGTTTGAGGACAGATTAATTTGAATTTTTTTTTTGCTCTTCTCCCAGATGTATATGTATTTTTCCCTCTGTTTCTGACAAGAAATAGAGCTGCTTAATAAAAATATATGGGTAATAATTACAAAGCATGAATTGTCTTCATTTTGTAGATTTCAAGTAAACTCAAATTTATTATCTTATTTTCCTTGAAAATACATCTAAACTCAAATAAAAGGGTTTTATTTATCATGCTAAAGTATATTAAAATTATGACTACACATCTTTCCTTAAGATGGAAATTAACTCTTTGAACAAAACAACAGTCATATACATTTGATGCCTGGTCCTTGGGGGACCATCAGTACTTCCTAAGACAACATTTGAGACTGTTTCCTCTGAAGAATTCAGGGTATTACTCAACTCCATGTAATAAGAAAGTGGCTCACCATGTAATGAGACAGGCATCATACCTAACCTCAACACTATTCCCTCCACAACTGCTTTCTCAAATTTTTATGACAGGAAATCTAAACAACATTTTTTTTTAAAGCCAGTAGTTTCACTGATCCTAAAGGCTAGGAGTTAGGGTCAGTCAACTTGCATACTTATTTATATCTAACACCTCTAAACAAAGACAACAATAAGAAAAAAAACAACAAAAGAATTGTATTACAACATACAAAAAAAACCAGAGATAAGGAAACTGGACTTTCATGTTTTGAAACTCTAAATCTGTCTTAAAAAGACTACTAAGCCTAAAAAGTTTCATTCTAGGAGGATCTGGTACCTTCTACTTTACAGTTCTCTCAGACACCATAGTCTCCTCCCAACTTTCCATCAAACCTTCCAAACTATCCTCTTGAATATCCTAATATTTTAACTTAAATGCCTTTCCACTAAAAGTAAATTTCAATTTAAACAAAATTCTTATTAAAAGGGTATATTACTCACTAACAGAAGCTGTGTGACTCTGAAGTTGTCTAGCCTCTCTGAGCCTCAACAGTCTCACCCATAAAACAGAAGCAATCAGTCAGGCACTGGTAGCTCATGCCTATAATCCCAGCTATTCAAGAGGCTCAGATTTGAGAACAGCAGTTCAAAGCCAGACCACACAGCAAGACTCCATAAGACTCATCTCCAATTAACTACCCAAAAAGCTAGAAGCAGAGCAATGGCTCAAGTGGTAGAGTGCAAACCTTGAGCCAAAAAGCTCAGAGACAGCATGAAGGCACTAAATTCAAGCCCGTAGGACAAGCACGAACACACACACACACACACACACACACATGAACACACACACACGAACACACACACACACGCATGCACACACAACAGAACCAATCAAACCTAAAAGGTATAACTACTGGTTGAAAACAAATGATAGTAAACAGTAATACAGGTGCTGAATAGAGCTAATGTCTGAGAATAGAATGGGCATGAAAGTATAGACAATGAAACTGGAGGGCTGCTCACACAATGGAAGAAAGCAAACTCAGAAAATTTTCAGATGAAGAGAAGTGTTTAATTGAGAAAAAAAAGAGAAACAAACAAAAGAAAAGAAAAACAAAGCCCCAAACCCAGCATTGGAACTATAATCCTCCAGGATACTATACTTGTGCTTACTATAACAGAGTTCTGAAGCAATTAGGGAAATCTTTCAGATATTTAAATTGTTCCTTATAGAAAAATTATTTTGAACTTTGTCCAAATTCTCCATTCACTGAATACATTAAAAAATAACCTGCATCCTTGTTAATAACCTAAAAACATAGAAAAGGCTCTCTTTGGGGCTGGGGATATGGCCTAGTGGCAGGAGTACTTGCCTTGTATACATGAAACCTGGGGTTCAATTCCCCAGCACCACATACATAGAAAATGGCCAGAAGTGGCGCTGTGGCTCAAGTGGCAGAGTGCTAGCGTTGAGCAGAAAGAAGCCAGAGACAGTGCTCAGATCCTGAGTCCAAGCCCCAGGACTGGCAAAAAAAAAAAAAAAAAAGGCTCTCTTTCCCTCTGTTCTCTCTTTCACTCCCCATCTCTTTTTTATCCTTCTTTTTGCCTTTAGATTAATTATATTCCTTCTTTCAGATATTATTGATCGTACATGACTCAATTTTATTCATTTAATAAGCACTTTGATAAGTTATTATTAATAATGTAGTAAGCACTCCTGATTCTACTTCCTATGCAAACACTAGAAGAACTCCTGAACCCAGATTTCAGAGGCTGGCTAAGCCAGGTGCCTTTGGAGATTTTATCATTGCAAGTAAGAGCCTACCGGTTAATTGAGCCATTCAAATTTCAGAGTTATAGGTAATGAAAGTCTAAAATGTTTAATTGGAAAACTCATACCATGATTATTTGTACAGTATTAGTTAATGAAGGTAAGTTTAACTTTTAATTATTTCAATTAAGTTATTTCTAGAAGAGTTACGTAGAGAATTTCCTTATCTATTCCCTTACTTAGAAAACATGAATTTCAAATGGGGTGATGTACAATGGATTAAAGACATATATAATTAAACTGTTCTTTTCACCACTTCTCAAGTTTTGAGGAGACATCTGAACAATTATATTTGATACAAAACTAATACTTCCAAAACTAAAAGGGGAAAAAAGTATTGTACCAGGTAGTTCATTGACACTCACGCTCATCAGCTCATAATTTTGGAGACTTGATGCAATTTCCACTTAAGAAAGTATTTCACTATTTAGAAATTGCTTCCCCAAGCATCAAGCATCAACTGTTTACCCAAATTTCTCTCCTGAAACCCCTCTATGCAAGATGAAAGCTTCTCCCCAATAGCAATGGCCATAATCCCAAGCTACAATTCATAAATATCTACAATTCAAGTCATTCATTTGCCTTGGTTTAGAAACCATGTGGACCCCCCAAAGAGTTCTTTTAGCGAATGTAAGTATGTACTTCAAAAGCAAAAACAACCTAGTTAGCTTAATTTACTCAAGTAAATTAGATATTTTATCTACTATAACTGTAATATAGCCTGCAATCCCCACGATAATGAATACTTCTTTTGTTTTTTCAAATTAAGAGCTAAGCATCATGTTATGTGCATTTAAACCTTTGGAAAACATAACTGTTGATGAAATCGTTTACCGAAATAATCATTGTTGATTAGAATTTGTTCGACATTACCTCTTGGAAATATCTGCAGAGGCTCTATTAGCTGTCCATTCACTTGCTGTTCCATTACTGTGGAATAATACTGCAAAGAGATTATAGAGATTACTCAGTATGTATGAATACTGGAACAGACACTTATGGTTATTTAATTTATAGGATTTTTGTAAATTACTACTGCACACATATCAGCCTTGAGAATACTCTCCCCCTATGTGCACATCAATAAGACTAAAGTGAACACATTCAGGACTGAGCACCGAGAATATCACTGTCCTCCATACTGCCACTTTTCCTTAAGAGTATAAGTATTAAGACTATATTATTGTCAGGCATCAGTAGTTCACATTTGTAGCTACACAGGAGGCTGAAATCACAGTTCAAAGCCAACCTGGGCAGGAAAGTCTATGAGACTCTTAATCTCTAATTAATCGTCAAAAATCTAGAAATGGAGCAGTGGCTCAAGAGGTAGTGTGCCAGTCTTGAGAGAAAAAGCTAAGGGACAAAACACTGGCCCAGAGTCCAAGCCCTAGTACTGGCACATGTGTGTGCATGTGCACACACACGTGCGCACACACACATACACACACGCGAAGGCTACATTATTAAAAAAAGCCACATGCTGGTGGCTCACACTTCTAATCCTAGCTACTTGGAAGGCTAAGACCTGGAGGACCTCTGAAACCAAACTGGGCAGAAAAGCCCACAAGACTCCATCTCCAGCAAAAAGTCAGGCTGGAAATGTGGATAAAGTGGCAAAGTACCTGCTGTGAGCAAACAAGCTGAATGGGCACAAGGCCTGTCAGTTCAAGCTCCAGTCTGACCCCTCTCTCCCCCAAAAAAGCTTTCATTGTCTTTTTTAAATACAAAGTACTAAATAGGCTGTACTGTGTTCTGCATCCCATTTCCAAGCATGCTAATTGATAAGCATACTGGAGATGACTTCTGTGCTGCAATTGCTTTTGTTCTCTTTTTTTTTTTTTTTTCAGGGCTGAAGATCAAACTGAGAGCCTCACAAATAGTGCTCTACCACTGAGCCGTCCCAGTACTGTCACTGCTCTTAACACTGACAAGAAAATGATGTTTGCTGGGTGCAATGGCTCATGTCTGTCATTTTAACCAATAGCTGAGCAGTGACATGCATTTGTCATCCCACCCATATTATATAGGAGGCCAAGAATAGGAAGACTAAGATTCCAAGCCAGCCTGGACAAGAAAGTTCACAAGACTCTATCTCAATAAAAGAAAGTAGGCATAGTGATAAGGGCCTGTCACCCTAGCCAGAGTGGAGTATAAAATAGGAGGATTACAGTCCAGCTAAAGCTAAAGGCCCAGTTCAAACTCTAGTACCACTAAGAAGAAAACAAAAAATGCTCACTATAGAAAAACATCAACAGCACAAACCACTGATTTTTGTGTTTTAAGGGTTGTTAAAGGGCAGAACTCTCTCATCTTTGCTGTTTTTATATTTAAAACATATACATACTACTTGAACACATTTCCAGGAAATTCCTCCTTGACTATCATATTTGCTGACATTCTAAAAATGTCTTTTGCTTTTATGTTCATTTTTCCCTTAGAAACAAAAGGAAGCTATAAAATTCTTCATCATCTCAGGAATTACAAGTTAATAAATCTAAAGCTTTTTGTGCTAAAGACAAATACTATGCAGGTAAATTTTTTATAGCTACAGGCTGATATAAGTATACCCTATTTCCAAAGGCTTTCAGACCTCAAGGAAAGCATTCTCTCCAATGGACCCAAAACCTCAATAAGCATACACAGCATAAACATGTACAAACCACTTTCTAGAATAATTCTAAGGCAGCAACCTTCCAGGAGACTCTTCCTCAGAACCATAGAAATACAGCTCTTGCCATTATTCAAACAGCGATGACAAGTAAATGAAGTATCAATCATGTAGGCCGTCAACCTTTTGGGACAGCAATAACTGTTAACAAGTAGTCTGGAAAAATTGTCCGAAAATGACTTGTCCTCAGCACACAAGTATTTGAGGTTTCCATGGAAAATGTAGATGCCAGTGGCTATTTGGAACATTGCTCAGGTATTCTTCTTAATGGGAAATTTGCCGGTTATTGATCCACAGCATGTACCCCTTGCTTCTGAAAGGCTGCAAGCAACTTTCCAATCAGTGGCTGTCAGAAAAATTACTGCCTTTTTATACTGATACAAGACAACAGCCGGGTGGTATTCTCCTATAGTTAATGCTTTTCTTTAATTAACTGCTACGTACAATAGGTCAGTAATTTCAGCTACTACTTCATCATAGTCCTAGAAATCAAGACAAAATATCCTATGCTTTATCTAACAAATTAATTATAGAGTTGTCTGAAGTGGATGCTTGAGGTCAAGTTTGAAAACAAATAACCTCAAATGCAAAGGGTCAGAACAGGTGCAATGTATTTTTTCCCACTATAAAACCTTACATGCATGAAATTGATCTGTTTTCCAACTTTATTTATTTACTTCACAAAATAAATAAATAAAAATCATTTCCTTTTTTACTGTAGGTTTGTGCCAACTCAACTGGCAAAGTACATATATTCCCATGATCACTGTGAGAATTAAATAATCTATACATATCTCTTTGTACCCTGATTATGCTGGTAATGACGTTTTAGTATACCACTTGAACAGTTTCTCTAAAGCAATTAGTTAGGTTTTGTTCTTTTTCATAACTCTCCCAAGTCCAAGTCTCCTGCTGATACAGTAGGCTCGATCTGTATTTGTAGTAACAAAGAATCTTGGATTCCACAAGCAAAGTAACTCACTATCACATAGGTACCATTGAAGTAGTAACCAAGCCCTCATGGTGGGCTCAGGGTCCACAGTGTTCTCTGAGGAGTAAGCTAAAGAGGCCAGTCACCATTACTAGGCCACCAGACCTCAGCGCTCAGGCTACTGCATAGGTAGCACTCCCTAAGGGTCAAGGTTAAAACCTGTGGCATGGATGGTACCTCCTGGCATAGTAATACTGCTGGGCCACTGTGACTATGCGGCCCAGGAAGAAGAGCAAAACAGAAGAGGCAAAGGGCTCAGTTCCAGGCGATTCACCACTAGACATCTTCTGTCTTGTAGCATATGGGCCCAGCAAAGCTATTAGCCATAGCACCCCACTTTGCCCAGTTCAGCTATAAAGGAAGACAGGATCTACTCAGAGGACTGCACTAAGCGTCATATGAGAAAGACATAAGACAGCAATCAATGAACTGCAAAGCAAGCTGCTTTTGGATCATGATCCTCAGTGTCTTTCTAATATATTCTTCTTTTAAAGAAATTCTCTCAGGGGCTGGGGATATAGCCTAGTGGCAAGAGTGCCTGCCTCGGATACACGAGGCCCTAGGTTCGATTCCCCAGCACCACATATACAGAAAACGGCCAGAAGCGGCGCTGGGGCTCAAGTGGCAGAGTGCTAGCCTTGAGCGGGAAGAAGCCAGGGACAGTGCTCAGGCCCTGAGTCCAAGGCCCAGGACTGGCCAAAAAAAAAAAAAGAAAGAAATTCTCTCAAGCATCAGTAGCTCACACCTGTAATCCTAGCTATGCAGGAGGCTGAGATCTGAGGATTGCAGTTCAAAGCCAGCCCAGACAGACTGTGAGACTCTTACCTTCAGTAAACTACTCAGAAAAATTCGGACGTGGTGAGCTGTGGCTCAAGTGGTAGAGCACTAGCCTTGAGTACAAAGAGGCTTAGAGACAGTGCCCAGGCTCTGAATTTAGGCCCCAGAAGAACCTGGGGGGGGGGGGGAGAGAAGGGAATTATCTCCAAATCAGTTCTAAATAGTGAGAAAGTAATCTATGATGACAAAGAGGAGATGTCACTAGACAAAAACAAAAGACAAATAAACATGAACATTAAAAAAAAAATCCTTGTTTTTCATTTTTGCCTTAGGCCACAATCTTCCTACCTATGCCTCCTGTACACCTGAGATCATATACATGTACCAGCACAACCGGCTTGTGAATTGAGATGGAGTCATTCACTTTTTGCACAGACCGTCCTCAAATCAGAATTCTATCAATCTCTGCCTCCTGGGTATCTCAAACTACAGGTATGAGCCTCCTCACCTATTCCTAAACCTCTACATCTTATATATACAGATACTTTAACATGACTTGGACAGAAAAAAAAAATGATCATCAACAGTAAGAACTCTTTTGGCTTAAGTTCTGTAATTCTGTCTTGGTTTTTATTTTACTCCTATCAAAAATTATTTTATCCCTACCACAAATTTCTGCACATAGTAGGAATTTAATAAATATTAATTATTAAGATGGGTTTGCATCCTAAGTCTGCCTCTCATTAACCTACGGAGCCAGGAAGTCATTTAATCTTATTGAACACTAATTTACCATAAATTAGAGGGGGAAAAACATCCTATTATATATATATACACTCTGAGGCCCAAAACTTAAACTGCGAGAATAGAAACAATGAAGAGAAGTTTGTAAACTGGAATGCAGCATTATTTGAAAAAAAGGTAAATCTCCTAATACTGAGACCGTATTTAGCATGATCCTTTGTAGCTTAGAAGTGCTACAGCATTTAACAACAACAAAAATTACATATTAAACACATAGCAAAGGTGTTCACACTGAATAAATGAGCAGTAGTTATGAAATATGGGGCTCACTGCTATTCTTTTCAGGATCTGTTACATGCAGTAATTGCAGCAATAATCAATAAGGTAACTGGGTAAAAGATTAATCAGGTTTAGGATTGTTAATGGAATCTCCAGTACCAGACTTGATTAGTTTCAGAGTCCCTCTGAGATGTTTTTCAAAATCCTTAAATAATTTTAATAAGGATGTGACAAAGTTTAGCACAGTTGTCCAAAAATCTAATTAACTTGAAACAGAAGGCCAGATTCAACAGGGGGTAACAACTACAATTTTTGGCTTTGTTCTGTTTGCAAGTTTATCAACCAGTAACCTATTCATTATAAGCCTACTTCTAACAGCACAATTCAATCAATAATTCAATTTTTTTCCTGCATGGAAATGTGCCATATAAAAAAAAAAAAACCTAAATTCCAAAACAACACAGTTTAATTTTACAAGGTCTAAGTTCCCTGGGGGGAAGAAGGGCAAGAAAGAGAGAGAGGGAAAGAGAAAGAGAGAGCCCTCACTCACTGAATATCTGTGTGTTAGGCTCTGTACATGTCTACAAAGATGAAGCAAATGGCTTACCAGTGAACAACAACAAAATCCTCTTTCCATTCTGGCCTGTGCACTCAAAATGTAAATTGTAGCTTCCCTATTTAAGAGTTAAAAGACAGGTGAGCCCCTATTTCTCATCCCTCTCACACTGAGGTGAACAAGGCTTCTGGGCAGACAGCTGAGCTGGAGGAGAACTTCATCACTCCTGAAGTCATTTGTACTAGGGACCTCTAGTAACATCTCCAACCACTGCACTGGGACTCTGGGTGTGGCCCTTTGCCCAGCTCTTCCTTAAGTGATAAAGCTCCCTGTGGTTCTTACCAACCCTGTCCTCTCATTATACAGTCTCCTTAAGTTACTTCCACCACTTCAAAGGTTTCAATTACCAGAGGAGTCATTGAGACTAATTAGGAGCTGATGAATCACAAACCTTTACTTCCAGCCCAGATTTCTCTCCTAAGATTCTCAACATATCCTGGTTGACCAGGGCCTCCTCCTCCAATGCAACAGGTACAAAAAAGTGAATTCTCTGCCTTGCCCCCTCACCATCCAACTGTACCACTCTCAAACCCCAACCCTGTCTTCTGCCTGCAATGGCTATGCCACTAAATGTTATGTCTATTGCCAAACCAAAAATACCAAAGTGATCCTCACCCCTTCTACTTCTTTCCTCCACACATCCAGTCACCTGATACCCTCCCACTTCCCAAACCTGCCAACCTCTCCCCAGCCTGTCTTTCACATGAGACAGTACCTGTAGCTTCTATGCTTTGAAACTCTCTCCCCAAGTTGCCCTGCAGAGAAATGTGCAGTGCTGTCACTCCCCTCCCACCCCTTCCCCTGCACTCCCTCAATGACCTGCCTGCTGTTCTCTACCTCCCACCTCCACTGTCTGTGCAGACCGAATCACAAGCAGCCCCCTCCTGACTCCTTCTGCCTCTGAGCCTTTCCATCTGCCCAGAAGACCCTTCCCATTGCCCTCTCCCTATTTACTCCACAGGAACACCACCCTCTTGAGAAAGCCTCCTGTCCCTAAAGCTCACATGGGTGCTCCCTTGCTCTCACAGAGCACCAAATACTTCTGCAAATGGCCTCACTCATCCCTGTCTGGAAATAATTATTTTTCTGGCCTCAACCTCATTTCAGTTTCCTTCCTGCTCCTCTCCTGATAGGACCAGGGAGAAGAGGAGCCATATTCTCACTGTGTTACCACCAGCACAGCGCTTGGCCAGAGCACTCCTGTCCAGAACACATTTGCTGCGGAAAACTGGCTGTATGGATGAGTGACTTCAGGCTCCTGCTTTCTATTTACTAGCTGTGTGACCTAGAGAAAGGCATGCCATTCTTTGTGCCGCCATATCCTCTGTTGTAAAAATGGGGCAAACACTGGCCTTGCTCACCTTACAAAGGTTTTAAGGTCAAAATGAGGTGGCACATAAAAACTTTCTATAAAGGGCTAGAAACAAATCTTAAAAAGGGCATAGTGCTACAAAACTCCCATCTCCAAGCCAGAGTAACGGAGGAGAAAATGGTCCTACTTAACAATAGGGCCACAGAAACCAGTAAAGAGGATCAAAGAAATGCTTGGACCAAGAAGACGGCCAGGATTAACTGCTTGGTTGATAGGCTGCTGGGTCAGTATCCCTCCTTGGCCCTCCAGCACTACAGTGTTATAAATAATAAAGAAACAGGGTATTATGAAAAACGTTTCTCTTCCAGAAGCTCATCCAAGGCCACGCCTTGCCTAACAAGCAGAGGCATAGGACTATGGGAGAGCCTGGAAGCTCCTGAAGTTAAGTGTGCAACGCTGCCTTATGTGAGTGCTCTTGGAAAAGAGTAAACAGCTGTCTTCAGATTTCCAAAAGGGACTGTGCCTCCAAAACCAGCAGAAACCACAGCTGAATGGTGCCTGGCTGGCACAGCACAGGTGCGGCACAAGTGACCTCAGGAAGGCCCAGGGAAGCACCAACACAAACACAGCAACTGCTATCCCTGGCCCAGGTTCCTAACTTCCCTACAAAGTAGCTTCAGTATGGTATGGTATCTCACCTCAAAGGAAAACACAGGCTGGTTTTTTCTACTAATGACAAAAACTTCAAATTCTTATTTGGCCAGTACCAAGGGCATACCTTATTATATGTAGCTCAGTCTGTAACTACAGCAATAACCAATAAACTATCCAACTATGTACAGTTTTCCCATGAAGCACTTGCCCATCTGAACTATGCCAAATGGCTACAACATACCACAGGACCCAGATGCGTCCTTACTTATATTTCCCTTCAACTATTTCACATTGCTTCACATTAACAGTCACTTCTCCCAAAACACCGAATTGCCACAGTAGTCAACAATAATATATAGAGTCAGACGATTTTGTATACTAATTACTAGTTGCCCTTCCATACCTGGCTTCAGGTCCCCAGCTCCCTCATAACTCAAGGCCCTGCCTTGAGGCCAATCCCAAGTACACAAGCTCTTCCTTAACATGACTCCAGACCAAGGGCCCCATGTGGTCCTAGACTGATCAGATGATGAGAGGGAAAACTCACTGAGCATCTCCCAGTGAAAAGGTCAGTAGGGAGCAACTCTGGGGCCTGTTTACAGGCTAATGCTATGGGAGAGATGTATTTATTAATGATCTGGAAGTGAAAATGACAACAAGATGGCTAAGTTTAATGATGGCACTATTTGCTTTGGATAGTAAAACCATAAAGGACTTTAGGAAGCTCCAGATGGTCCTCAAACAAGTTTAGGCAGTCAATAGCAGATGAAATTCAATTTGGCTACTCTGAAGGTAATGTACACTGGCAGCAGGAGTTCAAATTTATATGCAGCAATTGATCTAAAACCTATGGGGTCCTCTTTAGTTGTAGAGTCCTCACCAACATTTGCCATGGTGGTGTCCTCACTGACCTTTGATCTGACTTATAGGCTGTAGTAATTCTGCTGTCTTTCTAAAGCAGAAGTTTAAACTACTTACTTAAACCTGACAATTAAATAAAATGGGATCATTGGGCCAGGCAGAGAGTAAGCCAAATAGGAAATTCTCTTGTGTATAAACTACCCTGAACCATCCACAGAGATGGAGCTGTACTGGGAGCAGAGCCACCCACATCAATGAGAAAATACTGGTGACTCAAAACGCCGGCTGCAGCAGTCCCCAGAGGTTCCTGGTGCCATTGAGGTTGGGGTCTGCTGATATTTTCCCTCTGTTTCCAAAAACTGCATAATAAATCCATTGTTGATACAAATTTGAGATTTCCCCTTTGCTATCAAACATGGCCTTAATATATTTTAACAACAGGAGCTAAATAAGGCACTACATTTTTCATCATCATTCCTTAGCATAAAAATGTCCCAAACAACTGGTGAATGCTGGTGCCTAATGCCTGTAATCCAAGCCACTTGGGAGACGGATCAGAGGATTGTAGTTCAAAGCCAGCCTGGGCAGGAAAGTCTGTGAAATTCTTATCTTAAACCACCAAAAAGCCAGAAATGGGGCTGTGGCTCAAGTTGTAGAGTGCTGGCCTTGAGTGGAAAATATAAGACCCTTCATTCAAATCTCAGTACTGGGTAGGGCGTGTGCGCACACGCGCACACACACGCACACACATGCACACACACACAGAAGAGAGGAAGGAAAGGAAGAGAAAACAAAGGGGAAGGGGGAAGGAGAGAGAGAGGGAGGCAGGGAAGGGGAGAAAGAGAGAGAGGGAGGAGAGAGGGGCAATGTGTGTGGGGCGGGGGGGGGGGGGGGAACTATCTCCAAGTAATCAGCAAAAAGCCAGAGGTAAAGATATGGCTCAAATGGTAGAGAGCCAGAAAAAAAGCCAAATGAGAGCATGAGGCCCTGTGTTCAAGCACCAGTAACAGCACACACATACAGAAAATGTCCCAAACAATATAGAAGTTAAAATAACTCCCTCTGAAAATTATTTTTTCAATTTGACTAGAAAAACAAAGTGAAAATTTAGCTATGACTTTATTAATGACTTAGGGTTATTACTTGAATAATTAAGTGAATGATTTCCAAAATAAATTGTTTTCTTTCGTTTTCCTTTCTTATTCTTTTCAACAATACAGTGTATATTATCTGTTGCCTAGATGAATTGCAGGAAGTGAGCTAGACTAACACTCAATGAAGGCTGAGATGCTTTTCCCCCCTATAAAGTCAAAGTTCAAATATGAGCCTATTTAATATGGGGCATATTTAAAAGCACGTGTAGAAAATGTTCTTTAAAAAAGACTTACTGCTGGGTGCTTGTGGCTGTAATCCAAACAAGAGACTGAAATCTAAGGATTACAGACAGAAGCCAGCCTGAGCAAGAAAGTCCATGAGACTCTTATCTCCAATTAACTACTAAAAAAAGCCAGAAATGGAGCTGTGGCTCACATGGTAAAGCAACAGGCCTGAGTGGAAAAAAGCTCAAGGACAGTGCCTACACCCTAAGTTTAACCCTCAGGACCAATACCAAAAGAAAAGGAAAGAAAGGCTAAGACTCTGTTAGCAAAGACCCAGGGTTGTTAAATATTCAACTCCTAAACAGGTAATACACTTTGAAATAAATCTAAGTCAATTTTTTTTTAAACTTTAGAAGCCTATAGTGTATATTTTTTAACATTACTATTTAAGCTCTGGTACACCAGCATTCTAGTGAAAAGCATTATTTTTTATAATTAAAGAAAAAAGTAGCAAGCCCATAAACCTAGCTATCTGGGAAATAAAGAGTGGAAGATTGCCCTCTTTAAGGCCAACTCAGGCCAAATAAAACTAACATTTAATGAGAACTCAATTCACAGAACAAGCTAGGTATGGTGGTATAGATCTATAATCTCAGCTACCTGGGAAGAAGTGGTAGGAAGATGATCAGAGGCTGTCCTGGACAAATGTGAGATCCCATCTGAAAAGTAAACTAAAGTAAAAAAGGACTGAGGATATGGCTCAAGTGACAGAGTGACTGCCTAGCATACATACATAGGCTTTGAGTTCAAACTTCAGTATTGAAAAAAACAAAACAGGCAGGAGTAGATTGGTAGCCTGGAGTAGGCCTTCCCATTAATTAGCCATGTGACTTCCAACTCATCTATGAATACAGTCTCACTTGGGTTTAATGTAAAATGAAAGAGGTAGGCAAGACCTCTAAGGTTCTCTTCGAACGGGAGTAACTGACTTTTAGAGGCTATCTGCAAGTTATGCATGCTAGGATAAAGCTAATCACAGTCAAATTTACAGGGTGTTCTAGAGGTCAGAAAGTACTTTTCCCTCACGGTGCCTAATGTCTAACAAGGTACACTATGGTCAAGTATACCAAGGGGAATACTTACACTGCATTAAAACACAAGGTCTCTGTGATAATGGGAAGCATTACAGTAAAACTCATTCCATACTCTTTTAGAAATGTGGGAAGATAGTACAAAGGGAGAGAAAGAGCAAAATGAAAAAGATTATTCTTCTTTTAATACTATGTTCCACTCATACAAGCCTCTCAGTACTGAGAATCAGGTATAAGAAATCCTCTCTACTAGACAAAGGAAACAAATAGGAATCCACTTAAAAAGCACAACATAGCTGAGCACTGGTGGCTCATCTTTGTAATCCTAGCTATTCAGGTGGCTGAGATCTGAGAATAGTGGTTCAAAGTCAATATGGGCAGGAAAGTCCTTGAGAAAGTGAAGCTGTGGCTCAACAAAAAGCTGGGATAGCACCCAGGCCCTGAATTCAAGTGCCAATACTGGTGCAACGTACCACTGAGTTCCTCAATGAAAGATCATCACTAATATAACCCCTACCTACAAATCTCAACAGCCCCACCAGACAACAAATAGGGAAGATGGAAGGAGAAATGCAGCATACTATCATCTATCTTTCTAGAACAAAAGCAGAAACAAGAACACACACATACATACACACATACCATTTTCAACTACATTAAGGAAATATTTAACAAGGTTCTTTAAATAACTAGCAATGATCAGGTATTTAGTTATCAGAATATGTAAGTTGTGTGTTATTTTTTCCTAATAAAGCATTTCAAATTCTAATTAAAAAATACTTTATGGAGGAATTAAAAAGATGCAATAGTGTCAGAGGAAAAGCCATGATCCCAGAAGTGGAATAGTCTTACAACATAACTTACCAGAAAGTATGCTATAAAAACAGATTGTTGATTAACACAAACTCATAACAAACACAGAGAGCTATCACAATGGTGCTGTAATAACACTTGGCTGCTGAATTCCTTCAATACATTAAATATCTCCTTGGAGACCAAATTACTTTACATTTTCTTAAAACACAATTTATTATAGCTTTGTTTTCTTCTCGTTATCTCTTAAAAATATATTGAATGAAGAAAAGAACACAACTTCTAAGTAACTTACATAAAATGGTGCTAATGTGTGACAACAGACTTTGGTTTAATATGTTGGTTATTACTTAACAGCACACAATAGTCTATTTCATGACAAATCCTTACCATAATGTGATAGTCTCTGTGTCACATGTATCAAAACCCACTGTATCCCATTATTATAGAATGCATAAAATTAACAGCCTCAGGCAGTTAGACATTTAAATAATTGATAAGTTTTCAATTAAAAAGGCAACATTTTCAGGTCTAACACAAAAATCTGTTTAAATTACTGATTAAAAACTTACACTTGTGTTGGCCCAAAGCCAACAGAAAATGCTTGCAACCATGGAAAAAACAAGTATTTCTATGTTTCCACTCTGATGTTGCATTTTTTAACTTTTATACAGCCTTATCTAGGAGGTTTAGTTCTTAACTAAATCAAATGGAAAGAATTATCAAAGGACTAATGGTAAAAATATTTTGGCTTGTCCCTATAATGCTTTTTAAAAACTTAAGAGTGACTTCAACGGGCTGGGAATATGGCCGTGGTAGAATACTTGCCTCGTATACATGAAGCCCTGGGTTCAATACTTCAGCACCATGTATATAGAAAAAGCCAGAAGGGGTGCTATGGCTCAAGTGGTAGAGTGCTGCTAGCCTTGAGCAAAAAGAAGCCAGGGACAGTGCTCAGGCCCTGAGTTCAAGCCCCAGAACTGGCAAAAAAAAAAAAAAAGTTTAAGAGTGACTTCAAATGCATTGAATTCCTCATGAATCTAAGCTGTTTTATCTTGTTTTTATAATCAAAATGTGGCCCTCTATCAGTATTTTCCCTCAACTATATCAAATCCTGGAATCAAAACTTTTTCAAAGTCAAATAAACCTCACAAAATAAAGAGCAATGCCAATGAGTAATAGGCCACCAATCATGAGGTCTATCAACCAAAAATTGTTGTAAAATTAGATCCATTGGTTCTCTATGACAAAATTGGGCCCCCAAAGAATTTCCAGCTATAAAAGCCAAAGACAGATCAAGTGACAGCTGCCTGTGCTTTTTGTGAACTGCTGTTTACTTTTTAAATGCCTACTGAGAGTCTACTAAACAAAAGGTATTGTAATGGCATACAAAAAACAAAGAGAAGAAAAAGGAAATCCATTTAAGTTGTAAATGACTTAAAATTTACCTTCTGTCTCAAGATAGTTTCATTTGTACTCCAAAATATCTTGCCAAAAATACTCAGTATAAGAAAAGCACAGCTCTACCTTAAGGGAGAGAAATTGGGTTCCCATCTATAAAATTTTGATGGTGAATTAATGAGAAAAAAAAATGCACCCAATCAAACAATCCAGAGTCAATCCACTAAAAAAGAAAAGCCCTAATCCATCTACAGCAAAGTAAGAAAATACAATAAAATAATGTCTTAAGTTTTATATAAAACTAGTCCTTTAAAGAAATGGTTATCTTGTTTTGAGATCATGCCCTGCCTAGTGTTTTATTTTTTAAGTTACTATCACTATTTTTCTTTGTTAATAAATATAGGCAACAAACACTTCATTAATTTACTTATTTTCTCAATGTGTCTACATGGCAAAATTAAAAGTTGCCCTGCTCATATCTATCCTCCAGTCTAAAAATGAAGAACTGATTCACAAATGAAATCTAAACATTTGATTGTGTGAGCCAGATAATGTCTTTTCAGATGAAAATCACCTCTTAAGAAATCTTGAGATCTTTTGAAGTTTAAGACATGTGGTTTAGGGTTATGCAATGTCTAATATTTTTCCACAACAAAAATACTGTACTTGGGAAAACCAAAATTGTAAGGAATACATGCTACAGATTATCATAACTATTATATAAATGCAAGTCATTCCAAGTTTAATTATGGTAAGAACATAAAAAGTTTCCAGTTAGGAGTGTGCAAAGAGGTGAATAAGCAAGCTATAAGTAGAAACAATGAAAGAACACAGGCTTTGGAAGAGTAAGAGAGGCAGACATAAATTCTGTATTTCCAAACCAGCTCTAGGACTGGGTATGTCAGGTCTCTTAACCTTACCTTCTTCATTTGAAAACAAGAGTAGTAATACCTATCTCAGAGTGGGTATTAAAGGCATAAGGAAAAGAAAATACCTCAGGCTTTAGTGACACACCATCTACTCAGAAATGGAAATTATTATCATCAATTTGTTCATATTCAGTACTGTTACTCCAAAAGCACACTTTATAACTTTCTGAAAAGTGCACATCTTTTATGTGTGGGTATGCTGAATATACATGAAAGTACATTGCTGTCAGGTCTGTGCCATGGACTTATGTGACAACACTAGAACCCATCTGTGTGCATGTTTTCTAAACATAAGCATGGCCCATTCTCAAGAGAGCTAGCCAATCCATCAATACCAGTGCTAGACCTTTCCAAAGACAATCCTACTCTGCCTTTCAAGTACTGATGAGCTCAGCTCTAAATTCTCAGTGCACAAAGACTCCCACATCAGTTAATGGAAAGTCAATGGGAAATTGACTTTTCCTACTCTGTGTTGGTTGGAATGCAACGCTCTGTTAATCATGCCATCCTTCTTGTTCTCTTTCCTCCTACCCTAAATTAAAACTATTGGCGGAAACCCACACAGATAGTTTACAGTTTCCATTACAATGAAACAAGATCCTGGTTGAAGTTGAAGTCAATCAAAAACATACAACCTAATGGTGGGCTACAATTCTAATCTCCAGGAAAAGCAAAGGCCCATTCCATCATTTCTACAAAAATATCACTTTGCATTCGAATAGGACATTTAACTTTTCAGAGAAGGCTTTCACATCTATTATCCTATTTGATCATTACAATGACCCAGTGCCCAGAAAGGACAAGTATTATTACCCACAATTGATAGATGAGGGAACTTCAGACTTGAAAGGTTAAGTGATTTGCCTAAGGCCAGGAAACCAGAGCAAAGATAAGGTCTCCTACTTCTACTCCAATGTTCTTTCTACCAGACCATTAGAAAAGGTTTTATAAACAGATTACAAAATGTTTTATAAAGTAAAAAGAAAACTTGAAAGGAACGCTAATATTAGGGCTTAGGGAAGCTGTGTCTCTCTTCATTACCATTAATTTTTCAAGTAATATTGAACTTCTAGAAATGTATTGCTTCCTTTTTTTATTTCAGTTCCAGACACATTAATGTAAATTTTCACTGAAATTTGGAATACAAAAGAAAAGTTCCAGGATATATTCAAATCACTTTGATTCAGTAAGTAGCCTTGTTGTTCATTCAAGGTGTGGGCAGGAGGACCAACAGTGCATAAAATAACAGAGCACATCTTTAAATCCTGTACCCATATTATGCCTGCAGCTACATTATTGCTATAGTCTGGAAGGGTGAAAGAGATCTCCAGTCAAAAGTAGATTTTGAAAAATTTTTTAGAGCCCAGGGGTTCATTTTTAATGAGCCGTTACTTTAAGTACTGCATAAAAAATACAGGAAATTGATAGTCCATTTAGTCTGCACCATACCTAATGCAAAAGTCATTAAGATGCATTATTCTTAATGTTCATGATATGATCACTAAGTGTCTTTTAGAAAGAATGCCCTTAACTTTCACAAAAAGAATTTTTGAAAACCTTATCTGTTACATACAGAAATGGTACAGCAAGTGTGATTTGCTTATATACCTTATCCGTGCCCAAGAAACAGCATCCTCAATTACATTACCATCTGAAAATAGTCCTCATTTGTAAAGTACTTACATATGACAGCATAGCCTTCATTTCTTCATCACTTCTTACTGTAATTCTATCCCCATCTTCATCCTCATCTGTTTTTAAAAGAAGTATGACACAGTGGTGAAATTTGCATTTTTTACGTACAAAAACCATACTGTGTATGAACCTGTTTTTCACAACTTGATATCTAAACTCTCAACACCCTATTTTGGGGAGTCTGTTGGGATTAGTAATTTATTGTTTTGCTCTGTTTCCTATACCAATCCTAGGACTTGAGTTCAGGACCTAGGCACTGTCCCTGAGCTTTTATACTCTGGGCATGCGCTCTACCACTGGAGCCACAGCTCCACTTCTGCCTTTTGGTGGTTAACAAGAAATGGGAATCTTTTGGGTTTGTCTGTCTGGGCTGGCTTCTAACCTTGATCCCCAGACATCAGCTGCCTGGATAACTAGGATTACAGATGTAAGCCACCAGCTCCTGACTGTTTATAGTGATTTTTGGTCTAGAATGTGTGTGACCAGAATCTCAAGAAAGAGCTAAACTTTCTTTTTTCTTTATGGACCAAAATACTGCTAATGTCATTCATGTCCTGTATCTGGTTAAAGAGAACTAGAGTGTGACAAAACAGACTTGTTGGGGAGTTTTAAAAACTGAAAAGAGGCTAGTCTCCTCCTACTATTAATACAGATAACTCTGTAATACAGAAAAGCAGCCAAAGCTGGCCTACACAGCTTGCAAATGGCAGGATAAGCTAATAAACCAAAACCTGTCTCACAATGAAATGGGGAAAGGGATCTACAAAAGAATAAGTAAGAAAGACAAAATAATTAGGAAATAAGGGTAGAACCTCTGGGCTCACAACCTCACAGGAAATAGAAAGGAGACCCAACAATCAGATATAACCTATCAAGTTCTCACTATTTAATACAAGACTAACTTCTGTAATGAGGAAGATAGCTATGACAGCCCAAGATGGCAGACACAGGCTGAACTGCCATCATCTTGTGGCATGTCTATACCACATCCTCTGTTACTTCCCACCTAATAAACTTTTCTTTCATCTTTACTTATGTTCATATCTTGTCTGAATTTTTCTCTCATCAGACAAGAGGACAAGATTGTTGGCTGCCCTAAACTTTCTGGTGTGTTGGCCAGGAAGTCAGAAATAAATTATGCCTTTTTCTGACTTGGTTTCAGTAATGTTTTACTTTCAGCCAGAACCCTAACTCCTCTCTATTTCTACAATTTTCCTCTCTCCTAAGCAAGGCATATCAGTGCAACATGACGACAATGGCTAGTGTGTACTGAACACAACTACATACAAGGCAATAGTATTTGTGCTTCATATGTTAAGAATGCCTTAAGAATCACCCACAATATAAAGATGTGGACACCACCACCACCATCATCATCATCATCATGATTCTAAGCAAAAATTTTATAGACTGAGAAGCCTTGATGGAAGACCCTAAGGCCTAGTGCAATTCTAACAGGAATCTCCCCATCTACCATTCTACCTATTTCTCAGCACTCTTTCCAAACAGTTTCCTTTTACTAAAACTATTGTTTATACTGTTTTTAAGTAACTTTATAGTCTTAAGACTTGATTTTAAAAAAAAAGCTTTACAAGTGCAAAAACCAGAACACTCATACTTGAATTAAGTATCACACCAAGAAAGCCACATCTAGAAACAATGTACCTATTTAAATGATTCTCTTAATCCAAGTAGTTTTAAAATATTCCTTCCAAAACTACTTTAAGAATAGGAAGACAGATCACATGAAAATATCAAGTCCCTTTTTTAAGCCACATGGAATTGCTGGCCTGATCACCTACCCACACCAACTGCAAGTCTGGAGTCAAAATGACTTCTGGCTATTTCTACATACGTAGTTGACTGTTTCACCCTTCTAAAGATAAAGATTTGTCAAGAATAACAGTATTTGATTATCTATGTGGCAGACTCTAAACACATAGCTGAAAGAAAAATGCAAAAAAAAAAAAAAATCTTAGAAGTTCTCAAAGTCAGCCAGAAACAAAAAAAGTAAAAAATTTGGAAAGGGCCAGCTCTCTGCAGAATGCCTCCATTATGGGGCACTCACTATTATTTTTTGTTTACTCTTAGGCACATAATTGCTGATCTGACCAAGTGCTGGCCCTATGGTGATCTCAGCCCAGTGAATGAAGTATCTCTCCTCCGGAAGGAATAAGTAGGCATGAAACACTCACAGGATATAGGGAGAGTCAGTTCAACACATAGACATTCCTCTACCACATATCAGCAGGCCTGCCCTCCAGTCCAGTTCTGAGAATGTCCCCTAGCTTGGTAACCAGGCCATGGGGACCCCAGGAGGCAGTTTGTGCACTTTTTTTTCCCCTCTCAATTAGCCTGAAGCCAAGAAAACTGCTATACTACTTTTCCCCCTCACTAGCCAGTAGCAATCTGAAAATACGAGAAAAACAGTACTCCTTAGACCACAATCAGTAACCAGCCCACAGCTTTCCACAGGCTGTCTTCCTAAAGCATTCATTTCTGGATCCTGCCTCACTCCTCCAGGGCCATATTAGAAGGAAAAAGCCATTCTAGTTATAAAGACAGGTGAAAGGATTTCCTGTAAAGGTTCTAGAAACTAACAAATTCAGGATTAAGGTGAAAGTTTTCTCAAAAATGCATAAGACAGGGGCCAGAATGTGGCTTAGCAGTAGAGTGCTTGCCTAGCATGCATGAAGCCCTGGGTTCGATTCCTCAGCACCACATAAACAGAAAAAGTCAGAAGCAGGGCTGTGGCTCAAGTGGTAGAGTGCTAGCCTTGAGCAAAAGGAAGCCAGGGACAGTGCTCAGGCCCTGAGTCCAAGGCCCAGGACTGGCAAAAAAAACAACAAAAAACAGAAGACAAGAAAAAAAGGTACAAAATAATGTTACATACTACCACACATTAAAGTGCTTTGTATTTTTGCTTTAATACCAGTTCAAATTCTGTTCCAGCCTGGACAAACAAAGTAGATGTTTTGTAAATCTCATTTCTGCACCAGAGCTGGTTAAGCAGTTGATGCTTCTGTTCAAATTTCATTGAACACAATACCTCAATAAGGAACCATTGGCATAGATGGGGTAAAGCTTAGGGATCAGTAAAATGTTTTTCTGTAATTCTAAAGAGAGGGTATATACTCCATAAATATCAAGACATGAGAAAAAGAAGGGAGAAAAGGAGATGGAAAGAATGAGATAGAAAAAGTGAGACACAGACAGACAGACAGACACACACACACACACACACACACACACACACACACACACACACACACACACACTTCTGAGAGCCAGCCTCAAGTAACTAAGAAAACTTGACAAAAAATATTCTAGAATTCTAGGCTTCTGTGAGGGATCTTTTTCTGGAGGTGGGGGGGGGGGGGCAGTTGGAACCCAAAAGAAGTCAGCTGGCAGTTATTCCTTACAGAGCAATTCCAGAAAAAGCAGCTATGGCACCTTACCAAAACACTGCTTTAAACAAACAGAAAAACTTAAGTGGTGACCTAGTGCCCAAGTGCTGGCGCTGTCCCACTGTAACAGGTTGGCTCCAATGGAAGATTTGACAGAAGATGAAAGAAGCATTCCAATAAAGCTTAGAGATAAAACCTGGCTTGCATGGCATGCATGGAAACTAATAGCTCTTAGAGATTAATAGAAGATTCAATTTTATGTAGGTCTTCATTCTCTTGGGGGACTGCCTTTCACTCTTCAATATCTGTTGCTTTAATAAAGTATAAAACTCCTGGGCTGGGAATGTGGCTTAGTGGTAGAGTGCTTGCCTAGCATGCATGAAGCCCCAGGTTCAATTCCTTAGCACCACATACACAGAAAAAGTCAGAAGTGGTGCTGTGGCTCACATGGTAGTGCTAGCCTTGAGCAAATGAAGCTCAGGGACAGCACCCAGGCCCTGAGTTCAAGCCCCAGGACTGGAAAAACAAAAAAGAATAAAACTCCTGCTCTTGTCAAAGAGAAGTTGGAAAAAAATACAAAAGCCATGAGAAGACTTAGGGGTTCTGATCAAAAAGGCAAAATCTAACCTGTCTCTGACTGCCTGATAGCAGCCCAAGTCCAAACCCTTCACTCTCACATTTAACCTGAGAAAGTCAAGTGACAGTAATGACAAATGATGAAGGGTAAGAAAACAGAATATATACCAAGCAATTCAATGTGACTGTCACCTAAAATAGCATGCTAAACAAAAAGACACAGACTAACAATCCATCTAGCAAACACTCTGCTATTCACCTTGCAAACTGGGTTAGCTATTAAAACAATTACACTAGCTGGAACAATAAATCCTTAAAATTTACTAAAACTGCCCAAAGACTTTCAAAGGCATAAATATGTCAGCAAAGAACACCAGAAAGTAACAGTACTAAGCATAAAGTAGAAAAATAATTTGAACTTTGTCTTATACATGGAGTTCTTTGCCATCTGACCAAAAAAGCATTACTGGATATAACCAAGAAGAGTGGGGGCTAGATGTGACACAATGGTTCACAATGAGAACTCCAGGCTTCTCTAGTTGCCTGGAGCACCGTAATATGATTTTCCAGCACATTAGGGAAGCAAAAGTAGAACCAGAAAGTCTATGTACTGGCTGGATTTTGTTAATGTCACTTAAAATGGAGGGAAAAATCCTAGCAAGATACCAAATAGAGTGCAGCAGATGGTAAACAAATATTATGAAGCAATCTTCACAGAATCTTCAGTGTGTCACAAATATACAAAATGGCAGAGTTTGGGAAAAGAGAATCACAGCAAGCCATATGTTGTGAACGGTTTTATTTGAAGCAACATGCAATGCAAAAGAGAAACCTAGAAGAGGAACTGAAAGGTCCGATAGAGGAATGGCAGCCTCAGGTAGGGGTGGTCAGAATGGCCCAGCACATACATAGCAGACGCTGGCGGCCTCAGCAGAAAGCACCTACAGCATGCCAGGCACTCCGGAGGTCTTTTGGGAAAAGCAATCAACTCCTACATCAAGCAACGGAAACTTAAGGCAATATATTATATGTCATTTGTCACACTCCTTCTGTGCCAGGTGGAAATCAATTAAAACTACAGCAAAGGCATTTTACCCAGGCAAGAGGAAAGAAATGAAAACTTAAATGTAGAGCTCAGAAAGATATAAACAGGAAATTACAAAACGGATGTCAAGTTTAGAGCTTCCTCTGGGGGTGGATTCTGATCTGGGCAGGATAGGTTCTATAGCCACACATAGCTCCAAGCCCTCTTCCTTCGAATACAGCCTGTTCCTTTGTTTCATTTTTTTTTCCTACTGATAAAAAGTGCCTACTGTGTGACAGGTTATCAAAGTAGTAATAGTGAAAAAGAAAACCCCAACCAACACTGACTGAAGCTGCTCACAGAGCTCACACTGAATGAAGGAGGTGAGAAAATGGGCCTTGCAGGTCTCAGGGAAAGAATGTTCTGAGCAAAAGGACAGCTAATAAGTAAATAACAACGCTAGTGTGTTCTAAAAATCGAGAGGGCGCCAAAGCAGTAGAACAGAACAAGAGGTAGGGAGATAAACAGACAAACTCATAGAAGTAACCATGGGCTAAGGTTGGGGCAGATTTGAAATCATAAGAGATCTGGGCATGTTAAGGATTTGGCTTTTACTCCGGAGTGAAATAGAGGTCACTGGAGCTTTAAGTATCTCAAACGCACTTAACATCTAAGAAGATCACTATGGCTGCTCTGTGGAAAGACTCTACCAAGACAAAGGTAGAAAAAGGTAAGTAGTTAGGAAGCCGCCATCCTATTCCAGGTAAGAGAACATTTTATTTTTTTGTTTTGTTCTGTTTTGTTTTTGTGCTGGTATTAAAGATTGAATTTAGGGCCTGACACTCTCCTTTAGCTTTTTCACTTAAGGCTGGCAATCTACAACTTGAGCCACATCTCCACTTCTAGCTCTTTGCTGATTAATTGGAGAGTCTAAGGATTTTTCAGCCCAGGCTGGCTTTGAACTGCAATCCTCACATCTCAGCTTCCCAAGTAGCTAGGATTACAGGCATGAGCCACTGGCACCCAGCAATGTTTTAGGTGCTTTGTTTTGTTTTAAGAGAAGGAGTCTGGGTTGCCCAGATTGGCCTTAAACTCCTGGATTCAAGTGATCCTCCAGGTATGTCGGCCCTACCACGTCTTAGCCAAGTTGAAATTTGGGGGAGTCATCGGATGCTAGACCTATTTTTAAAGTAGAGTTGACTGGGATTGCTGATGAGTAGGATATAGAAGGCTTGTTCTTAGAACTTCATTTCTTCAGCATCCTTAGAAGAACATGGAGCCTATTATGTGGCAAGTGTTGTGGCAGGACTTCTAGGGATGCAAAAGTGAATAGCTCTGACCTCCAGAAACTATTCTACTACTTGGTTAAAAAGCTCTTGATTTTTATACAAATTAGCAAGACTACTAATAATAAGAAATTACTCCACTTATAAGACGAAAAACAGTTGGGATTTTTTACACCAATGATATTCAGATCAAAATTTCAATAAATAATACCTCTGTTCAGACTGCTTCAAATCCCAGGATTTATAATTAACTTTGTAAGTGTTGGGCCTCAACTTGCTCAGCTTTTTCTGCTCCCAGCTCTATTATTTGAGGTACACTTCTAGTTCTGTGATTTTCGCTGATTAACTGGAGATTTTTCTGCCCATGCTGGCTTGGAACTGTGATCCCCAGATCTCAGCCTTCTTTTTTTTCTTTTTTCCCCAGTCCTGAGGCTTAGACTCAGGGCCTGAGCATTGTCCCTAGCTTTTTTTTTTAATTTGCTCAAGGCTAGCACTCTACCACTTGAGCCACAGCGCCACTTTCAGCTCTTTCTGTTTATGTGGTGCTGAAGAATTGAACCCACGGCTTTATGCATGCTAGGCAAACTGCTAAGCCAACTTCCCAGCCCCTCAGCTGTCTAATAAGCTAGGATTACAAGCACCCAGCTCAAAATTAACTGCTATATAATTTTTAGATTAAATATAGATTTACTGTGAATTACAATCTAATTTATTTAAAATAGTTCATCAATTTACATGTTCATCAGTTCAAGAAAATGAAGTTTATTTTTTCCAAATATCTTAGGACTTGAAATTTTATCTGAAGCAAAAAGGGCTCACACCAAACTATTGTTACTGAACTTGTCTCTGCTATTTAGGCATGAAATTTCTCCTATAAGCATCATTCCAATAACCAGAATCATTTTCTACACTCTGAAAACTTAAATCTTAAGCCACTGCAATTTTCTTTCAAAAGAAAATTTATGCTCAATTTTAAAAGAAGAAATGATGAGTCAGGTGCCAGTGGCTTGTACTTATAATCCTAGCTCTTTGAGAGGCTGAGATTATGGGGAATGGAAGTTCCAAGCAAGCCTAGACAGAAAAAAGACCACTTCTCAATAAAAACATGGACATGATAACACAGCTACCAGGTAATATAACAGGTGAAAAGCATCATACAGGCACTGAAGCAGAAAGTGAGACCCTGATATCAGGAAAACACCAGGAGAAAATAAAGGCTGGGGGGCTGGGGATATGGCCTAGTGGCAAGAGTGCTTGCCTCGTATACATGAGGCCCTGGGTTCAATTCCCCAGCACCACATATACAGAAAACGGCCAGAAGTGGCACTGTGGCTCAAGTGGCAGAGTGCTAGCCTTGAGCAAAAGGAAGCCAGGGACAGTGCTCAGGCCCTGAGTCCAAGGCCCAGGACTGGCCAAAAAAAAAAAAACAAAAAAAACACAATGTTTGGCCTAGTGGCAAGAGAAAATAAAGGCTGGAGGCAAGACCCAGTGGTAAGAGCCGGACTACCGAGCAGAAGGATGGGAGTTCAAACTCCAGTACTAGATGGGGGAAAAACAAGATACTATGTGCTGCTTTAAAGATTTATACTCAAATGAAAAAGCTCCCAAAAACTTCTAATAACAACTGAAAGGATTCAACAAGAAAGGAATATAAACTAGATGTTGGTGGCTCACATCTTTAATCCTAGCTACTGAGAAGGTAGAGATCTGAGGATGGCAGTTCAAAGCCAGCCCAGGCAGGAAAGGATGTGAGACGCTTATCTCCAATTACCCACCAGGAAACTGGAAGTGAAGCTGTGGCTTAAAGCAGTAGAGTACTACTAGCTAAAGAACTTGGGTCCTGAGGTCAAACCCTACAACCAACAGACAGAAAAAGAAAAGAAAAAAAAAAGGAATATAAATAAGTCCTGACTTGAAGACACAAGTAAATATTTATCTTATAACCATAGTTTCTGAACCAAATTCAGATGCATAGTTTGACAAATGTGAATAATGAAGTCCTAGTGTCAAGGAAAAGTGTAAGTCAGCATTTGTCTAGATAGACTTAAAATGTATCTTTCAAGTCACAGTGAGATTTTACTGTCCAACATTACAAGTCATTTATGGGCATGGTTGATTTTTATCACCAGATGTGTGGTTGTACTCATTAATCTGTTAATGAAACTGTGTAAGTCTGGCCTCATAGCATAGTTGGAGCCCACACATGCCAACATACAGGACTTTTTATGGCTATGGAATTTAGTCTCATCTCAAATGTTCTCACATCTGGGAAAAGACAAATTATTCAATAACTGGCATGGAGTCAACATCTGCTTGAAAAACAAAGTTGGATCCCCACCTGTCTTCATTCATCAAAATAAACTGAAAATGATACAAGAAAAAAAAATCCTTCTGATATTTCCAATGAAATACATGCATTTCCTAGTAAAAATGTTAGGAAAAAAACTATGATACCCACAAATATATTTATTGAACACATAACCATTGTGTGTATCTACATATGAAAGAAGGAAAAGGAATGCACATGAATTGGGGTGGGGTTTTTTTTGTTTGTTTATCCCATATCCAAGAAGGTAGAGGAGAGAGAGAGAGAGAGAGAGTGTGTGTGTGTGTGTGTGTGTGTGTGTGTGTGTGTGTGTGTGTGTGTGTGTGTGTGTGTGTGTGTGTTGATCATAGGGCTTGATCTCAAGAGCCTGAGCACTGTCCCTGCTTAAGGCTAGTGCGCTAGCATTTCTGGCTTTTTGGTGGTTACCTAGCAATAAGAATCTCTCTGACTTTCCTGTCCAGGCCAGCTTCAAATCATAACCCTCAGATCTCAGTCTCTTGAGTAGTTAGGATCACATGTGTGAGCCACAGCACCTACCCAAAAGATCTTTTTTAAATATGACAAACCAACAATTCATAAAGGAAAATATAGTGAGCTTGCCTACATAAGAACTTTTAAGCTTTATGGGGAAAAAAGATAATAGAAACACCAAAACAAGCTGAGGAGAATAAAACTGAATAATATTTATACCATGTAAGACAAAGAGTCAATTTTCTATTTTTGGAAACTCTTAAATCAATTAGAAAAAGACAAATAACTCAACAGAATAATGGGCAAAGGCAACAAAAAATAGTTCATAGACATTAAAGAAACATAAAATAGAAACAATTTGTTTTCACCTATCAAACTGACAGTAACTAAAATGTTTGCTAATGCAAAGAGAGTTGGTTTGGGTATTGAGAACTGGATGTGGCTAGGGGAGTATAAACTGGTTCTACCTTTGGAGCATAAACACAGTGACAGCACTGAATGTAAAGCATTAGCACTTGTCTAAATAGCTCCAATCCCTAGGAATCTGCTTTACAAGATAAAACAATTGTAACTTAGGCAATTTTTTCTAGTACAAAAATGTTGGTTCACCAGTGTATTAAAAAATTAAGAACAGCCATAAAATGAAGTATAACATGAAGTATGCAAGAGAATGAAGTTGATGTATGCACACTGTTACGGGAGAAAAAAAGTCTAATATATGCTAGTAAGCGGAGAATCTGTGAAGATGGAAAGCTGTTCAGTAACACGACAGGAGGCGTAGGGAAGGCAAGAGTGCAAGCGAGTAGTCTATATGATTAAAGTACTGTAGATGACTGTGAAATACCAGGGTGAAACTACTTTGAATAATAACTAAAATGCTTTTTTTTTTTTTTAATGACAGGAATGCAGGGTGCTGGAGGCTCACGCCTGAAAAGGAGGCTGAAATCTGAAGATCATGGTTCAAAGCTAGTCTTGGCAGGAAACTCCGTCAGACTCTTATCTCCAGTTTACCACCAGAAAACTGGAAGTGGCTCAAAGTGGTAGAGCACTACCCTTGAGCTAAAGAGCTCAGGGACAGCATCCAGGCTGAGAATTCAAGCCCCACGACCGACTTAAAAAAAAAAAAATGTAAAACTAGTGGGGAAGGGAGGGCAAATGGAGAGGGTAAAGAAGGCTGAATGTGTTCAAAATTCTTTCCATACCTGTTCGGCCTGTTGATTAGTTTAAGAAGCGGGGAGGATAAAGGACAGTAACAGAGGAGCCAAATTTGATCAAGACACATTACTGGTGTATATGAACATGTCAAAATGAAACCCCCTTTTACAACCAATTAATACTATGTAAAGAAAAACAGTAGGGGCAAGGAAAGTATTTGCAGCATAATGTACTTTATATATGAAGAAAACATAACATGCTGAGGAAATTGCTGACAAGGAAACCAGTGTTGACAAAAAAGGGGCTTTTACTTTTTGTTTTACTTCTATGCTCCTTAATCGTTTAAGCATCATACAACCAAATACTAGCCATTAAAAAAAAAAGTTGTTTCACTTGTGCTCTCCTTGTGAGAAAAAAGAGACCTACAAGAGGAAGGAAAAAAGTCAGGTCCATCAGTCCCAGAGATGAGTGGGACACCTGAGCCTAGTCCTCTCACTCAACTCTAATTCTCATGGAAATCAGAAAGACATCACCACTTCAGACCCTCTGCCTACTCCCCATGTAGGTAATTTGAATTTAGGACTTGAGTTGTCCATCACCAATTATATCCCATGTCCAAATATGCCCAGCCCAGCCTAGGATTTCAGGTCTATAATGGAAAGTATATGTTAGCCACACACA
Organism: Perognathus longimembris pacificus; assembly: GCF_023159225.1. Taxonomy (NCBI): domain Eukaryota; kingdom Metazoa; phylum Chordata; class Mammalia; order Rodentia; family Heteromyidae; genus Perognathus; species Perognathus longimembris. The sequence goes on from NC_063183.1 coordinate 17,070,687, forward strand.
ATAAAACTAAGCGCTGAAATTATTTTGTGTCTTTTAATGCATACACATACACACACTACACACTACACACACATATGTATGTACATATAGATATGTACATATGGATATATGAACATATACCATATACACATATACCCATCTATGTGGACATCTATATGTATGGACTGTGTGTGTGTATGGTCATTTCATTTGTGTTCTCCTTGTGAGAAAGAAGAGACCTACAAGAGGAAGAAAAAGTCAGTTCACCAGTCTGAGATGAGTGGGACACCCCAGTCTCCTCACAGATAGACAGACAGACAGACAGACACACACATATATTTGTGTATACATATACATATATGTATGTATATATGTGTATACATACACACATAGTCCAAACGTACAACTATAGAATTGCTGCCCTTTTCAAGAGAAAATTAAAAAAAAATCCTAGAAATGTAGACCTTTTATTCCATATATACATTTCAGAGATTTTCAATGCATCAGGTTATAATGAGTGCAAATTTACCAAGCACAGGTACTCTACAAGCCCAAAGTCATTCCAAAGCCACACCCAGAAGACCAATCCAAGAGACTTTTGCCTCCAAATAACTAGCCAAAAGCAAGAAGTGGGGGTATGGCTCTAGTGGTAGAGCATCAGTACCAGCACGGGCACACACGGGTGCACACATGGGCGGGCACACACACACACACACACACACACACAAGCAAAGAAGAATGGCCAAGCAGTGCTCCAAAAAGGACACATCTGGGGCTGGGAATGTGGCCCTGGGTTCAAATCCTCAGTACCACATATATAGAAAAGGCCAGAAGTGGCGCTGTGGCTCAAGTGGCGGAGCGCTAGCCTTGAGCAAAAAGAAACCAGGGACAGTGCTCAGGCCCTGAGTCCAAGCTCCAGGACTGGCGCAAAAAAAAAAAAAAAAGATACTTACAAAAAGGACACATCTGTCATACTATACTATCTTGTGTTCTCGTCAGTACCCACTTTCTTTAAATAAGAACAAAAAGTATACTATCACATAGAAGGAAAAAAAAAACACTAGTATTTCTACATGAAAATACTGGCTTTCATCTTCAAAAAAATGACAGGAAGCCAGGCACCAGTGGCTCACCCCTATAATCCTAGCTACTGAGGAGGCTGAGCTCTAAGGACTGGGCTCAAAGCCAGCCTGGGCAGGAAAGCCCCCTAAGACTCTTATCTCCAGTAAACTACTCAAAAAGCCACAAGTGGCGCTGTGGCTCCAGTGATAGAGTGGTAGCCTTGAGCACAAAGAGGATCAGGGACAGCACCCAGGCTCTGAGTTCAAGCCCCAGGACCGCAAAAAACAAACAAACAAACAAAACCGACAGGAACCAGAATGCTATATTACTGACTCAACTCACCCCCAGGATCTTGCCTGCCTGGCTCGTGTCAAAGCCAGTTTCTAGTACACATCCTGTCTAGAAGCCAGTGCAGTGGGGGAAGAAAGGACTTAACAAACCTGAGGTACTCCTATCTTCACCTAGCTAGCCTAGCAAACCCACTAAAACAGAATTATTCCATTAATGCTCACATAATAGCACTACTCTGTTACTATGCTTTAAAGCAGCAAAGGATTAAAATCTCTTAATCAATAATCATTGGCCTACAGGTAGTGTACACAGTTCATTTTGTCCTACAATATTATTACAGTGAGAAGCAAGAGCAGATAAAGGTCATGTTGGTAATTAAAGCTATATTGTAGAAATATGTACACCCAAGATATGATTAAATAAGAAAATATTACTCAGTTCAGTATCGTCATTAAACTTGCATTAATTTATAAATATTTAAATATACCATATGATGTTCATAAATAATCTGTTCTTGTCAGTTTATAAAGTAATATAACCCATAAACCATATGAAATATTACTGCAGTGAGAAATAGTCAAGAAAGTATACAAGCCAGACTTACATTCAAATGCTGTAGTTGTTGCTTCAGGCAGAACCTGGCCTATCACATCCTAAACAAAGAAAGAATAAAGAAACACAGTAAGTCATCTTCCTTATCGCTAACATACAGAAAATACTACAGGAAATATAAGAACCTGGGAAAGGTGTTTGAAATGTTGGCATATGCCATGTAAATATTAGCTCATAATCACACATCCCAACAATGTAAACCCAAACTTTTTTTTTTTTTTTTGCCAGTCCTGGGGCTTGAACTCAGGGCCTATGCACTGTCCCTGAGCTGCTTCTGCTCAAAGCTAGCACTAGCCACAGCGCCACTTCCAGCTTTTTCTGTTTATTTGGTACTGAGGAATGGAAGGAACTCAGGGTATCATGCATGCCAGAGGTAAAGTACTCCACCACTAAGCCACATTCCCAGCCCTGTGTTGGCTTTGAACTACAATCCTCAGATCTCAGTCTCCCGAGTAGCTAGGAATATAGGCATGAGCTACTGGAGCCCAGTTTCAACCTTTAACCTAAGCAATGGTAAATATAATGAAAATTAAATGAAACAATATAATCTACCAAAAAAAATCAAAGAGGTATACATAAGCTGATAGCAATGTGTAAGTGAATCTATGAAGTTGAAAACACTCAAGCAACAGTCTCCAGAGGCAGCTTCGGGGAGGAGGAATAGAGTGCCTAAGTTCTGGAAAGTGACTCTCTCCATCCGGTCCAGTCCCACCCGAAAGACCTGCAAACCTCATTTCTCTCAGGAGCTTGGCCACAAGGTCCACCCTGGCTGCTTCACTAGAGTTGGCACCACACAGCCAGCTGGCAAAGCTGCTTACTGCTCCCTGTGCTTCTCAGCAGGGAGCCTATAGACCTTTAGAGCAGGACCCTAAGCAGAGTGGGAGCAGCAACTGCCTTGGAAAGGCAATTCTTCAGAGGCTCTGCTGCAGTGGCAATCTGCATAATAGTCTTGGCTCTACAGTGCTTTTCCCCCTTTCCTAAAATAAATCTGTAGCTATAAAATTGATTAAGGAACACTATCTTAGGGAGTCCTGGCTGATTAGAGTAAAAAAGAGATATGTTCTCTGAGTCTAGTCTTAGCAAATGAAACATCAACTTTGTGAAGTATCTGTCTAAGATTTTAGGGTTAGAAAATTCTTCCTACTCAAAGGGAGAAAATATTTCTTGACAGGGAGCTGTACAACAAGTGTCAAATAAAGTGACAGGCATCCAGTCTAAAGCATAAGAGCACAGACTATAGCCAGACTGTTAGGACTGTAGGTGCTGTCTCTGCCTCTCCCAAAACAAAGGAGCCTCTCTGCCTCAGGCTCCTTATAAAGAAAACAAGATCACAGCTTTACCTTCCTTGTAGGACCAGTGAGTTAACATTTGTAAAGGGCTTAAGAGAGTGTCTAGTAGTACATGGCAAATGCCATATTAATGTCTGTTAAGTAAAAGAAATCACTCGTCACTGGAACATCACAAAGCTTTATTATAAAACCTTTAAATTCAGCACCCAACAATCAGTAGAGGACGATCTTTCCACAGTTATTTACTAGAGAATGAAGGAAAAAGAGGGAGGGCACTAATTCTTCCTCTGAAGTCCAAGTTATCACTGGGTACTTTCAGGGAGCTCAAATTACTCTGACAACCAATTCTGAGATGTGAATGGAGCTCTATAAAATTAGCAAACTAACAAGTTTTGTCCTATTTTTTTTTTTTTAATGCTGGTCCTGGGGCTTGAACTTAGAGCCGGGCCGCTGTCCCTTAACTTTCGTGCTCACCACTTGAGCCAAAGCTCCACTTCTGGCTATTTCTTTTTTTTTGGGGGGGGGGGGGGGCGTTGGGGAGGAGCTGAATTTGGGAAGGGGAGTTAATTGGAGATAGAAGTCTCACAGACTTTCCAGCCCTGGCTTTGAACTGTGATCCTTAGATCTCAGCCTCCTGAGTAGCTAGGATTACAAGTGTGATCCAGAAGAACATGCCTATGGATCCAGACTCTTTAAATTATGCCTCTCTTCCCTCATATCTATACCCTGAAGATGGCTAAAGATGGGCTGATGCTGTCTTTCCATGGCTGCCCATGCCATATAATAAATCTCTTTTCTCTGGCATGGACAAGTGGCTAGACCATTTTGTGTACATTTTCCAGGTATATTTCAATGATTTATTTTAAACGTATTTCCAACTAACCTTCTACCCTCAACAACACATTCCACAGGGCCTAAAAGTTTCAAAAGAAAACTTTAAATTAACATACCTTGATGGTGATCATTTCTTGATCACTTTCTTCTCCTTCCTTTCAATAAATCAGACAAACAGCTAATAGGCCAAAAATCAAACAGCAGCTAAGCCAGGTACCAGTGGTTCACACATGTAATCCTAGCTACTAAGGAGGATGAGACCTGGAAGGTGAAAGTTTGAAGCCAATCTTGGCAGAGAAGTCCATGAAACTCCATCTCTAACTAACAAAAAACAAAGCCAGGCTGGCGGCGTGGCTCAAGTGGTGGAGTACCAGCTATGAGCAAACAAGTGCAAGACCTCAAGTTCAAGCCTCAGTACCAGAAGGGGCAGTGGGGGGAGTAACTAAACATTTACAATAGCTTGCTTCTTTTTTAATATTTTTTAATTGTAAAGGTGATGTACAGAGGGGTTACCGTTACATATGTAAGGAAATGAGTACATTTCTTGTCGAACATTGTTATCCCTCCCTCATTTTTTCTTGTTATCCCTCCCCCTCTAACTTGCTTCTGAAATAGCTATAAGATAATAAAACTTTGCTCTTGACTTCAAGAAGGTCACATTCTGGTTGCCAAGATAAAGACTGACAATAAGAAACATTTCTGGTAATGATAAAAATGCCAAACTAAATCCATTAGCAGCAAATAGTTTTTTCTAACTCGGAAGGAATGAAAAGCATAGGCTCAGTGTAGACAGAAATTTCAAATGAGGGAAATTGAAGCTGAAGCTTCAAGACAAGATACCAAGAGCAGAGAAAAGAGGGCTGGACATTTTCTCCCACCACACTCTAAACCAACATAATCCTGGACAGGTCCTCTAGGGCCAGCGGCTCTCTCTGGGGAAAAGAAATGCAGAAAGCTGAAAGACATACACAACCGATACCCCAAAGGTCCCTGCCATTAGGGACCAGGAAACTCTCCTTTCTCCTTAGTACTGAAGCCAGTTCCTGATGATTCAGGTAAGGCCCACAGAGGCCAAATGAATTCTCCAGAGTCTCCTAGCTGTTTGGTAAAGGGTGACTAGGATCAGGCAGTTCACACCTACAATCTTAACTACTGGGGGGGAAGAGGGGCTGAGACCTACAGAATCAAGGTTCAAAGCCGGTCAAGGCAAGAAACTTATAAATAAGATTCTTTATCTCCAATTAACCATCAAATTTGGAAGTGGAACTCTGGCTCAAGTGTTAGAGCACCAACTTTGAGCAAAAAAAAAAAAAAAAAAAAAGTTAAGGGACAGTACACAGGCCCTGAGTTCAAGCCCCAGAATCAGCACAAAAAATTAAAAAGTGACTGGGTCAAAGATATTCAGTTACTCTAGACTCAGCAACTAACCCCTCACTTCTAGCTTGTGTTGGGTCTGCCAAAACTAGCTAGTTTTTCCCATAATCCAAGCTCTGGCCTCCTTTTCTGAAAATAAGGTGGGAGAGGCACCCTTAGAAGAAAGACCTTCCAAGTATCGCAAAACTTTAAAGCCAGAGACACTAACATTGCTTTGGGAGTTTTTGTTTTTATATGCCTGGTCTTGATGAAGAGATGGCCTGAAATTTCACTGGAAGAACCTGCCCTGAAGACGCACTCAGTACTAGCAGAAAAACACACACACATACACATACACACAACTGGTTGTTCCGAATGTCAAGTAAGAGAAAACTCATATTTATCTTCAATACCTCACAACATCTTCACAAGGCTTGAGGCAGATATCAGGGATGCCACTTTACAAATAAAGAAACAGAGCTGGGTGCCAGTGGCTCATGCCTGTAATCCTAGCTACTCAGGAGGCTGAGATCTGAGGATCACAGTTCAAAGCTGGCCCAGGCAAGAAAGTCCAAGAGACTCTTACCTCTAATTAACCACCAGAAAACAGGAAGTGGCGTTGTAGCTCAAGTGGTACAGCACTAGCCTTGAGGTGAAGAGCTCAGGGACAGCACCCAAGCCCAGAGTTAAAACCCTATGACTGACAAAAAAAGAAAAAAGAAAAAGAAACTGAGGCTCTGAGAACTAGAGTGACTTGCCTAGTTCACAGAATGGCTGGTAATTAAGCCCACTCAAAACCTAGCATTTGGGGCTGGGAATATGGCCTAGTGGCAAGAGTGCTTGCCTCCTATACATGAACACGGTTCGATTCTCCAGCACCACATATATGGAAAACGGCCAGAAGGGGGGCTGTGACTCAGGTGGCAGAGTGCTAGCCTTGAGCGGGAAGAAGCCAGGGACAGTGCTCAGGCCCTGAGTCCAAGGCCCAGGACTAGCCAAAAAAAAAAAAAAAAAAACCCTAGCATTTTGTTCCAAGAACTACAACACTATACATCCTCTTTTATTTTCCCTCCTTATACAAATGTGCCAAGGTCCCATGAACAGCAGAAAAGGGTAAACAGACTTTCCAACCCCACCAGAAGTTCACCTTCTAGAGAAACCAAGGCAAGGAATCACAACCAAAAGCGTACTTTTGCTGGCACATGCCCTCAAAGCTGCAGGAGAAAGAGAGGTGGCCACTTACTAACAGCAACTCAGAATTTGCTTTCTTCTGGTGGGAAGTTTTGAGTTACAGAAAAGGGCAGAGTGGCAACCATCAGAGCACTCAGAAGTACGAACAGGTGCTCTATGGACCTAGGACACAGGACGGTCATGGGAGCGTGGTGAGGAGGAAGAGGGTGCCAAGCAGACCACTCCAGTCACGATGCACCTCAAGGACCATGAGGGGCTTTCTGAGCAGAGGGGACAATGTAGGAAGAACTCTGAATGCTTTGATGTATAGGACTACAGGCTGCTGGCTCTCGAGAACCGCCACATTCCTGGCCAACTGAAAGCCTACATGAGCAGTAACATCTAGAATTTCAAAATGAAGTTAACAGAAATCAAACTTTTAAGTAACCCAAGACAATTTTAAAAAAATCACATTACAAGCTGAACACTGGTGGCTCATGCCTATAAACCTACATATTCGGCAGGCTGAGAGGTGAAGATCATGGGTCAAAGCCAGCCAGGCAGAAAAGTTTGTGAGACACTTAGCTCCTACTACCCAGCCAAAAGCCAGAAGTAGAGGCATGGCTAGTGGTAGAGTACCAGCGCTGAGTGAAAAACCCAAGGAAGAGCAAAAAGCCCTGCATTCACGTACCAGTAGCACACACACATGCACATACACGTGCACACACACAGAGAAAGAAAAGAATCCTATCACTTAGGCTCCTTTTTATCTTGCAGGAAAGGTCCACTGTACATATCTGTCTCTTGCAACAAAAAACATCTCATCTAGCTACATCTATTTCAACCTTTAGATACGTTATTCAGTACATAAAATGGGCCTCTACAGTAAATGAAGACTATAAAGATGTGAGGGGGTTGCAACATGAAGGAAAAAGTATAGTAAGTAAAGAAGTTTTGAGTAAGGAAGTCTGAAGCAGGCACCAGTGGCTCATGCCTATAATTCCAGCTACTCAAGAGGCTGAGATGTGAGGATTACAGTTGTTGGAAACAAGCTTGGGAAGACAAATTCAGGAGACTCTTATCTCTAACCAGCAAAAAGCCATATGTAGAGGGGGCTGGAAATGTGGCTTAGTAGTAGAATGTATGCATGAAGCCCTGGGTTCAATTCCTCGGCGCCACATAAATGGCAAAAGTTGGAAGTGGCACTGTGGCTCAGGAGGTAGAGTGTTAGCCTTGAGCAAAAAGAAGCCAGGGACAGTGCTCAGGCCCTGAGTTCAAGCCTTAGGACTGGCAAAAAAAAAAAAAGCCAGTAGAACTGTGACTTAAGTGACCGAATGCCAGTCTTGAGCAAAAAAAAAAAACAAAAAAAAAAAACAAAACAAAACAAAAAAAAACTATGGGAGAACACCAAAGCCCTGACTTCAAAGCACAAAATAATAATAATAATTAATAATAATTCCGTTTGGATGTTGGAAAGGTCAATTCACCTCACTCCTCCTCAGTACCTACCTGCAAAAAAGAATACAGAAGCTAAAAACAAGCCACTGGCAGGACTCTAACATTCCGTACTAGAAATACATCCTGAGTATTCTGAAGGATCAGTCCTGAGACTCACAGGTGCGGCACGTTCCCTCTAGACTAAATTCTCAGCAACTGGGTTGCTTTTGTACAAGAGGTGATGTGTGGTGGTTTAAAGGCAGCATTTGGGGTTTGGGTTTGTTGTGTTTTTGGTTTTTTTCTCTTCCTCCCTCATGGTTGGTAAGATTATATCTAAAGTCAGCGACATCTTAAGTTTGCTCACACATGGCGAGCTGAAGTTGTCCTGGGTCTCTTTCCCAGCAGGTCTCCAAGTTCAGAGGAAGTGGAACGGCACATCTGGAGACCGGCCAGGGGCATTCACTCCCCGGATGCTTGTCTACACTCAGCTCTGGAGTATATATATCTTATATATCTGTGTGCAGGCTGTGAGCTTCTTGAGGACGGGGGGGGGGGGGGGAGCAGTCTGCTTTATCACCCCTGGGCCACGCACAACTGCCAAGTTTCAGGTTTCAGTAGCTGAATTCACCCAAGCTGTGATTAAAGCAAACTAACAAAACACAACCCCCCCCCTCGCAAATAGGATCTGAGACCGGCCGCTAGCTCAGCATCCACCCCCCCTTCCCCCGCGCCCCCCCCCCGCCCGGTGATCGGAGCGACCCCTCCTCAGGTGCCCCGCACTCGCCCCGCAGCGGACGCCGTGACACCCACCCCCCCCTACCCGCCCCACTCACCAGCACGTCCCTGAAGAGCAGCTGCGGCCCGGCGTGCACCGTCCAGTCCACCGCGCCGCTGTTGGGAATCTTGATGCGAATCACCAGCACCTGGTTCTCCATGGCACCGAGGGGACCACGGGCCGGCCACACACAGCATCCCCGGTGAGAGGGGCTCACATCCTGCGGCTGGGGGGCACCCGCGGGCCCCTGCGGCGGAGGGGACTGGGGGGGTGGGGAGCGAGGAGGGGAGGGAGGCCGCGGCGGGAGCAGGTGGGGACGGCGGGGCGGGCTGGCGGGGCCCCGCCCGGCTCGGAACGGAGGGGATTCCCACGGCAGGGGGCCGGGAGGAACCCGCGGAGGTCGGGAGGCTCCGGAGTGGCGAGGGGAACCCGGGCGGCCCGCGGCGGGCCTGAGGGGCGGCGCGGCGGCAGGTGGGCGGCCCTCCTCAGGGGCTCAGCGGACGACGGGGGAGGGTCGCCGACCGGAAGGGGTCCCGGGCCGCCATCGCGGGAAGGACGACGGGGCGACGGCAGCACGGTTCGGGGGAGGGGGGGGGGACGGGAGGGACGGAGTCCTCCGCCCCACCTGGAGCCTGAGGGCGCGGGGCGGACAGGCTCAGCGCTGCCCACCCGGGCCGCGAGCCCCCGAGCTGGTAGCGGCGGCGGCGGCGTGTGGAGGAGGAGGGCAGCGAAGAACGGCGGCACACCGTTACTCCGGAACCAAAACGCGCAGCGCCGGAACCCCGGGAACCGACGAGCCCGGGGACCCGCCTCCCGGGGCGCCATGTTGGAAGAGGGCAGCGAAGGCGTGTCGCCACGCCCCTAAGAGGGCGGGCCCCGGGTGGAGCGCGGCTCGGGCGGGGCGGACCACGCCGGCCTGCTAGGCCGGGGGCGGGGGAAGCTGGGAAGCCCTTAAGACCCTGACCTCCCTCGAAGCCGCAAGTGGAGGCCGTGGCTCAAGCGGTAGAGCGGTAGCCTTGAGCAAATAGAGCTCAGGGACAGCCACCAGGCCCCGGGTTCAAGCCCCAGGACTGGCAAGAGGGAAAAAAAAAGTGGTAACTTTGTGCAGCCCTTTTGATCTGTCGGTGCCCATCTAGGAAGCCCGTCGCCGAAGGCGTCCAGGTTCCCCCGAACGGATAGCTGTTTAAGAAGGGAGAAAAATGGCACTGAAAAGTAAATGTGTGGTGATTTTCAGTATAATACCCAGATCTTTTTTTCTGAATAATTTTCTCTGCCCGGGTTTTATATTTAATTTGAAGAGCCATTGTAGGAAATAAGTGATTACCTTTTAGCTATTGCAACTTAATAGCTTAGGTAGAACTTCATTCAGTCAGATCCACCAGGTATTCTGCCCCCTTTCAACCTGCGCTTCAGTTCTGAAGTGAATCTCTGAAAAAAAAAAATAAACCATTCGCCCCAAGTCCCCATGTAGTTATAGTTGAAAACTCATTTCCTATTATTTGAGAAAATAGACCACAAAACGAGAGGTTTTGCTATGGACCTATGATTTGTTAAAATGCCTTTCTATTTATAGTGCCACGGGAGAAACCGACTCCATTTGCCAATTTTGCATACACCTTCTGAGCTTTTCTTAGTATTACTTCTTCCCTTATATTAGCATAGCCAATATAATCACATTTCAGCTTTTCACAGCCTTTGCATAGTAAGGAATATTAGCCTTGCTGGATTTGAGCAAGGATTTTCCAAAAAAGTTCTGCATTCTCATTGCAAGAAACATCATAGTCACAAATAACATAAGACCATTCCATACTGATCATAAATCAAATTCCACTTTTTGATCTCCTAGCCAACCAGAATAAGTTCCATTGTCTAAATTTAAGGTACTTTAGTACTCAGTATAGATGTTGTATGTAGTCTTAAAGCTTCTGCATGTAAAAGTTTTTTGGGTTTTTTTTTTTTTTTTTTTTTTACTTTTTCAATAATAGATGCAAGTCAGGCCGTGTGGCTCAGGTATTTCGGTGACCAAATGCAAATGGACTAAAGTAAAAAGCCTGTGCTTACTTGTGTTTTTCCTATTTGAAGGATGCTATGGTTTAGACCTGACTTGTTCCTCAAAGACCATGTGTGCTAAAGGCTTGATTGCCAATCCAAGTCTATGGGATGCTGTTGGAAGGTTATAGAAACATTTGCGGGGGTCGGGGGCTTGTAGGAGGAAGTTAGGGTCCTTGGGGAGCATAACCTTGAAAGGCTTTTGGGACTCTGTCTTTGCCTCAAGGACACCATGACACAGTCAACTTTGCTCTGTTATCCATTACCTTCCATGGTGTTCTGCCTCGCCACAGGCCCAAACATAACCGGGCCAATGGGACCACTGACTGAAACTTCTGAAACCATGAGCCTCTCTTCCTAAGTTATTTTGTTCTCAGCTACTTTTGTCACAACAATGGGAAAGCCAATTAAAACAAGGAGCTTATTTCTCAATACCAGAAAATTCCTCTCCTCATGAAATTATATTCTGATGGGGAAAACAAATGACTAAAATGTATGTTAGTGGTGAATGCTAGAAGAAAAATGAAGCCCGAGGGGGAAATGAAAATGGTACAGCCCCCTGGTGGGGAATCACTGAGGGATATGAAATGCCAGGAACTGGCTTGTGTTCACAGGAAGCCTTCACTGAAAAAAAATGACATTGCTTTTTCCTCTCTCTCCCCTTTTCTTTACAATATTGCCATTTGAACTCGGGGCTTCAAACTTGGTAGACAGGCACTCTACTGCTTGAGCCATTGCTCTCTTTATTTTTTATTTTCTTTTTGCCCAAGCCAACCTGGACCATGGTCAACATGTTTATGTTTCCCAGGCATTTGAGATAACAAGTACACTCCACACCTAAGTTTTCATTGGTTGAGATGGCATCTAGCAAACCTTTTGCCTAAGCTAGCCTCTAACCTCCAACCTCCTGGTCTCAGCCTCCTGAGGATCGAGGCCTAAAGCCTCAGGCCACTCACTGTGCCCAGTATTGTGTTTTCTTGTGATTTTTATTTATAATTGTGATAAAAAAATGTCTAAACCACCAAATTAACCATTTTAACTGTACAGTTCAATAGTGTAAGTACCTCGAATTGTTATACAACCAATCTCTCCTGAAGTTTTTCATCTTACAAAACTGAAATTGGTACTAGTAGCTCAACCTGTCGTACTAGCTACTCAGGAGGCTGAGATCTGAGAACTTGTGGTTTGAAGCCAGCCTACAAGGCCAAACCTGAATAACTTTTATCTCCAATGAACCAGCAAAACTGGAAGTGGAGTTGTGGCTCAAGTGGGAGAGTGATGGACGTGAGTGAAGCAGCCAATGACAGCATGAGGCCCTGAGTTCAAGCTCCAGTCATAGCAAATGATAATACTGAGAACCACAACTTCCCATTTTGCATCCCTCCAGCCCCTGGCTGCAACCATTCAACTTGCTATTCCTAGAGTTTATCTACTCTAGGAACTCCTATGAGCGGAATCATACTATATTTGGCTTTTTGTGTCTGGCTGATTTCACTTAGAAGAATGTTCTCAAGGTTCATCCATCTTGTAGCATGTTCAGAAGCACCTTCATTTTCAAGACTAAAAGAAAGTCTACTGAATGTATATACCACATTGTGCTTATCTGTTCTTTTGAATTGCTTCCACCTTTTGGCTATACTGAATAATGCTGCTATGAACATAGGTATAAAAAAAATACACATTCCAAGCCAGGTGCCGGTTACTCACGCCTGTAATCCTAGCTACTTGGGAGGCTGAGATCTGAGGATCGCGATTCGAAGCCAGATCAGGCAGGAAAGTCTGTGAGATTCTTATATCCAATAAACTACTCAGAAAAAAAGCAAAATGGTGCTGTGGTTCAAGTGCTAAAGTTCTGGCCTTGAGTAAAAGAAGCTCAGAGACAGTGCTCAGGCCCTGAGATCAAAGAAAGCGGGGGGGGGGGGGGGGAGAAAGGGGGGAGGGAGGGAAAGAAGGAAGGAAGGAGTGTATTTCAGGTTTTGGGAGTGCAGCTCAGTACAGGGTCTGCTCAGCATGTGTGAGACCCTGGATTCAGTCCCCAGTACCAATAAAAACAAAGAATATCCCACATTCTGATCTTGATCTGTGTAATGAAATGACTGAGGTGGGCAAACCGTATGAGAATGGGCTATGTTTAGCTCACAGTTTTGGAGGGTCTAGGATATGGCACTGGTGTCAGCTTGGCTCTGGTGAGGACCGCGTGGCTGGTGGCACTACAGTGAAGAGATTATACATGGAAAGAAAGAAATCACAGTTCAAAACAGAAGGGAGAGAGACTGGACCCCCAGAATTCTTCTCAGAAACACATTCATTCCTATGACTTCTGTGCCTCCTCTAGTAGATGTCCTCTTAACAGTTCCTTCACCTGTCAGCACTGCAGCCTCGGCACCGCGCCTTCAGCCCTGAGCATTTGGAGGGAATACCCTTCAGCCGTACCCAAAGCCTCGCAGGTGCAACCGGAAGTGGAGTGGCCACATTGCAGATTGTGTTTGCTCTTTTGGAGTACCACTGTAACATTCTCCATAGGCGCCAAAACACCTCACATTCACACCCAAGTGCACAAGAAATCCAAGTTCTCCACATGTTTTATAGTAGGCATCCCAAAGGATGCCACAACTCATTGGGGTTTTGATTTGTGTTTATCTAATGATTACTGAAGCTGAACACCTTCTCATGTGCTTCTTGGCCATTTATATAACATCTTGGGAGAAACATCCAAGTCTAGTGGTGTGTGTGTGTGTGTGTGTGTGTGTGTGTGTGTGTGTTTAACTAGAGGTAAAAGTCTCACGGACTATTCCTGCCCTGGCTGGCTTTGAATAGCAGTCCTCAGATCGCAGCCTCCCAAGTAGGTAGGATGTCAGACGTGAGCTCTGGTGAGAGCCAGGCTTAAACCTTTTGAACCGTGGAACCTCATTCCCAAGTATTCTTCCTCATTCACACCAGAGTTTGAAGAGACTCTGGGAAGGGAAGAGAAAAAAAAAGGAATAACTGTAGCACAGTAGAGCCTAGCAGACACCATCCTAATTGAACAGTCAGATTTGGCATACCCAGCATAACTCCTATGGACATCTGGATTTGCACTTCCTGATGTGACGTGATGTCTATGGTCCTCGTCCTCTAAAAACCACGCTCCCAATCAAAGCATCAGAAAAACCCCAGACAAACCCCAAGGGAGGAACATCCTACAAACTTCCTGAAGAAAATAAGTCCTCAAGCCAGGCGCCAATAGCTCACACCTATAATCTTAGCTACTGAGGCTGAGATCTGAGGATCATGGTTCAAAGCCAGCCCAGGCAGGAAAGTCCATGACACACTTACCTCCAGTTAACTACCAAGAAAGCCAGAAGTGGCACTGTGGCTCAAGTAGTAAGAGTAGTTGAGGACAGCACCCAAGCCTGAGTCATACTTCAGGACCAGCAAAAATAAATAAACAAATGAAAAGAATTTCTCAAAATTGTCAAGACAAAAAAAAAAAAAAAAAAAAACAACAATAAGGAGCCAGGTACCAGTAGCTCATACCTGTAATACTAGCTACCCAGGAGGCTGAGATCTGAGGATTATGGTTCATAGCCAGCCTGGGCAGAAAAGCCTGTGAGACTCTTATCTCCAATGAACCACCAGAAAACCGGAAGTGGTATTGTAGATCAAGTGATAGAGTGCTAGCCTTGAGCTGTAGAGCTCAGGGACAGCGCCCAGGCCTTGAGTTCAAGCCCCACAACCAACAAAATAATAATAATAATAATAGTAGTAGTAGTAGTATAATAGTAGTAGTAGTAAGGAAGGTCTGAGAAACCATCAGAGACTAGAGGAGACTAAAGATACATGAGGATTAAGTGAAATGTGAGATTCTGGGTAGAAACATGGGAAAGGAAAAGGCATTAAAGGAAAAATGGTGAAATCTGAATAACATCTGGGCTTCAGTCGGTAAGGGCACTGACTTGAATTTGTATACCGGAATGCCTAGGCTATCCTTTCAACCTAAACTGTCTTTGCAATATTAACTTTAAAAATTTAAACTACAATAGCAATATCCACAAAACAGTAAACATACGCTATTTGTTTATTATTTGTGCTGATACTGGGGCTTGAACTCAGGTCACATAAGTGCTGCCCCTTAGCTTTTTCACTCAAAGATGGTGCTCTACCACTTGAGCCACAGCTCCACTTCTGGCCTTTTTTTCTGGTTAATTGGAGATAATAGTCTTGTGGGATTTTCTGCCTGAAGTAGCTTCAAACTCTGATCTTTAGATCTCAGCCTCCTGAGGAGCTAGGACTGTAGAAATAAAAACCACTGGTGTCCAGCTCACATTTTCTTTGCTAGGGGACTGCTTTTTTGCTTCCATTGCTTACTGTTTGTTTATTGGCAGTTCTGGGGCTTGAACTCAAGGCCTCATCACTTGCTGGGCAGTTGTTCCACCACTGAGCCATACCTTCAGCCCTGATTATTTGTGAGATCGAGTCTGCCCTACTTGAGTGCTTGCCCAAACCGTGATCACCTACTTTAAGCTTCCCATGTTTGCTAGGATGAGAGGCTTGCACCACTCTAACTTCCTGTGGTGGAGATGGAGTCTCAGGGACTTTTCTGCCCAGGCTGGCCAGAGCTGCAATCTTTCCTTTGTCAGCCTCCCACGGATCTTAGGTATGTGCCCTTGTACCCGGCTATGAGTCGCAAGAGGTACTTAAATGTTTTTTCTGCCCAAGTTGTCATTGAACCACAATGCTTTCATTCTCAGTCTTCCAAGTAGCTAGGATTATAGGCATGGTCCACTGGCGCCTCACTTTATCTATTTATTTGTAAAAAGAAGACAAAGATGAAGAGACTTGGATAGATAGGAACAAATTCCCCCCAAAGTACAGCAGGTAAGTCTGCTATCTTCTTTTTTGACAGTATAGTAGAAGTAATCCAAGCATTTATGAGGGGGCAGAAGTGATTTATCCATTACACACCTCTCTTGCCTTTTAGTTCACTTAAAAATGCCACTGGAGGTGGGTGCTAGTGGCCTATAATCCTACTCAGTACACTGAGACATGAGGATTACCAGCCCTGGCAGAAAAGTCCATGAGACTCCAATTAACCACCAGAAATACAGAACTCAAGGTGTGGCTTGAGTGGTAAAACACTAATACTGGCACTAAATAAATAGATAGGCAGGTAGACAGGCAGGCAGACAGACAGACAGACAGATAGATAGATGTCACTAGATTTAATGTCTACATAATATAGTATCTTTAGGTACTTTTCTTGCCTGGGCTGGCTTTGAACCACAATCCTCAGATCTCGGGAGTAGCCAGGATCACAAATATGAGCCACTCGTGTCCAGCTAAATGTATCTATATTATTTTACTCTATGTAGCAGTAGGATCGTAGCCACATAGTCACAAAGCACGGCTCACATGTGAGTGGTTCCAAATAACTTGCGGAGTACTCCTGAATTCACCTGCCACCTGACAGAATGAACCTGTGCGCCCCCAGGACAAGTGTGAAGTAATGGCCAGCAGAGGAGATTCCGTAGTCACTCTGTGGAGATCAAAAGAACATCTACCTTGTATGAGTGTTGACATGATTTCTTGCATTACACAACCGAAATATGAGCATAAGAATCGTGCCTGTCCAGGTGTGGCAGCTCACACCAGTAACCATAGATACTTGCGAGGCTGAGATTGGGAAGATTGTGGTTCCTATCCAGTCCGGGCAAGAAGTAATGAGGGAGTCTCTCTTCGTGGAAAAAACTGGGCATGGTAGCATGTCTTTTTATATATCATAGGAGGAGTGCTGTCCGGGTATGCTGCTTGCCATAAATGGAAATCCTGCCTCAAAAATCGCCAGTGCAAACCATGGCTGGAGACATGGCTCAATGGTAGAGTGCCTGTGTATCAAGTGTGAGGCCCTGAGTGTTAGGTAAACTGCGCACAGTATACATGAAGACACTGTGTGTGTGTCTGTGTGTGTCTGTGTGTGTGTGTGTGAGAGAGAGAGAGAGAGAGATCTGAGGTTTGAATGGAAGGGCTGGGTGTTGTCCCTTAGCTTTTTTGCTCAAGGCTGGCACACTTCACTTAAGGCTTTTTTTTTCTGGTTAATTATATATATGAGTCTCATGGATTTTCCTGCCCAGACTGGCTTTGAACCACAATCCTCAGATCTGGGTAACTAGGATTACAGGTGTGAGCCACTAGTGCCCAGCCAAAGAAAGACATTTAAAGCTTAGGAAAGTCAATTCAATCAGCACTGATGGAGCAAGGGTTAAAACTATGTTATTTCTCCTCAAAATGGGGTTTTTGTTATATAACGTAATGGGTAATACAACATAGATCATGAAAATGATCAAATTTCAGAGTAAATGGGGATTTAGAATAAAGCCATATAATCTGTGCCGCTAGTCAGGAATGTTACTCATCTTCCCAGGATTGTCATGCAGCCTTCTCTGAACTCCACTGCCTCATGAGATACAATCTTACTATTTTTTGAAGTTCAGTTAAAAATTATTCTTGTCATGTTAGGCACTAGTGGCTCACACCTGTAATCCTAACTTCTCGAGAAGCTGAGCTTTGAGGATGGCAGTGCGAAGCCAGCCCAGGCAGGAAAGTCCGTGTGACTCTTATCTCCAATTAAGCAACAAAAAAGCCAGAAATAGAGCAGTGGCTCAAGTGGTAGAGTGCTAGCTAGCCTTGAGCAAAAATAGCTCAGAGACAGCACCCAGACCTTGAGTTCAAACTCCAGGCCTGGCATGCGTGCACACCCCCACAAAAAAATTATGTGTGTGTATATACATACATACATACATATATGTATGTATATTCTTTACTTCTAGTTATTTATCAGCACATGTTTCTAGGTTGTTGTTTTTTTAAAAACAGCAAACCTGAGAGTATAGCTCCATGATCATAAACAAGGCCCTGGATTCAATTTCAAGCACTGCAAATACTAGTAATAGTGATAGTAATGGTAATAGTAATAATAATGTAAAATTAAAAAATCGAATCCATCCTAGTGCCTTCTGCTTAGCGGTTCATTTACTTTTTTTGTGGCACTGGACTGTGAACTCGAGGCTTCCGGCTTGCTGTGTATTCTACCACTGAGTCACAGGCACACAGCCCTAGATCTTCTTTGTGTTAGTTATTTTTCAGATCATGTCTTTTGTTTTCGCCCCTGGACCAATCTTGGAAAGCAAATACTCCAATGCCTCCCAGTAGCTGGAATTATAGGTGTGAGCCACTGCACCGTAGTATGACTTTAAAATAGCAACAGGCCAGTGCTGGTAATCCTATTTAAGAGCCTAAGATCTGAGGATCCCAGTTCAAATCCAGCCCAATTAGGAAAGTCTGTTAGACTCTTTCTTATCTCTTAACCACCAGAAAACCAGAGGTGGCGCTATAGCCCAAAGTGGTAGAGAGCTAGTGTTGAGCAAAAAGAGCTCAAGGAACAGTGCCAAGGCCCTGAGTTCAAGGCCCATGACCAACAACAAGAAAGGGGGATGGGGGCAGAGAGGGCCAAGGTGTGGCTGAAAGTAGCCAAGTGCAAAGCTTTAAGGTGAAACACCAGTACTGCCCAAAGAAGAAAATATCCGATCTTCTTTTCAGAATACATAGTTCATTACATATCTGAGATATGTCTAAAAGTACTGCTAGTATTGTAAAAAGTCAATATGATATCCAATTAAAGTGTCCTTTTATTAAAGCTGTTAAAGGCAGACAATCTTTCCTTTTAATTTTGCATCCTATTGCGCGTTCCTTGTATGACAGGCTCTGTGTCCGGCAGAAGGCAGTCGTGCAGGCTTCTCGCCCAGCTGTGCAGGGAGCAGTCTTTTTCAGTCTAACCTGAATGGACTGTGTACGGAGACTCCGACTGTTAGATTTTGCTGGGAGTTGAAATTATTAAAGCTTGTCTGAATATTATCCTTGTTAAAATATTTGTTGGATATATGAATAATTGCTGGTTGTGAAGTGTAATCTAAAGTTAAGTGACACCAGTTACATGAATGGTGCTAGGAATTGAACTTAGAACTTCACACAGTAGGCAAGGGCTTTAACACAGTCAGGTTTTTATTAAAACTTTCTTTCCTCCTCTCTGTCTTCTCTCTCCTCCCCTCCTCTCTCTCTCTCTCATATGCTTGGCTTGTTCTAGGCCTGGGCACGTTCCCTTAGGTTTTTCATTAGAGGCTGGGGCTATGCCACTTGGGGCACAGCTCTACTTCTGGCTTTTTTGCAGGTTAATTGGAGATAAGAGTTTCACAGACTTTCCTGCCTGGGTTGGCATTAAACTGCAACGTCCAGACTTCAGCCTCCTGAGTGAGGTTACAGCTGTGAGCCACCACCATCCAACTTTTTTAAACTTTCAAAGCCTTGGTTCTCCCACTTTTTAAATTTGTAAGCTTGAAAGTGTAAAAAGGTAAAATTTTATTCATCGCAGAGTAAGAACCATAATGCATTATAGAGATATCAAGATGATCTATATTTGTAAATGATTTATATCCGATTCTTAAACATTTTAAAAGATTTGCTGTTATTAAATGCAGTTTTATGTTAATATCTGTTTGCTTAAAGTGTTCATTTTTACTTTGTATATTTATATTCATTTAGGGTTTTGATAGACAACTTGTTCAAATTTTAAATTATGTACTAATAGGAAAATAAAGTAAAATATACCACTTTGCAGTTAACAAATTCAACATTCTGTTTATAGATTGTTATAAAAAAAACTACTGATATATTCTAAAGGTTATGTCAAATAACTATTAAAAATATCGTAACTACTCATGTGTTAATGATGTTACCTTAACCTGCCGGCTTCAAGGGCTGCATAATTGTTTCTACCAACCCATAAATTTTTGAGTAACAACAAAATTATTGTGATTTTTCTTACTAAATAATTCATACATTACAAAGCATGTACGTAACAAGGCCCATGAATCACAGGAGCATATAATGATCATATATCTAATGACATATCTCTTTTCATAAGATGAATTCAAATAGATTTATGTATTTAGGTTAACTAAAAAATACTGAAAACTTGCCACAGAAAACTTCCAACCTTTTTTATGAAATATGATTTCTGTGATTCACTTTTAAGAACAGAAAGCTTTTGCTTGATCAAAATCCTTATGTCTCAGCTCTACTTTCCATGAAGTTTTACAGCTTTTAAATTGATACTATAAATATCACTGAAGATAAATTAATAATATAATAGAATAGTACAGTGTTCATAAACTGTATTTAAAATGATATAAGTGCAACTAAAATAGCCATAAGCAATACTATATAAAACCCCATCGTATTGAGTAACTGATATTAACCAGCAACTAGGATCTAGGAAAGGATATTTTCATTTACTAACACTTTACATGTTTTACTTAATTTCATTTTAAGTAATCTCAAACCACATACAGCCTTTTCTTAATGCCACTAAAAGTGATCCCAAAGGAGTTTTCATCTATTTAATTAAAACTAGGTTTCATAGCTAAAAATTTTAAAATTCGAAGGCTGCAATATATGAAATAATGTTAAATTAACATGCTTAAACTATTTTGTGTGGGTATATTTGCATGTGTTGGCCTGGGTCTTGAAATCAGAGCCTGAGCACTGTCCTGTAAGGTTTTGTACGCAAAGCTGGCACTCTACCACTTGAGCCACAGCTCCACTTCTGGCTTTTTGTTGGTTAATTAGAGATAAGAGTCTTAAGGACTTTCCTGCCAGGGCTGGCTTTGAACTGTGACCCTCAGATTTCAGTCTCCTAAGTAGCTAAGAATACAGACAGGCACGAGGCACTGGCGCTGGGTTTTGCTTTAACTATTTTTGATTTGTATGATTTTTCTAAACTCAGTGTGTATGTAAGTATGTATGCTTGCATGCATGCATTTAAATTTTTGTTTTCAGAATCAAACTGGGGACCTTATGTATATATTAGGCAAGTGCTCTAATGTATGACTGAATGACACTTTAATCCCTCAATTTGATTGTTTCTTATAGAAACCACAGTTATATTTTACCATAGTTAATCCCTTTACTGTTTTTGAAAATTATTTCAATTGAGTTAAAATGCCCATAATACTCACCCCTTTAACCAGGTTTCAGTGACATTGACATCATGTAACCATCAAATCCCATTCATCTCCAGAACTTTTTTTATCTTGCAAAAATAACTCTGCGCCTTTCAGACACTAATTATGCCATTTCTCTTTCCTAAGACTTAACAGCTATATAGTGATGTGTCACAAGTTCTTCCATTAAAAGTTTTTCTTGGCACTGGTGGCTCACACCTGTAATCCTAGCTACTCAGGGAGGCTGAGATCTAGGGGTGAAAGTTCAATGCCATCCTGGACAAGGGTCTGTGAGACTCTTGTCTCCAATTAACCACCAAGTATGGCTCAAGTGGGAGAGCACCATCCTTGATTTTTTTTTTTTTTTTTGGCCAGTCCTGGGCCTTGGACTCAGGGCCTGAGCACTGTCCCTGGCTTCTTTTTGCTCAAGGCTAGCACTCTGCCACTTGAGCCCCAGCGCCGCTTCTGGCCATTTTCTGTATATGTGGTGCTGGGGAATCGAACCTAGGGCCTCGTGTATCCGAGGCAGGCACTCTTGCCACTAGGCTATATCCCCAGCCCCATCCTTGATTTTTTTTTTTAAAAAAAAGCCATGCGAGAGTATGAGGCCCTAAATTCAAAACCCACTACCAGCACAGAAAAAAAAAAAAAAGAAAAATGTGTTTAAATGTTGGCACAGTTCTTCTGTCAAGAGTGTGTGGTTTGAGGTTCGAACATAGTCACAGATTTTTGCAACCATCAACAGTCAATTTTAAGACAGATTCATCACCCCTAAAAAATCCTATACCCATTAGCAGTCATTTCCCATTTCCTTCCAACCTCCCCAGCTCTAAGCTACCTCTGATCTACTTTTTTTTTGTCTCTATTTTGCCTATTTAGGAAATACCTCCTGTGTCATTAGTACTTTATCCCTTGTTTTGGCTGAATAATATTCCATTGGGTAACCAAGACTTGAACTCAGGAGACTCCTCTCAATAGGCCTGCTTCCTTCCCTGGTGCTCAGCCTCCTGAGTAGCTAGGATTACAGGTGCGAAACACTGGAACGTGACTGTTTCTACTTTATTTTTTGCAATTGTGACTACTGATATAAACATCAGTGCCCTAGTTTCGGTATGGACATATTTTCACTTCCCAAGGGCATTTGCCTATAAGCAAAGTTGCTGCCTCATGTGATAATTCCTTAATATTTTGTTGAGCTCTTAAGATTTCCCAAAGTAGCTACATCCCCGCTGACAGTATATAACGTCTTCAATTTTTCCACATTTCTGTCTTTTTTATTATAATCATTGGCATGTCCTAGTGGATGGTGAAGTGGAATCTCATTGTTTGATTTATATTTCCATAGTGGTTAATATTGAACATCTTTTCATGTGTTTTATGATCTACATGTGCATCTTCTTGAAGAAAAAAATGTCTTTCTATTCCTTTTTCAGTAAAATTGTTTTTAGAATTCTTTGGATGTGGTAGAAATAAGTCCCTTATCAGCTGTGTGAAGATTTCCAAACATGTTGTCCCATTCTCTAGGTTGTCTTTTCATTTCCTTGGTCATGTCCTTTCAAGCACAGAATAAAAAAAATATCAGGGCTGGGGATATGGCCTAGTGGCAAGAGTGCTTGCCTCGTATACATGAGGCCCTGGGTTCGATTCCTCAGCACCACATATACAGAAAATGGCCAGAAGTAGTGCTGTGGCTCAAGTGGCAGAGTGCTAGCCTTGAGCAAAAAAGAAGCCAGGGACAGTGCTCAGGCCCTGAGTTCACAGCCTAGGACTGGCCAAAAAAAAAAAAAAAAAAATCAATTTTTAACATATCTATGTCATTTCACTTTATTTCCAAAAATATGAGAACTTTATAGGATCTGTGTGAAACAAGATCATTACTAAACAGCTAATGAAACATTTGTAAATAGATGTACTAAAGACAAGCTAGATTGATTTTTATCCCAGTTGTCTTAGCACTTGCAATTAGCAGAACAGACCTCTGAGTGGAAGCTAGGCTTCATATGTCTTCGTGGCAAGTATTTTATCCACATTTTTTATCAGAAGAAAAAAATTCAGCATCTAACCTCTCTGTCTTAATTTTAGAAAAATAACCTATGGAACATGGTGAGGAGTATTACTTCTTGTTGGGAAAGCTTCTGAGAGACATTTGCCAAGCCTATAAAGTTATATGAAAGTGAAGAAATAGAGTAACGGAGATCTGTGTCCTATCGATTTGGTAGCTTAAGTAATTTTTCATTACTAACGTAAGATTTAAGAAGTATAAGTAGTTAAAGATTCTGACTTGGCACTAGTCATTAGCATGTAATTGAACTAGTAAAAAGATCAGTTAAAGCTCTGTTGATTACCACCTTATCTTTGAAAGGCAATTAAAGACCTCAATCATGGCCACAAGATTTGATTGTGCAGCTTCTATTGGACATTGATCTTTCAGCAAAGTGCAGTTACATTTTCCATTAATTTACAGTAACACATTTTAACTCTGATACCCTAGACCGTTGACCTAGGTGAGATGTAATGCGAAGTACTCGTTTAGGTTAAGATGTTCTCAAACGTCATTACTGTGTCAGTGGGAAGTGCCGAGAAAAAGGTGATACTTGATCTACTGGACTTGGGATAAGGTTTCTATGATCTGCGTTACCTTTTAGGTAAAGTGAAATCAAGATCCTGGCCCTTTGTCTCATCTTGCTCATTTAGCATTCATTCTTTAATAGATGTAAATGATAGTTCATGGGGAATTATAGATGGTCTGTGCTTATAGTCTTGAATGAACATATGTATTCATGACATAAAATTAAATGTAAAGTATGTACGGCTTTTAATAATTAAAAGGTTTCAATTTTACTGAAACCAACAATTAGCAAAACATTAAATTCATAACAAATATGTGTGATAAGAAAAATACACAAGTGGCTTAGGGGCAGAGTGCTTGCCTAGCATGCGTGAAGTCCTGGGTTCAATTCCTCAGCACCACATTAACAGAAAAAGTGGCAAGTGGCGCTGTGGCTCAAATAGTAAGAGTGCTAATAGTAAGAGAGCACAAAGAGGCTCAGGAACAGAGCCCAGGCACTGAATTCAAGCCCCAGGACTGGGGGGGGAGAAAAAAAAAAGAAAAAAATATACAAACTATTTGTTCAATTTGGTATAGGACATAAAACTGAGGAACTGGGGATTATAGCAACCTCTTTCATAGTCTAATTGTTACTGTCTTTATAGTGGCTCACAACTGACAGGAGCTAAGAACTTTGTCCAGAAGTATTTCAGTACAAAGTAATTGTACAGAATAACAAGAGAAGGTATGCAAGACTTTGTACTAAACAGCACATCTTTAAAAAAAAAAAAAATCGGGCTGGGGATATAGCCTAGTGGCAAGAGTGCCTGCCTCGGATACACGAGGCCCTAGGTTCGATTCCCCAGCACCACATATACAGAAAACGGCCAGAAGCGGCGCTGTGGCTCAAGTGGCAGAGTGCTAGCTTTGAGCGGGAAGAAGCCAGGGACAGTGCTCAGGCCGAGTCCAAGGCCCAGGACTGGCCAAAAAAAAAAAAAAAAAAAAAAATCAGTTGTGGGGCTTGAACTCAGGGCCTGGCACTGTCCTTGAGCTTTTGTGCTCAAGGGTAGAGCTCTACCTACCACTTTGAGCCACAGCTCCACTTCCCATTTTCGGCTGGTTATTTGGAGATAAGAATCTCATGGACTTTCCTGACAGGGCTGGCTTCAAACTACAATCCTTACATCTCAGCCTCCTGAGTAGCAAGGATTACAGGCCTGAGCCACCAGCATCCAGCTTCACCTTACTTTTGACAACTGTTTATTGTGTCTTTTGTAAATATAAACAAGAGGAATAGAAAAATGTGGGTTACAAAAATAAAGCCTTTATTGAAATAAGAGCAACCTGTGCTTAAGGCCTTTTGTTCTTCTCAGATTGGGGGGGGGGGGGGGAAACAAGACACAAAGGAGTAATTAGCCCTAGGTCAAAAAGACAGCACAGGCACAAAAAATACTCAGTCTCTTAGTTTCTTGCATTTGTACTATTTCAGGCTGAAATGCTGCTAATATGAAATCTAAAGCAATGTTTATACCAAAGGGTTCACTACAAGACTTAGTAAACCCAATGAATGATGTTCTTATTTTTGAATGGTGCCCTTAGCCATCGTCAAGTTCATCCTTCACCATGATCAACTCCGGAAGAGCAAGAGGTCTATTGATTTTCATGTAATACAAGAAAATATTACATTTGCTTAATTGTTACATGGTAAGGACATAAGACAAGAAATCAAGGCTCTATTTAATGCTGCAAGCAGCAAAGAATTACAGAGATCAATAGGGTAGTTTGTCAAAGATGTTCTCCAAGGAGACACTCCTATCACCATATGGACAAGAAGTCACACTAACTGTAGCTATTGAAAAACAGGTAAGCAGCGTCAGCAGTACAAATTATCAGAAATCAAACAGACTGATGTGAAAAGAGGTACAACTCTACTGAAAAGCTGTATTTATAGTCTGGTAATTAAAAGCTATTTTATCAGTCTTGTGTTGGGACCAAACCTTTACAGCAAGTATTGACAAGATCGGCAGCAATGAATGAGCAGTATTTGACTTAAAACTTATGAGCTATAGTTATTTAACTTTGCCCGTTATGGAGGAAATCAGTTTAGCCTTCCTTGCAAAATGCTAATAGTCAGTTTTATTATTAATGAAGCTTAATGGAACACTATCTCCTTTGTGTAAGCCATTCATTTAACTGGTGTCAAGTATATTCTTCTGGACTAAATATATTGGCATAAGTACTTC
Source organism: Perognathus longimembris pacificus (assembly GCF_023159225.1). NCBI lineage: Eukaryota > Metazoa > Chordata > Mammalia > Rodentia > Heteromyidae > Perognathus > Perognathus longimembris. The sequence goes on from NC_063183.1 coordinate 17,096,363, forward strand.
TTTGATTAAAGTGTTATTTAGAATTGCTCTTAGACAAGTGAGCACTATACACACAAGAACAGTTCACTCTCACTTGGAGCGACTCCCTTTGAGGGGCCAGGTTGAAGGCCTTCATGATCTTAATGGTTTCCCTGCAGTTGCTTCTGCTCTCACTCCACTGCCTTGCCAGAAAGATGCATACAAACGTGGACTAGATTGTTTTATGAGCAACTTCCTACAAAAATGGTTAATATTGCAGAGAAACAGCAACACCTTAACATAAAATGATATATAATGTATGTTTGTAATTATGGGAGAGATCATAAATCTTAAACACCCATCGGTTCAGAAATTAAATAGTTCTACTTAGTTCTCCCTAAATGACTCCCAATTCCTGAAATTTACCATTTGTCTGGGTATTTTGTGACTATCCCCAAGGATAAATTTTTTTAATGACTTTTCTTTCAAAAAATGCAATTAACTTAATAAAATCCTAATGTAAAAGCGCTATAAGGTCTTTACGATTTTAGCCTACGCTCCCCTACTACTATGTCTGTGGAGAGTTAACTGCTTTTATAAGCAGTTACCAAATATTTTTTTCTAGGTCTTTGTAGATCCCAATTTTCTCAAAGCTTTATTGGCATGCTATTTTAACTTTTAATAAGTCTTAATTTTATTCACCTTGCGGCACTTACACTAACCACAGTTAGTATTACACTAAAAACACTATGCTATTCAATTCTTTAAGCAATGAAAAGTTTCAGCATTTTATCCAAACCCTTCCTCCAGATAAATGGCACAGGAACTTTCAAAGCAATTTCATGCAAAATCCTGATGGCCGAATGCTTTAGATTTCACATTGCAATATCATTTCTATCAATTTTGGATTTGCCAACAATATAATATTATCTGTACTATTTACCTTCCTATCTTGTATTTCTGTCTAATGTCATCATACACAGATGTCCCTTTTTGTGAGGCATCTACATTTTCTCTTCCAAGCCAATTTAAATTGTTAATATGCATAGCTGTAGGATCTGTATACACCATAATCATTTTTTATCTGTTGACGAACCCAGTTCTAGGGAAGCCAGTGTGCAGCTTCTCATGTTTGTAGTCCCGTTGGTTGAAAACAGAGTATGCAATACATAACAACTTGTGAAAACCTTCTCCTCTTGAGGCCAATGATTCATCTTAAACAATCAGCCACCACAGAAAGAAAAAGGTGTTTGCAAAAGTTTTATTTTACAAGATCAAAAAATAAATATTGCAAATAGACACATAAGAAAATCCACTGATAGGTATGTTCTCCAATGCATACTTTTAATACATGGCACCTTCGTCTTCTTTATTTAGAAAATAAATTGTTATTGGTCCATAACTGGTGTGCACTGTCTCTGTGACTCTGGCAAATAACCAGGAGCCAAGTCCATATAATAGAGTTGGAATACCTAGAAAACAAATGAATCTATTACTTGTGAACATCCATACTTACTTCTCATGCACCCGTTTGTAGTAATCACAAAACCAATTACAGCTATAGAAATATAAATATATGACTTGACTTTGATTATTTAAGAGCTCAATTTCATCTTAGAGATTTTAAAACTATAAATACTGATATAAATTTTAATTCAAAGCGCTTCTCTAATTCATTATCTTCAAGTAATTATGAAGTAATTCTATATTCATTTCACAAATAAGCAATTGGAGAATATTCATTAATTTAGCTGTAAATGTTCCTGATTATTTGCCTTGAGCTAAAATTACTAGGTCAACGTTACTGTCCTTTAAGTTACATAGCAACACTGATGGCTAACGTAATTTTTGTACAACTTAGGAACTGGGTCAAATAGCTGACTTCAAAACCTAAGGCAAAAACCTAACTCTAAGGAAGATTTTAGTGTAACAGGCCAGAAAAAGGAACGCTCTCATTAGCATTTGTACAATTGATAGGAAAACAACCTTATGTCAACCTCTTTGGAAAACATATAGTAAGCTGACATGGGATTTTTCTTTGGAATATTGCTATTGATAAGATCTTGCGGCTTTACTTGAGGTCAGCTGCAACTTTTCATACAAGTCTAAACACATTCAATCCAGAGAGAAAGACTAACAATTCATAGAGATGTGATTCTGTGACAGACCCAAACTAACTTTTGCAATGCCTGTCTTTTTTTAGAAGGCATTCCTTTTAAATCAATGCCTATTAACATACTTAAAACGTATAAAAACACAGACACATGAATCAATAATAAGTACTGTATGCGCTGTGCAAGTATTAATTATATTGCTCCCATATGGGAAATGGGCAAAAAGAGAAATTGCAAAAGGATAGTGCATACTTGGAAAATCACTTTCTAATTAGTAGGGAAATCAACAAATGTTTAGGATTGATCAGAGGCTGATTTTTTCTTATTTTTCTACAAGAACATATTGGCCTGTGTTGTGCTGTTTTTCACTGTATGTCTTAGACTTGACTGTACTTTGTGTTTATTCCCCCTGAAACTGAATTACAGCCACTGTGATGTTAGAGGTTCATCAGATAAGGTACTACTAGCTGGCAATAAGAAGGGAAAATTATGCCCCATTCAGGCTAGTACTTTTCTGTTTGGGGAATTATACTAGGTCATCGTTATTATCACAGAATTTCTTACAACCCCTATGAAATGTTCTACACTATATTGCCCTCTATTTCCGATAAGACTCCCAAATTCCCCAAACATTCTCCAATGCCCCAAAGGAATCTCTCTCTCTCTCTCTCTCTCTCTCTCTCTCTCTCTCTCTCTCTCTCTCTCTCTCTCTCTCTCTCACACACACACACACACACCTTTTAAAAAATGAGAAGAAGAAAGCTATTTAATAAACCATTCATCCAAAAAGCAAATGGCATGGAAGTGTCCTCAGTAGGAAGTGGAAAAAATAATAGGCAGAAGTTAGTAGCAAGAATAGGAAGCATTTGAAAAAAATCCAAAATATGGGATTTCAACTTCAAAGGGTGGAACTCAAGGAGGCAAAGAAGAAAACAAGGTCCTAAAAGCAATTACTAATTTCACAAATGTCCTGAGAATAAAATGTATGTCTTTTAAGCCAGTGCTAATGGTATAAGTTAAAGAAATGCTGGTGACACTAAGAATTTTTATAGTATTTGTCAGTTTACAATTTAAATGATGCTTTCAAAAAAAATCAGGCTTTTGAAAACTAAAAATAAATGGTCTATGTAGGCTATTTTTTTCAGCTAAAAGTAAGAACTGATTTAAGATTAACAATAGCTACTTTATTTTAAGAAACAAGGAACCATAGCTATTTTATTTGACAAGGGAGGCCGTAATAAGAGAGTCAGAATTCTACATTTCAGATTGTTTTGTCATCTGTTTATAAAATGGCATAAGATGAATTCACTGAATGGGAAGCTCTGCAACTTCCATAATGTACACATAAACAAATTTCCTTTGTGTTTAGCACAGACGCTTCAAAGTAAGAATCGATGAGAAGTTAATTTTTTCCAGGCTATCTTAAGACATCAAAATGAACTTGAAAATCAGTTCTTTGTATAATAATTCATTTTGAGTCAGCTGAACAGTAGGTAAACCACTGTCAAATTAAGCACTTAAAAAAATTAGAACTTCATAGCAAGTCTCTGATTACCCATTCATTCCAATGGTAAGTTGCTTTTCTTAAATCACAATCTATTTCCCAGCAGGATACTCAGACTGATAAAGCATCAGTGAAACGTCAGCTACAGAAGCTAAGGAAAAGGAGAAAGGGAACAAGTGGGTAAACAGAAATCTTGATTATTTACCAAACAGAAAAATGAATTTCTCTGATAATTACTAATTTGGAAGGAAAGAGGAATAAAAAATCCTTAGTATTTGTGTTAATAGATTAAGTACTTGATGATCCACAGGAGCAAATTATACATCACAAACTAGGAAGATACCTAATTCACATTCTCTTCCTTCAGACAAAAAAAAGAAAAGAAAAGAAGTGTTATAAAATTTTTAAAAGTCAGGAAAAATCTTCCCATTATTAGTGGAAGCCAACTTGCATTACAACATATGTTAGCAAAAAGTTTTCCTGTTTGCTTTACTTAAAATTCTTATTTCCACTTAGCCAGGATTGTTAGAATTTCAAAAGACCATGCCGACTATTAATTCTTCCATATAAAAAATTCCACAACTATTGTTTCTTGTCTCAAAAGGCTTTACTTTTCTATGTGAGATATGTTATGAGTATAATACTTTTTTTTAAGTCTTGCTATCTACATCTAAAAGATAAACCTTTAGACATTAAGGCAATCTTAAACCTTAATCTTAAAATGTGCCTTTTTGTAAAAGGCATGGAGCTCTGCAACACAAAATTTACCTCTGTATAGAAAGGTGAGGCACTGGCAAGCAGGCATTCATATAGTCTAATTTAAACCTGAACCTTTAAATTGAGACTTTATGTAAAAGGCACTGAGCTCTGCCATTATACTCTTCATAACCTCTTACAATTGGTAAAGTGGTATCTTCTGATTTTGAAAATGCTAAAAATAAACTTATTTTCCTTGAGTCTCAGTACTCTAGCCTTTCCAAATATTTCTGAGTTGAATTTCTAAATCATCTCACCATTCAACTTGATACTAACCTCAAAATTGATGGGGCATACTAAAAAGCCAAAAAAACAGAATAATCCCAGTGGAGCAAGGCTCAAAAATGCCATGTGTGACGTGTGAGTTATTATAAACAGAAATACACGAGTCATATTTAAATTTAATGAGCTACCAGATTATGTAATTCTAGTCAGCAGCACTGGTTTAAAAAAAAATAAAACAACTTGGGATAGCCTCCATGTCTGGATTTTGAATTATTGAAATCTTAATTTTCCTATCAGCTATTAATAAGTCCAAAATGTCTTGGGATTTTATATTCTCCTCTGACCTAAAAAAACAAAAAACAAAAAACAAAAATGTCATGTCCAAATACTGCCTCTTCTATCACTAAACCAGAAGAAAATAAACACCCTGGAAGAGTTAATACTCAAAGTATCTGCAGGAAGACATACAAACAGCAAAGAAGCCAGGGGCCTTTTAAGTGCCTTTTAGGCTGAGTATTCTGAAAAAACTGCAAAACCAAACACCAAAAACTTCCTTGGGGTTTCATCTGAAGAAGACAAAGAGACCCATAAAAGGGGTGACAGCGATGACGATGCATTGTACTTAGAAACAGATTTGTACAACTAAACTATGTATGTATGCATGCATGTATGTATGTTTGCATGCATGCATGCATGTATGTTGTAAGTCGCCTCAATTGTCATTTAAAGGCCCACGCAGGCAGGCACCCGTGGCTCACACCTTGCAATTTCAGCTCCTCAGGGGGCTGAGGTCTGAGGATCCTGCTCGGAGGTCAGCCGGGCGGGAAAGTCCACGAGTGTCTCTAATCTCCAATTAACCAGCGAAAAGCCGGCTGGCGGAGTGCGGCTCAAGCAGTAGAGGCCGGCTTTGAGCGGAAAGGCTCGGTCGGGGGCAGCGCCCCGAGGCCTCGAGTTCAAGTCCAGTCCCGGCACGCACACGCCCACGCACGCACGCACACGCCTACACCGTGACATTTCTGGGGTGAATCCCGCCACGCAAGCAGCAGCTGCTTCCCAACTCCAGCGCCGCCATGGGGGGAGGGGGTCGGGGGGGGAAGGACGTTTCCGCCCACCCGCCGTGGCCCCCGTGGGACCCCTGCCCGCTGGGGACCAGTCACGCGGTGCAGCCCAGACCCCCAAGGGGAGTGGGGGGGGGGGAAATGTGGCGTCTTCGGGTGGGCGGGGCATCGGGGTCAAAGGTCAGGCGGGACCGCCCCGGGGGCGGGGCCGGGCCTCCGGGCGTGGGGCCCGGAGTCTCTCCGGGGTCTCACCGAGGTTGACGACCTTGAGCGCCGTGAAGAAGCGGTCCTGCAGGGCCAAGTCCTGCCAGGGGGCCTTGGAGCAGTGGTACTTGATGAAGGGGAAGCAGCCGGTACGCAGGACGTGGTAGTTGGCGCCCTGCACCGGCCAGTTGAAGTGCGAGAGGCCGAACTGGTCGTTGCGGACGGCGCTGTAGGGTACGCAGAAAGAGGTCCAGTATGGCAGGCGCCGCTGCAGCAGGTGCCGCGTCAGCACCTCCGAGGCGCGGGGCTTCGGGCGGGGGGCGGCGCCCGAGGCCCAGGGCCCGCGCAGCAGCAGCAGCCGCAGCGCGGCCTCGTGGACCCTCCGCAGGGCCTCCATGGCCGGCCGTGCCGAGCGGCGGCCGCGTGCCCGAGGGGGCGGGGCCGCGCTGCACGCTCGCGTCGCCCGGGGGCGGGGCCTCAGGGCGCGCGCACGTTGGCACCGCCCCGGGGCGCCTGGTACGCGCGGCCGAGGAGCCTGAGGCCCCCTGGCTCATGCGCAGTACCGCTCGTCGCCCCCCCCCAGGCGCAGCGCGCTGGGAAGCCTTAGGGACACTTGCACAGAACGGATGCTTGTGCCCTGTGACCTCACAGAAAAAAATGAGGAGGGCTTCTCCTCATCCGAGGCCATTCGGTTCTTTCTTTTCCTTTTTAATTGCAAAGTGGGAAGTTATTTTTATGTTCTTGTTAAGTAGGAGCCAGTATGGATGGTTGACAACCCCTTTGAGTATTCCACAGATTGCAATAAATACTCGCTGTACACGTACCTGCGAAAGCATTTGATAGCGAGAGCGTACGACACAAAGAACGAGAGAATCCCCTAGGAAAATAGGCAAGGCTTGGAATGCACGCGTCATCAAGGAGGACCGGCTGTTCAACAAAGATGTGAAAAGTGCCCAGCTGCAACCATCATGTGAGAAATGGAAGTCGGAACCACGGTGCAGTGTCACGCATGGACCACAGTGTGGGTGTGAGGGTGGGTGGCACAACTGGAAGCCCTATACACTGCTGAAAAACATTTTTTGGGGGGGGGAAAATCTTTCCGAAATACTAGAGTTTAAAACCCAGAGTTAGGAAGTGGAGCTGTGGCTCAAGTGATAGAGTGCTGGCCTTGAGATGAAGGGCTCAGGGACGGCGCCCAGGCCCAGAGTTCAAGCCCTAGGACCTGCAAAACAAACAAAAATACCGCTAGACCTGCTTGGTACAGACAGGCACTCCGTCACTTGAATCACGCCCTCAGACCTTTTTACTTGGGTTATTTTTGAGACAGTCTCATTTTTTGATGCCAGTAGGCCTAGACTGCAATCTTCCAATTTACAATTCCTACCATAGCTGAGATGACAGTTGTATGCTACCACACCCGATTACTGGTTGATAGGGGTGTGTATCAAGGCTAGCCTTGAAGAACAATCCTCCAAGTCACTTCCTAAGTAGCTAGGATTAAAGGTGAGAGGTGTCAGCAACCAGCTGGGAACAATTTTTTGACAGTATATATTTTGACTAAATTGTATTGGGGAGGGGAGAAAGGAAGGAGGGCAGTATGCATTACTGCTGAATATCTATGCATGCTTTAAGACCCAGCCATACCACTCCTAGGTCTGTACCTCTATTGGTTTGCTCATTGATTGAGTAGCTTAAAAAATTTCCCACAACTGGAGGCTAAGGAGTCCTAAATTGAAGATACTGGCCAGTTTGTTTCTACTTGTTGGTTTTTTGGGGGGTGGGGGGGAGGAGCTGTGGTTTAAACGCAGACCCTTAGCTTAGCTTGTTCTGTTGGCACTCACTCCAACACTTGAGCTGCACCTCCAACCTGGCTTTTTGCTTGTTATTTTCAGATAGAGTCTAACTTCTTCCCGTGCTGGATTTGAACTGCAATCCTCTGAAGCTCAGCTTCCTGAGTAATGAAGATTACAGGGATGAGTCACCTGCACCCAGCAGCCAATAGATTTTTTTTTTTTTTTTTTTTTGCAGATCTTGGGGCTTGAACTCAGGGCCTGGGCACTGTCCCTGGCTTCTTTTGCTCAAGGGTGGTGCTCTACCACTTGAGCCACAGTGCAACTTCGGTCTTTTTCTGAGTAGTTTATTGGAGATAAGAATCTCACAGTTTCCTGCCCTGGCTGGCTTTGAACCGCGATCCTCAGATCTCAGCCTCCTGAGTAACTAGGATTACATTCATGTTCCACCAGCACCTGGCCCAATCCGGTTCTTGATCAGTGTTTGTTTCTACCTTTCTGATGGCTGCCTTGTCTTTGTATCCACTCATAATTCCATAAGATTTGGGCTCTATTTGTATGACCTTTTTTATCCTATTCTACCACCTCATAGGCCCTATTTCTAAGTACAGTCACAGTAAAGCTTCAGCATATGAATTTCTGCGTAGAGGGAAACACATTTAGTTCACATTACCTAATATAAATTATGCATATATATTTTCCAGAACTCATTTGAATATTTATAATAGTCAATTTAGAAATTGTAGGCCTATCAATAGTGGCATAAATTATGCATAATAGCATGGATTTTTTTTGGAATATTCACACACTGGAATACTCTACAGCAATGTGCTGATGTGTAAATCACATATAGTACATACCTCAGAAACATAAGTGAAGGAATCCAGGCATGAGAAGAAAAATGGCAAAAACCTCATCTTTGCTTTAAGAAGGCGGGATAGTGATTATTACCCTTAGCAGAGTAGGAGGAGGTGGTGAATAAAAGACTTTTGGGTTAAAGAGGCGGGACCATGGAAATGATGCTAATTCCTATCCTAGAACGCTTTGATCTAATTACAGGTAAAAGAAACCACAGACACAAGTTTCCTCTGTGCTCAGAAACAGCTTCCTGGTTCATGCCCTCGAAGTCAAGCTTAGCACTAGAAGTGGCTTGAGATACCCCCAAAGCTGGCTGGATGTTCATTAATTCTCCTTTCACTCTCAGCAGTGCACACGCTGTTTGCTGCTCATGTACCTGTATTCTGTCATGTCTTCAGGATCAGCGTCCATTTGTGTGTGTGTGCACGAGTGTGTGTATGTGTGTGTATACATACACGTGTGCACCAGTACTGGGGCTTGAGCTCAAGGCCTGGGCAGTGACCCTTAACTTTGACTGTTCAAGGCTAGTGCTCTACCACTTGAACCACAGCTCCACTTCCAGCTTTTTAAGTGGTGAATTGGAGATAAGAATCTCAGACTTTCCTGCCCTGGCTGGCTTTGATCCTCGGATCTCAGTCTCCTGAGTTGCTTAGGATTGTAATCCTTTGGCACCTGGTTAATTTAAATCTTTGAATAGCTGGCAAAGTGAAACTTCAGAATAGGCAAGAAATGTGTATCCAAGGTTATATATGAGAATGAAAGGATAAAAATCTTGGCCTGGCTTCTAGTGAGCTCTTTATTAAGAAACAGTTCTGTTCCCATCTTTTGTGGGTGCTGGCCTTCTGGAACCCGGTGGCAAGCAGAGCTATTTAAGACCTTTAAAATCAGATAACCTTGCTATCCATTTTGTGGTCACGTTCACCAAATTGCAAATCTTCCTCATATGTAGTCAGTACTTAGAGCAGCATTTGAAAGCAGGGCCAAGTAAATTCACCTTGCCCATGCGTTATGGTTAGAGAGTGCTAGCTTCTTAAAGTGAGCCTTATTTTATCTACAGATGTAGTTATGAAAAGCCTGTAACATTTTTTTTGTAACATGAATCATATTTCCAAACCAAATCCCACAGACATGTTGGCTTCCTTGCTGATCTAGCTCTGACAGAGGCTCTGAGCCCTTTAGCTTTAAGTGTCTCTGGCCCTCCCTAGTCTCACTGTCAAGTAGTTAATGATCTATAAACAAATACTGAGATGCCCTAAGGGGCTTCTCCATTTAAAGGGGCCTTGAATCATTTTATAATGAAAATACCCATAGTCCACCCACTGATTTATGATTTGTCACTTAAGGATTTGAAGTGAGATTCTACTGGTATTTTTTTCAAATGGCACATTTTTTTCAAAGTATTATACAATAACACTGAGGTGGTTGTTTTTGTTTGTTTGGTTTTTTTTTTCTTCTATTTTTTTCTCTTTAGCAGAAAAAACTTCCAAACATATTAGTCTGGGAAGTGGAGCTGTGGCTCAGACTCACCGAGCACTAGCCTTGAGCAGCAGAGCTCAGGTGAAGTAGGGAGGCTGAGTCTAAGTAACTTCTTACAGCCACCTTGGTGCCCCTTGCTGGGTGGAGGGAATTCTCCACTCAGTGCTGGCTGACAAGCGTAGGGGTGAGAGCCGCCCTTCATTGAAGCCAGATGCCCAGCTCAAGGTGAGCTAGGAGAACTCTGCTTCAGAGAAATGCAGGTGTAGTAGTAGCCTTAGGAAAGCTTTGCGTAGAGAATGCTCTGATTCTGTCTTGATTATCCTCTTAAATGGCTTGAATTACCAGCCTCTGAGTAGCTAGCCTCTAAGTATACCCTGTATGGACGGTTGAGGCCTATCTTCTCTGGATGGAAAAGTTCTGCTGGTACCTGAGCATGTCCATTTAAGGTCTGGCATCTTGTCTCCAAGCTGGAGGAAGGTGAAGCCCCCTTCTCAGGTGATGGGTGTACCTGGTAGGTTACTAAACCTGTCTGTTAGTCCAGCGCCTGAGACTGGGAGTTTCCTGTGATCTGCCCCCCCCACCCCTGACCTGACCCTACTTAGGCTTGGACCAGCTGAGAGGCCACACCAGGTGTCCATGTTCACATCCTTTGTCCTGTCTCTCGGCTGTTTTCCGGTCACCACAGTGTCCCACTTCAGCTCTCCATTGGAGCTGAATTGGTTTATTGGTATTGTTTTTGTTCTTTCTTCTTTTCCTCTCTGGCCTGTTTCCTAACAGTGTTAAGTATATTTGCAGGTTATAGGCCTTTGTAATGACTGGCTGCCTTGCTGAGAGAAAAAAAATAAAGAAAAAAAAATTAAGTCTGCTTGGCAGTTTCCAAGGTATGAAATACCAGCTTATTTTTATGTGCATAGTTGTACGTTTAGGTTCATAAACTAAAAGGGACTGGCAAGGGTTATAATATCAGAAAAATGATAACCACCAGTTAGAGTGACACACACACACACAGCAGGAAATACCAGACCCAGAAATAAACGTAGCCACTTCAGGCTAGCATTCTTTTTTTTTTTTTTTTTTTCCAGTCCTGGGGCTTGGACTCAGGGCCTGAGCACTGTCCCTGGCTTCTTTTTGCTCAAGGCTAGCACTCTAACACTTGAGCCACAGAGCCACTTCTGGCCGTTTTCTGTATATGTGGTGCTGGGGAATTGAACCCAGGGCCTCATATATACAAGGCAAGCACTCTTGCCACTAGGCCATATCCCCAGCCCCATAGGCTAGCATTACATGCTATTTATTCACAAAGGACACTGGAAATGCCCTTCTAGACTCAAAATAGTGTCTCTCTAGTCCAGAAAGCTGACTGGCCTAAAGGAAATTGGGGATCTGACTCTCAAACCAAAAGAATGATTTTTCAAAAGTAGATTACTAGCTGGGCACTGGTGGCTCACGTCTCTAATCATACCTACTGAAGTGACTAAGATCTGAGGACTGCAGTTCAAAGTCAGCCTGGGCAAGAAAATCTGTGAGATTCATCTCCAATTAACCACCAGAAAACTGTAAGCAGAGCTGTGGCCCAAAGCAGTAGAGTGCTAGCCTTGAGCAAAAAAGAGCTCAGAAACAGCATCTAGGTCCTGAGTTCAAGCCCTGTAACAGACAAAAAAGCCAGATAACTGGCAAGTATGTCTATATCTATTGAAAAGTACTTTAAAAGTATCTTTAAAATATGTGTCAGGTGCTGTGAACATTGGAAACTTGAAAAAAAAAAATCCCGAAACCCAGACCTTAAAGTTATTTGAGTAGCCTTCGTAAAGAGGATGTGGTGATTCTTTGGTGGGGGGGGGGGGGGTGTGTGCGCACACCATATGCTTATATGCAGGTACTGTACTTGAACTCAAGACCTTACACTCTCACTTGGCTTTTTCTGTTCAGAGCTGGAACTCTTAACATTTCTTTAGCCACAGCTCCACTTCTAGCTTTTATTTTATTTATATTTATATATACATATATGTAATTGTATTTTTTTGTGCTGGGGCTTGAATCTGTGAGACAGCAGATGCTATCCCTTATCTTTTTGGCTCAGGGCTGGTACTCTACCACTTGAGCCACATCTCCACTTGCACATTTTGGGGGTCGTTAATCAGAGAGAAGAGTCCCGCAGACTTTGCTGTCCAGGCTAGCTTTGATCTCAGCCTCCTGAGTAGCTAGGATGACAAGTGTGAGCTAGCTCTTTGGAATTGTTTTTCCAACTTTTTTTTTTTTTTTGGGTAAGCCTAGAATTTTGTTCCAACTGAAAAGTTTAGCCTTTTCAAGTTGGGTTTTAATGGCGAAAGCATCTGGCCGTAATCTGGCTGGGTGTGAGAAATATTGCCGCTGTGGATGATATGCGAGCATTTCAGTGAACCACAACTTGTAGTTCAGCTCTTTCTGTTTATTCTTTATTGCTGTTTCTAATAAAGCAAGATGTTAAAGCTAACTCCATGCTCTATTAATTATATGAAGGTGAACTTGAGTCATATTTGTTACTGAAGATGATTAATAATTACCAGTTCTGCACACGTTTCTGGTGCATTTCAGTAAATAAACAGGGTACATTGTTGGGTAGTAATTGATTAATTAGCACATTCATCCTACACAGCTCAATGGTCTAAGGATGCTGAGTTTGAGATATTGCTCATAATTATTACAAGAAACAAATCTGTTCCATTTCTCAGTTTATTCTCTGCACACCAAGGTTGTTGTTTTTTTTTTCTTCCTAAATCGAATGTTTAATGATTCAAAACCTTATAGGTTTTAGTCAGATAAATCAATTTCTTGAAAAATTGCTAGTCATAATCTCAAATCTTGTTTTTGTGTGAACTCGGGTGAAAACTTCCACAAGGCTAATTTTACCATTCGATCTTGCTGTAAACTGGATCAAATACTGTAAATAGAGGGCATTTCCCCGCCACGCAGGGGACGCTCGCCGAGCACCCACGCTCCACAGGGGCACCCCGATCTCATTTGCTTCCCAGCCACATCAAATAGTGTGGGATGGCAAGTGTCATCGGGCCAGCACCTCACAGCACCGAGCCAGCAGAGTCTGTAATCTTCAGAGAAGTGTAACAGCATGCACTAGTCGCCATTTTAACTCAGTGGTGGTAATGTAGGAATTTTCTTCTAATTTACTGAGCCAGCATGTAGTGGAGATGTGGTACAGTTGAGAGAACTTTGCGCAGGAAGTCAGGAGTCTTAGGCTCTTGTCTATATCCTTTTGTTTTCTATGTGTGTGTATGTGTGTGTATATGTATATGTGTATGCGTGTATCTGTTATCAGTGCTAGAGATGCAACCCTAGGCATCACATCTGCTATGCAAGGGCACTGTCCCTGGACTATATCACCATCATCATCATCATCACCATCACCATCACCATCGTCTCCTCCTCGCCCTCCTCCTCCTCTCCTTCACTCTTCTCCCTCTGCCCCCTCCTCTTCTCTCCTCTTCTCTGTGTCTCCCTCCCCCTGTCTCTCTTTCTCCCTTTCTGGAATCCAGGCTGGACTCCAACTCTCCATCTTCCTGCCTCAGTTTCTCAAATTCGGTAATTTGTGCTCCGACATTCGGCTTTCCTTAATCTGACTTTCTGCTTTGCCTCCTTAATTTTAAGGATCAAATACATATAAAAATACTTTGAGGGGCTGGGAATGTGGCTTAGTGGTAGAGTGCCTGACTAGCATGCATGAAGCCCTGGGTTCAATTCCTCAGCACCATGAAAATAGAAAAAGCTGGGAGTGATGCTGTGGCTCAAGTTGGCAGAGTGCTAGCCTTGAGAAAAAGAAGCTCAGGGACAGTGCTCAGACCTCAAGCCCCAGGACTGGCAAAAAAAAAAAAACAAAAACAACCCAAACTCTGAAACTATAAAGTATATGAATAGAAGGCTTTACTAATATTATTGATAGCTTTCCTACCTAGTTGACATTAACATGACACATATTTGTTGGATGTTCAGAATGCCATGTACTTTAATTATGGAGGATTCTTTTAATATCCTTTATGCTGTCAGAATTTTTATGTGGTTTTATAATTTATTACTAAATGTACAACAGTCTATAAAGCAATATGTCTTATTTGATCCTATTTTAATATATATACAGGGCTGGGAATGTGGCTCAGTGGTAGAGTACTTACCTAGCACACATGAAGCCCTGAGTTCGATTGCTCAGTACCACATAATCAGAAAAAGTGGTGTTGTGGCTTAAGTAATGCTAGCCTTGAGTACAGAGATGCTAAGGGACAGAGCCCAGGCCCTGAGTTAAAGCCCCAGGATTGGCCAAAAAAGGGGAGGAGGGGCACTGGGAATGTGGCTTAGTGGTGTAGAGTGCTTGCCTAGCATGCATGAAGCCCTGGGTTTGAGTCCTCAGTGCCACATATACAGAAAAAGCCGGAAGTGGCACTATGGTTCACAACTGTAATCCTAGCTACTCAGGAGGCTGAGATCTGAGAATTGCTGTATGAAGCCAGACCAGGCAAGAAAGTCCCCGAGAGACTTATCTCCAATTAACTCCCAGAAAACTGGAAGTGGCGCTGTGACTCAAGTGGTAGAGAGCTAACCTTGAGCACAAAGAGGCTCAGGGACAGCACTCAGGCCCTGAGTTCAAGCTCTACAACTGACCAGAAAAGAATTCTGTTGGGTGGGTGAGAGACAATGAAAACCAATTTGGAGGAGTGTTAAACCCCAAAACCTGACAGACATGTGAAGTACCATGTACTACATTTGGCTTCAGTAAAAAGAATTTTTCTCCTTTTTTCCCCAAAAGCTATTTTCATCAGAATGAACTACTTTTTTTTTTTTTGTGGGACTGAGATTGAATCTAGGGTTTTATACATGCTTAGGCAAGCACTCTACCACTTGGGACATGCCCAGCCCCTACCTTTTAAAAAGCTATTAAAAATCACACTGGTAGTTCACATCGGTAATCCTAGCTACTCAGGAGGCTGAGATCTGAGGCTGCTGGTTTAAAGCCAGCCAGGGCAGGAAAATCCATGAGACTTTTATCTCCAATTATCCAGCCAAAAGCCAGAAGTAGAGCTGTGTCTCAAGTGATACAGCTCCCGCCTTGGACAGAAAAGCTAAGTGACAGTGCTCAGGCCCTGAGCTCAAGCTGCAGTACTGGCACACACACACACACACACACACACACACACACACACACACACACACACAGAACACCACAGTTCTTTTTAGTGGTAGTGAGAGAATATTAAGAGGCTATACAAAGTTGCAACATATTTTCAATATTTCTAACTTATTTTATCTATTGTTTTATCCATTATTCTTCCAATGAATAGAAGAGTATTGCTATATAGCAGAACCACCTCCTTCTGTGACATGTGACATTTTGTCTTGTGATACTGGATAATGGTACATAGACTCAGAACATAGCAGCTGGATGGACACTTAAGTATCAATTCCACTTTCTTTCTTTTTTTTTTTTTCTGTGTATGTGGTGCTGAGGAATCGAACCCAGGGCTTTATGCATGCTCAACAAGCTCTCTACCACAAGGCCACATTCCCAGCCCCTCCACTTTCTTGTATGTGTGAGAAAACTCACAAAAGAGAGAAGAGATTGTCTATTAACAAAAAAAAGTGGGAACTAGCATCCATGAAGACATCTAACTCTAAAACAGATGTCACATATATTCCATACTATTTTGAAAATCTCTAATTGTCACAGGATCATAACTGTCCTTCCATATATTTTCAGGTGAGTTGGGCCATGAACCCATTTGTGCCGTCACTGGCATCAGATCTGTAGTCTGGCATGAATCCTACAATATATCCAGAGTAAGGAAGGTAAGCTTAGAATGAAAACAGTTCCCAAGGTGCTGGGCCAGGCCTTCTAGGGTGCACAGAGAGAGAAGCAAAGGAAGGGGCCGTTTCTCCTGGGCAGACCTAACAGTAATTGACTAAGTCTACCCTTATTGTCTGAACTTCTGAGTGACCTTATTTCTCTTTGACAACATTCCAAGTGTACAGTTTGATATATGTCATTGAATGTATAAAACCATTTGCATGTCAACTTAGAGACACCATCACCTCTAGAAGTTTCTGCCCCTTTGTTGTTCACCTGCTCTCCTCTCCCTGCTCCCAACCCCAGAGTTCATTTCAGTATTTATTATTTTATATGGTTGGAGGCACAGAGGCCTTGTACCTTTCTGTTCCCCCCCAAGAATAATTTATTATGTCCTGGTGTATTTTAGATCTAGCTTCTGCATATTAGAGAAAACATGTGGCACCTGACTTCTTAGAGGTTTTCAACCAAGAGAAAAGAAAGCAAATGTATGTAGAAGGACTTGTATATTAATGTCTATAGAAACGTCTAGCCAAAACGTAGAAGCAACACAAATGCCCTTCAGCAGATAAGTGGATAAAAAACAGTGGGATATCCATATAACGGAATACTACTACTCAACGACAAGAATTAATTCTTAATAAACTCAGGTAGAGGAACCCCAAAATAATTATGCAGAATGAAAAATCCAGACCAAAAGGAGTTTATCTATTTACATGCTAGTAAATACAGATTACAGCGAGGAGTTGTCTGGGGGAAAGCAGGTGAGAGCAGGCCAAGGAGAGCAGGCTCTTGGTTTGAAGCTTGCCCAGGCAGGAAGTCTATGAAACTCTTATCTCCAATTAACCACCAAAACTGCCAGAAGTGAAGCTGTGGTTCAAGTGTTACATCCCCAACCTTGAACAAAAAGTTAAGGGACAGTGTCTAGGCTATGAGTTCAAGCCCAGTAACAGCACACACACACACACACACACACACACACACACACACACACACACAGAAAAACCAAGAACAACAACAACAACTATATATATATATATAGGAATGAAATGTCTGGGTTGTTTGGTAGCTGTATAGAAAAACATGATTTTTCTAATGACTGTGTAGAGGTCTTTTATAGACAGTACCCTATTGTTAGACATTAAAATTTCCCTCACTTTTCAGTACAGGTAGCAAAGATTTGTTTGTTTGGCTTAGGAATGTGGTTATAAATAGTCAACTTAAAAAACAAAACCCTCCCAGAAATTAGTGGAAAGGGAATTGAAAGTGTACCTAGCTAATTTTGAGTTTTTCAGTGTTTACAAAATATTTTGTGTCCTTGGACCAGAAACCAAGTGACATGAATCTTTAAGTAAATCAAAGTTCTAATTTTAACTTGGAGGTTGTTTTGGTTTTTTTGTTTTTTTTTTGTCATCAAGGGAAAGTCTGCTGTCTTGTCAAGTTTTGAAACCATAATTTGATCATAACATTCCTTGTGAGACAACAGCAATGAACTTGGGTGTGGCCTTTTATCTCCTGGAGCCATCATTAGCCATCTGGTATGCTTTATAACAGTGTGTTAAATAAAAGAATCTTAAAATGTGGCATTGTATACCTCTCTCTCTTCCTCCTCTTCTTTCTTCTGAATGTTTAGATCTCTCTTTTTCTTTCTCTCACACATAGAGTGACAATTGTAAAAATAAAACAAAAATGCTTACAGGATGATACAGAAACACTTGAGGGAAGAGCCATTATCAAAATAATAAAAAACAAACAAGTAAACAGAAAACACCAAAAAAAAAAAAAAACCAACACCAACCCAACAACAACAAACCAAATCCCAAACCTATTTGATGCATAAATGCCCAATGTCTATGTGCTATGTTTAAGGTCTTCCTATACAAAAAAAAATTTTTTTTTTTACTAACAGATTTTTAAACAGCAGGGACATGCTTATTATTTACTGTTTTGGTATCTTTCCCTCATTTACATAAGTACCCCAGAAACCAGCAGTTTAAAACTAATAAAACCCAAGGCCCTCCATCAAGTGCGATACAGTTTCACAACCATGAGTTAGATCGTGGAAGTAAAAAATAAAAAATAAACCCTAAATATATAAATACATGGTTATGAAGGTTTTTATCTGGAAAGCGTATAATCACATTTCAAAGTTAGAACTTCCATTTGAAGAAGCAATGTAATAATAATATTTAAACATTTATGTAGAATACTTTATCTTTGAAACACTTTTCCATTGACCAATTAATCTCTGCTCCTTCCGTAAGGAGCAGGTATTACTATCTGCCATGTTTTCTACATAGAAAATTAAAGAAGATCTGGTCAGATTAGAGAGGGGAAGGGCTGCAGAGACAAGTTTCTGGCACCTGACCCTTCTGTGACTCCTGGACATAATTCCTAGTGGAATGTGTTGGGTTTCCAGTATGTGTTGATGAAATCATTAATCAACGATATAAATAGTAGCTTGATTTGCCTCAAGCATTTGGGTAATTCGGGGTTTTTTTTTTTTTTTTTTTTTTTTTTTGGTCAGTTGTGGGGCTTGAACTCTGGGCCAGGGCACTGTCCCTGAGCCCAAGGCTAGCACTCTACCACTTGGGCCACAGCGCCACTTCCAATTTTTGGTGGTTAATTGGAGATTACAGTCTCTTGACCTTTCCTGCCCGGGCTGGCTTTGAAGCGCAATCTTCAGGTCTCAACCCCCTGAATAGCTAGGATTACAGGCGTGCACTACGGGTGCCCGGCCATTTGGATAATTTTTGTGGCATGTCTTACAGAAGGAATGGTGTCTGAATTCACTTGTTTGTTCCTATAACAAACTATATGAAACAGGTGCCCGTGGCTCACATCTATAATCCTAGCTACTCAGGAAGCTGAGATTTGAGGATCACAGTTCAAAGCCAGCCCAGGCAGAAAATTTTATAAGACCTTTATCTCCAATGAGTCACCAAAAAAGCTGGAAGTGGGGGCTGGGAACATGGCCTAGTGGCAAGAGTGCTCACCTCATATACATGAAGCCCTGGGTTGGATTCCCCAGCATCACATATATAGAAAATGGCCAGAAGTGGCGCTGTGGCTCAAGTGGCAGAGTGCTAGCCTTGAGCAAAAAGAAGCCAGGGACAGTGCTCAGACCCTGAGTTCAAGCCCCAGGACTGGCAAAAAAAATAATAATAAATAAAGCTGGAAGTAGAGCTGTGGCTCAAGTAATAGAGCACTAGCTTTGAGTGGAAAAGCTCAGGGACAGCTCTCAGACCCCGAGTTCAAGCCCCAGTACCAGCACCCAAAAAGAAAAGGAAAGGAAAAAACCCCAAACCCTGGAAGGGTAGAGGTAGGACTCCACATGATGCGAACATGCCAGGAAGGAGTCTGGGAATTATTTCTGCTATGTCATCCTAACAATTGCAAACATTCTATTTTTAAGGATTAAAACTTGTGTTTTATCCTAAGTCATATATTAGTAACCATCTGATAGTTGTAACAATTAATAATCATTTGTATTCATCTGACACCTTTCTTCTAAAGAGCTCAAAGCACTTTACATTTGCTATCTCATTAATTCCCAACCCCGTCCCTGTGGGGAAGGTAATAAGTACTTTAACACTTAAATGTTTATCTTTCAAAATTTCTCAACCATACATTAATTATATTTTCAAAAATGTAAATGTTCATTAGTTTTATTTTACTGTTCCTCTGGCTTTAATGTGCATAGCACACATTTGTTCAACTCTTTAAATGGACTAATCATAGTAAATCTTATCTGGAAAACTATAAATTAAGTTTGCCAAGCTAATGTGGGGATGGAGGTTGAGGGGGAAGGAGCAGCTGTCTTTGCTTTGCTCACTGGAAGATGTTCAGCTGGTACTGAGCCTTAAACTCAGGGCCTGGGTGCTGTCCCTGAACTTCAGTGCTGAAGATGGGTATTCTAACATGTGAGTCACACCTCCCATTCTGGCTTTTTGCTAGTTAATTGGAGGTAAGAGTCTCACAGACTTTCCTGCTTGGGCTGGCTTTGAACTACATACAATCCTCAGATCTGAGCCTCCTGAGTAGCCCCAATACCAGCACAAACAAACAAGAAAAAGGGATTCTGCATTAAAGGACATGCTTCCCCAATAATAATAAGTGGTTACTATAATTTGCTTCTCCAACTATGGCAAACATTTAACATTAAACAATGGGTCATCTCTCATTCAAAGATAACTCTACTTACTGTTCAATGTATTCTCTTCAAAACTTCCTGAAAAAAATTCACATCTTTTTCCAAGAATTCTTATACCACAAACACTATGGTTTCCTTTCCCAAATAGTAAAAACACATTAAGTTATACTTGGGATGTTTTCGACATTGAGCACATAGAAATAATTATATTTTCGGGCTGGGAATGTGGCTTAGCGGTAGAGTGCTTGCCTAGCACGTATGAAGCCCTGGGCTCGATTCCTCAGTACCACATACACAGAAAAAGCCGGAATTGGCACTGTGGCTTAAGTGGCAGAGTGCTAGCCTAGAGCAAATGAAGCTCAGGAACAGTGCCCAGGCCCTGAGTTCAAACCCCAGGACTGGCAAAAAAAAAAAAAAAGAAAGAATTATATTTTCAAACTTAGTTTATCAATAGTACAGCACCTCTGTAACATGAATGTACTAAAAAGATAATAGACTATGCTTCTTTTCAAATATTCTGTAATTAAAACATTGTGCTAATTTAATCTGGTCCTCTGGTTTCTTCCACTTAATTACTTGAAGTGATTGTTTTATTATACCTTTTTTTTTTTGCATTTCATTTGAGGCTGCAGGTGTTTCAGCAGAGGTTCTGCCTGATCATTCCCTGAAAACTGATAAGTGAAAAGTGAGGGAGTCTTGACAGAAAGCCAGAACTTGAAACTCGCCTTTAGTGGTGGATGGCAATGACATATACAAAGGAGGCAAATGGCATTGTTTGAGAAGGCAACCATGTGGATGAAAGAAATGGTTGGGTCTGAGAGCGGAAGCTCACGCCTGTAATCCTAGCTACTCAGGAGGCTGAGAACTGAGGATTGTAATTTGAAGCTGGCCCAGGGAGGAGAGTTGACGCGACTATCTTCAGTTAACTACCAAAAAGCCACAAGCAGAGCTGTGGATCAACTGGAAGAGTACCAGCCTTTAGTGGAAAAAGCTAGGAGACAGAGCCCAGGCCCCAAGTTCAAGCCCCAACAGTGGCACACACACAGTATTGGCACATGCACAAAAAGTAGTTCAGGAGAATGGGTTCAGGCCTTCTAATCCAAATGCCACATTAAAACAAAACAGAAAACAAACAAACAGGGGCTGGGGATATGGCCTAGTGGCAAGAGTGCTTGCTTCATACACATGAGGCCCTGGGTTCGATTCCCCAGCACCACATATACAGAAAACGGCCAGAAGCGGCGCTGTGGTTCAAGTGGCAGAGTGCTAGCCTTGAGCAAAAGGAAGCCAGGGACAGTGCTCAGGCCCTGAGTTCACATCACAGCCTAGGACTGGCCAAAAAAAAAAAAAAAAAAAAACCACAAACAAAACAAAAAAAACTTCTTCCCTATAGTTGAATGACAATGTCTCACGCCTATAATCCCAGCTACTCAGGAGGCTGAGATCAGGCAAATCCAAGAGACTTCTCTTTTTTGGATCAGTTCTGGGGCTTGAACTCAGGGCCTAGGCAATGCCCCCGAGCCATTTTGCCCAAAGCTAGTACTCTACCACTTTGAGCCACAGCTCCACTTCCTGAGACTTTAAACAAAATGTAATGTTTATTATCTGTGGGATTCTTCTCCAATTAACCACCAGAAAAGTCAGATATGGAGCTGTTGCTCAAATTGTAGAACACTAGCCTTGAGCAAAAAAATATCAGGGACAGCACCCAGGCCCTGAGATTAAAAAAAAACAAAACCCAAACCCTAAAAAACTAAGAAATCCCCAACCCCTCTCTCCAGTCCCCGCAGAAAAATAACCTTCCCTAAGCCAAGCTCCAGCTTATAATTCTAGCTGCTAAGGAGTCTGAAATCTGAGAATCATGGTTCGAAGCCAACCTGAGCCAGAAAGACTCTGAGACTCTTACCGACAAGTAACCAGCCAAAAGCCAGAAATGACGCTGTGGTTCAAGTGGTAAAATGCTAACCTAGAGCAGTAAAGCTCAAGGACAGCACCCAAGACTTGAGTTCAAGCCCCAGGACAGGCACAAACAAACAAAACAACAATAAAACCCCTCTTCCTGGATCGATTTAACACTGTGGTACTGTTAAGCAAAGGGTTTTCACCACAGGAACGGTGCACTGCTGTGCTGAACAGAACAGAGACAGTTTTCTGTTAAAGTCCAGAGCAGATGAGAGCCAGAAGGAGACAGAGGGTTGCATTTACTCTCAGGACATGAGTGTGCCAGTGGACTAATGAGTCTCTTGGACCTTATGTTGTTCTGGCTTCAATAGAAACGCATCTCTAATGGGGGGGGGGGAAGTACTTCCTGTCTGTCAAGTATCTGGACAGTAGGTCCCCTCAGATGGATTAGAGAGATTGGGCAAGAAAAAGAGGTCACCCCACCCCTCACCCAGGCAGGAAACCTGGCTAATTAATGTATTCCCAGCTATGGCAGAGCAAAGGCTGATATAGGCAGAAATGTTCATGTCATTGCAGAAACTTTTAGCCTGTGGCCGGAAGACAGTTAAAAGATGATTGGAATTCCATAGGTTAAAAAAGAAATATTCTTCATTTTCCCAACACACGCAAGTATTTTCAAAATTACAAAGGTCATTCTTTAAAATGGAACACTTTGGGTGTTGCACCTTGCATATTTCACCCTGCAGCAAAGCTGGTTCATGTGGAATTTCTTGGGGGCATTTATGAAGCAAATATTGATGTGTCACCACTGAATTACTTAATAATTTGCCTCTTAAGCCAGGTGCCAGTGGCTTACCCCGTAAGCCTGGCTACTCAGGCGGCTGAGATCTGACGATCTCGTTTGAAGCCAGCCTGAGCAGGAAAATCCCTGAGAATTGTCTCTCCAATTGACCATCAAAAAGCTAGAAGTGGAGCTATGACTCAAGTGGTAGAGCACCAACTTGGGGCAAAAAAGCCAAAGGACAGTGCCCAGGCCCTGAGTTCAAACCCCTAGTACAGGTGCGTGCACACGCGCGCGCACACACACACACAAAATTGCCTCTTAAAAGACGCTGTTGAATTCAGCTTGTAAAAATCCTACACGGGCTTAAATGGAGAACTAGAGAACACAAATATTCATTGAAGCTAGAGGCCTTGGTTGAACTGTATCCTAAGAGCAGATACTGCCACCTATTTCGACGCTTTGGCTTTTCCTACTTGAATGGCAACAATCCGGGGCTTGGGATATGGCCTAGTGGCAAGAGTGCTTGCCTCGTATACATGAGGCCCCGGGTTCAATTCCCCAACACCACATATACGGAAAAGGCTAGAAGTGGCGCTGTGGCTCAAGTGGCAGAGTGCTAGCCTTGAGCAAAAGGAAGCCAGGGACAGTGCTCAGGCCCTGAGTCCAAGCCACAGGACTGGCAAAAAAAAAAGAATGGCAACAATCACAGACAATAGGAGGGCTGGCTACAATGAAAGTACCGGGAATGATAAAGAATCACTTTTCAAAATCCATGCAGTAAGCCGGGCACCAGTGGCTCACACCTGTCACCTTCGCCACTCAGGAGGCTGAGACCTGAGGATTGTGGTTTGAAGCCAGCCCAGGCAGGAAAGTTCATGAGACTCATCGCCAAGTAACTGCCCAAATGCCAGACGTGGCAAATGCTCAAGTGGTAAAGTGCTCGCTTTGAGCAAAAAGAACTAAGTGAGGGGGCCCAGGCCCTGAGTTCAAGCACACACAAAAATATTCATACAGTTTTCTTTAGGGGGAAAAAAAAAAGACATTTGTGTTTTGCCAAAGAGCAATGGCCCTGCTTTAAATATTTTAAATGCAGGCGTTAATTATCCTTTGGAAGAGAAGAAGATTTTTACCAAACAAATGAAGGCTCCACAATCCTGTACTCTTTTTTTTTTTTTTTGGCCAGTCCTGGGGCTTGGACTCAGGGTCTGAGCACTGTCCCTGGCTTCTTTTGGCTCAAGGCTAACACTCTGCCACTTGAGCCACAGCGCCCCTTCTGGCCATTTTCTGTACATGTGGTGCTGGGGAACGGAACCCAGGGCCTCACGTATACGAGGCAAGCACTCTTGCCACTAGGCCATATCCCCAGCCCCAATCCTGTACTCTTATAGAGGACTATGTGCAGAAGTGATATCAAGGCTGGTGACATTCTTCTCTTATCAGATTATCTTTTCCTTAATTTGAGAAGGGGAAGAGATGACTCAGCACTCTCAAGTAAAAACAGCAATAGGTTTTGATTTAATGAATAACATATGCTCTCTTAATAAATGTTAAAACGAACATGTAATGTCACCCATCTAGATTCACCTCAGCAAACACGGCAAACTAGTTTCCTTCACTTTTATTCCTAAAAGCAAAAGAAATCCTGCCCTTTCTTGCTCTAGACCCGGGATCTAACATTGTAAGCTACTTCAGAAGTACTCGAGCACGGAATGCTTTTTTATCATCTTTGGACTGTAGTTCTTCAAATCTTATTTTGTTTTCTTCTGTCACTCCTAGGATGCTTTCAACATCATTAATGGTGGTCTGTAAATAACAAAAACAATACTCATTATTTGAAGACCTCTTACCACCTCCATTCCCCAAGCATTCGTGACTCCTTGTTAGAGTTTATTACGGTATTTATAAGTTCTACTCACAGTAAGTTTCACGTCTGAGTTGCCATCTATAAATTATTGGCTACCAGTCTTGCTGAAGTGAGTAAAAATATTAAGGGAAATCATGGGAAAGTATGTCTATGAAACCTAATAAGCAAAGCATTAGGGCTGGAAATGTGGCTTGGTGGTAGAGTGCTTGCCTAGCATGCATGAAGCCCTGGGATTGATTCCTCAGTACCACATAAACAGAAAAAGCTGGAAGTGGCACTGTGGCTCAAGTGATAGAGTGCTAGTCTTGAGCATAGAGAGGCTCAGAGACAGAGCCCAGGCCCTGAGTTCAAGCCTCAGGACAGAGTGGTGGTAGTGGTGGTGGAAAGCATTAGGCTTCTACTTTGTGCATCTTTAATATTTTATTTCATTTTTCTATTAATTCAATTTTGTTGTACTTTACAAAAGTGTTTTGATCCATGATAGATTAGAAACAAAATAAAAGAAGTAAGTTCTTCACCATAGATAATTTGAGACATCTTAAAATGAGGGCCAATCCACTGAAGGGGGTGTTTATTTCCGTTAGTTTCTGAGAAGAAAAATGACATTTTCCCATCTAATGTTATTTTCCATTCAGGAATAATTCACATAATACCCTTGTAAGAGTGTATATAGAAGCTGGGAATATGGCCTAGTGGCAAGAGTGCTTGCCTCCTATACATGAAGCCCTGGGTTCAATTCCCTAGCACCACATATATATAGAAAAGGCCAGGATTGGCGCTGTGGCTCAAGTGGCATGGTGCTAACTTTGAGCAAAAAGAAGCCAGGGACAGTGCTCAGGCCCTGAGTCCAAGCCCCAGGACTGGCAAAAAAAAAAGAGTACATATAATATGATGATTTTTAGAAACATTCATAGGCAGGGGCTCCCACTTGTAATTTCAGCTGAGGTTGAGATCTGAGGATCACAGTTCAAAAGCTAATGGAAAGTATGGGAGAGCCATCTCATATTAACTAGTAAAAATCCAGAAATGGACATGTGGCTAAAGTGCTAGAGCACCAGTGTTGAGTAAAAATACTAGGGACAATACCCTGGCCCTGAGTTCAAGCCTACTACTGGAGGAAAGAAAGAAAGGAGAAAGGGAAGGAGAGAGGAAGGGAGGGAGAGAGGGAAGGAAAAAGATTCCCAGGCAACTATCATCATTATGTAATTCCAAAACATTTTTGTTACTCCAAATCACATTTACCCATTAGCAGTCATTCTCCATTTCTCCACCCCTACAACCATTAATTTACCTCTGTCTCTGTGGATTTGTCTGCTTGCACATTTCATACAAATGGTGTTATACAGTGTTCTTTGGTGATTGGTTTTTTTTTAACAAAATGTTTCCAATGTCCATTCATGCTGTAGCACACAGTACTACTACATTCTCTTTTTTATAGTGGAACAATATTCCATTGCAAGAATATTATCCATATAATATCATGGAATTCACCTATTTCTCAGTTGGTAAACATTTTTCTTATTTATACTTTTTGGCTTTTTTGCTTCAGTGAACGTAAATGTGTTTGTGTAAATGTATGTCTTAAGTTCTTTTGTGTGTGAATTGCTGGATCATATGGTAATTTTATAATAATTAACTCTGAGGAACTGACAAACTTCAGAAAGCTATTACATTCCTACCAGCAGAGCATGAGGGTTCCAGCTTCTATTTCCTCTGCGCCCTTGTCAACATTTATTATTGTCTTCCTTTTCCTTAATAGTCATTTTAGTGGGGCAGGGAGTAAAATGGTGTCTTGTGGTTTGGATTTGCATTTCCCTAATACATTTTTTTTTTTTTTTGGCCAGTCCTGGGCCTTGGACTCAGGGCCTGAGCACTGTCCCTGGCTTCTTCTTGCTCAAGGCTAGCACTCTGCCACTTGAGCCACAGCGCCGCTTCTGGCCGTTTTCTGTATATGTGGTGCTGGGGAATCGAACCTAGGGCCTCGTGTATCCGAGGCAGGCACTCTTGCCACTAGGCTATATCCCCAGCCCCCTAATAAATTTTTGAGGCTAATCATTTGTTCACATACTTATTGGCCAAGTATATATCTTCTTTGAAGAAATGTCTGTTCAAATCCTTTGCTTATATTTTAACTGAGTTATCTGTCTATCTTTGAGTTGTAAGAGTTGATATATTGTGGGTACTAGAGCATTATCAGTTATATAATTTGCAAATAATTGATCCCATTCTATGGATGATTTTTTACTTTCTTTGTAGTTTTTTTTTTTAATGGAATCCAACTTATTTTCACTATGGCTGTTTGTGTGTGAGGCATAATAGCTAAGAAACCATTGCTAATCCAAGGTCAGGAAGAACTAACACCTGTGTTTTTTTTCAGTATTATAAAACATTTACAGTTTTAGAGCTTACATTTAGTTCACTGGCCTATTTTGACTTAATTTTTTTTTTTTTTTTTTGGCCAGTCCTGGGCCTTGGACTCAGGGCCTGAGCACTGTCCCTGGCTTCTTCCTGCTCAAGGCTAGCACTCTGCCACTTGAGCCACAGCGCCGCTTCTGGCCGTTTTCTGTATATGTGGTGCTGGGGAATCGAACCTAGGGCCTCGTGTATCCGAGGCAGGCACTCTTGCCACTACGCTATATCCCCAGCCCCTTGACTTAATTTTTAAATATAGTGTCAGGTAGAAATCTGAATTCCTAATTTGTGTGGATATTCATTTCTTCTACCATTTGCTTTTTTAAATTAAAGAGGTTATTCTTTCCTCACAGAATAATTTTAGCATCCTTATTGAACAGTAGTTGGTCGCAATGCGTAGGTTTAGTTCTAGTCTCCATTCTACACAGCTGTCTATATGCCTATTCTTATGACAGTACCACACTGTTTCAAGTGCTGTAGCTTTGCAGCAAGTTTTGAAATGGAGAAATATGAACTCTCCAACATTGTTATCCCTCCCCCAATATTATTTGGACTATTTTGAATTCTTTGCTTTTCCACACAAACTTTAGGACCATCCTGCCAACTCTACCAAAAGAAATCCAATTTTGATATTGATAGGAAGTTAATTGAATATATGGATCAATTTGAGGGGTACGCAGTCTCCCCATTCATTTATATCTTCTCTAACCTCTTAACACTGTCTTAAAGTTTTTAGTGCATCAGTATTGT
Source organism: Perognathus longimembris pacificus (assembly GCF_023159225.1). NCBI lineage: Eukaryota > Metazoa > Chordata > Mammalia > Rodentia > Heteromyidae > Perognathus > Perognathus longimembris. The sequence continues at coordinate 17,123,998 of NC_063183.1, forward strand.
ATTGCTCCTCAATTTACTTGTCTTCAAACCATTCTGATGCTATTTTTTTTTTTTTTTGGCCAGTCCTGGGCCTTGGACTCAGGGCCTGAGCACTGTCCCTGGCTTCTTCCCGCTCAAGGCTAGCACTCTGCCACTTGAGCCACAGCGCCGCTTCTGGCCGTTTTCTGTATATGTGGTGCTGGGGAATTGAACCTAGGGCCTCGTGTATCCGAGGCAGGCACTCTTGCCACTAGGCTATATCCCCAGCCCTGTAATTTTTTTATATATGCCAGTACCAGGGCATGAACTTAGGACCCCTCTTGCCTTTTTCACTCAGCTCTTTTACTTACAGCCAGTGCTTTACTACTCAACCACACCTCGAGTCTACATTATTTGTTGGTTAATTGGAGATGGAGACTCTCAAACTTGCCTTTCCAGGCTGTCCTCAAATCTCAACCCTCTAGCCTCTTGAGTGGCTAGGATCATAAAGCATGAGCTACTGGCTCCCACTTTGATAGTAATTGAATTTATTTGCACTTTACTTTTAGATTTTCTTTTTTACTCCTAATCTAAATACAATTGATTTTTGTTTAGTGATGATATGTCTTGCACCTTTGCTTAACTTGTGAATGGATTGTAACCGATTATTGGTGGGTTCATTAGGATTGTCTACATACAGCCATCCCCAACCAGCCTTCTCAGAAGTCAGCCGGGTGGCGCCTGGTAGTGTTGACCAGCATCCCTGGACACTGACTGCAGCTCCTGGAAAATGACCCATAGTACTCCGGCTTAGTTGAATTCATGTCCATAAGTCAAACCGACCAATAGGTCCTGGGGTGGACTCTGACTCAGGGGGAGAGGGGATAAAAGGAGAGCCCCTTCCTCCCCCAGCAGCCAACAGACTCATTTCCAGGCCCTGCTACTTAACTCTTCTGAGGGGCCTTTGTCTTTTACTTTGCAATACATTTTTTCTCTTCTGTTCAAGTTTTCTACGGATCCTGGCTTTCACTTGCTTATCTATATGGTATCAAGGCGGAAGCTTACTTGAGAAATCACACTTGTGGTTTCTCAACGTTTCTACACGCTCATGCCTGTAACCCCAGCTTCTCAGGAGGCTGAGATCTAAGGATTGTGGTTCCAAGCCAGCTCGGGCAGGAATGTCTGTGATTCTCTTATGTCCAATTAACTACTAGAAAACCGGAAGTTGTGCTATGGCTCAAAGTGGTAAAGCGCTAGCCCTGAGTACAAAAGCAAAAACGAAAAAAGGACTCCACAAAGCAAGACAAAAAGAAGAGATCCCATGGGCAAGACAGGAAGCCAGAGAGTGGAGGGAGCCAGTCTTTCTTTTTTATAACATCCCTCTTGTAAGAAGTACGCAGAGCCCCATGAGAACTACCTCACCTCTTCCAAAGGTGTTGCTCCAATGACTTTCCTCTAGGCTCTGCCTTCTCAAAGACTCCACCTCCTCTCACCACGGGGGAACTGTGTCCAAGCCATTGCAAATCCCTTAGTAGCTGTACATTTTGTCTTACTGGTATCGTTTTTATTGGGCTCCCTCATTTACACTGAAGGAAGAACAATGATCATTCCCCCAGCAAGTTAGATCACTTCGAGGGGTAAACCATTGTTCTCATGGTATCGTTAAAGCAAGCACTAGCTTGAGTCCAATCATGATTTTTTTTTTTTTAAATCTAGCTTTTGTTGGGTTTTCTGTTTCAGATGCAAAACTATATCGGATTTCCAGTTGAGTCCTTTCAGTTACTTGCCTTAATCAAGCATGATAAAGGTGATGCTGGGAGCCAGATCTATACCTGATCAATTTCAAGCCATCAGCTCTGCTCAGCCAGTGTCTCAAAAAGTCCCATACATGTCTGGGTGCTGGTAGCTCACACCTGTAACCCCAGTGACTCAGATGCTGAGATCTGAGGACTGTGGTTATGAGTCAGCCCAGACAGGAAAATCCATGAGATGCCTACCTCCAATTAGGCAGCAAAAAGCCAGAGCCGTGGTTCAAGTGGTAGAGCACCCACCTTGAGCATGAAAGCTCAGGGACAGTGCCTCGGGCCCTGAGTTCAAGCCTCAGAAGAGCCTCTCTCTCTCTCTCTCTCACACACACACACACACACATACACATCCCACATGGACCCCATCTCTGTATTCTAGAATTATACACAAGAGGATTGCACTGACCAATTTTTTCCCCCCATGATTTGAGGGCTTGAACTCAGAGCCTCAAACTTGCTCACTTGGTTCTTTGCCACTTCAGCTATGCCTCCAGCTCAGATTTTTTGTTAGTTATTTGGGGAATGGTGTTTCTTAGCTCTTGAGTAGCTAGAGTTAAAGGCATGAATCACTGGCACTTGGCAGGAACAAAATCTTGAGAGGCCATATGGAGGCTTCAAAAATGTGAAGCTCCTCTCTGTAATCGGGAGGCTGACAGTGGGAGGATCACAGTTTGAGGCCAGCCCTATCCAAAAAAAAAGAGAAAAGTTTCAAAGCTGGGTGCTGGTGGCTCATGCCTGGAATCCTAGCTACTCCAGGAGGCAGTGATCTCAGCATCATGGTTCAAAGCCAGCTTGGGCAGGATTATAAGACCCTTATCTCCAGTTAACCAACAGAAAATCAGGGGTGGTGCTGTGGCACAAAGTGGTAAGAGTACTAGCCTTGAGCAGAAAGAACTCAAGGTCAGTACCCAGGCTCTGAGTTCAGCCGTATGAAGGACAAGAAACAAAAGCTTAAGATTCACCATCTCAACCAACACAAAGCTGGGCCTGGTGGCCTGGTGGCCCATATCTGTTATCTCAGCTATGAAGAAGGCAAAAAAAAAAAAAAAGAAAAAAGAAAAAAGGAGGAAGAGCCTGGTCCAGATTCTCTTAGCTAAAAATGTGACTCTATTAAAAAAATAATAATAACAAAACTAAGAAATGGGAAGTGTGGTCCAAGTGGCAGAGCGCCTGTCTACACTTTGGAGACATGGGATGGAGTGGACGACCCAGGCACAGGCTGGCATTTTCCTCTGCCTTAGCACACTTCGCCCTTCTCGAGCCTCCGATCTGCTGTGGTTCTAGAAACTGAGGCTCCCCAGGAGTCTAACCAGCCTTTCTATGATCTGAAATAGAGATAGGTTACATTCACAAATTTTGGTTGTGACAGTCTCTGTGTTGGTTCCGCGATGACACTGCAGCTTCGCTTCCAACATCAGAAAGCTCTGCTCTCACAGGCTTGGGGTTTGAGCACGGCAGCAAGTTAAAACAAGTTTCCTATATTTCAAAGGAAAAGTTTCAAACTATTAAATTTAACTAACGGGTTTCGTGGGGACCTTACAAAACTGACCCTGCACATTGTAAAATGTGTGCTCTTAGAATTTAAAAAAAAAAAAAAAAGAAAGAAAAGAAAAAGGAAAGGAAAGATGGTTTAGCACTTGTTTACAATACAGCATGAGGTATCTTCAGCCCTTGTATAGAAATTAACCAGAATCGTTAGTTAATTAACACCTCACCTTAAAATTGGTCTCGCCTTGCATATTAGGTGCTGATATCTCTTGATGGATGATGAAGAGATTGCGGGCAAAGGTCGTGAGGACCCCCTGGAGATCCACGCCGATTGTTCTGTTAATGATATCCAAACAAATGAGTTTACCAATGAGTCCCTTTACAGGCTTAAAAACAATTCGCCCTCTCATTTGTGCGTCTGCTGATGGAATTTAATGAGTATTTTCAATCTCACAAGGTGGCAATCTTCAGGGAGATATGAAAGATGAGGCTCCATTTTAACTTGTCAACAAAAAGGATTTGCGTAATAAATATTTTTTATTAATCAACAGCAGAAGAAAGCAATAGGTTCAGTCATTTCTTTGCAGAACAGCCCACTTCTGAGCCAGGATAGTGATATTCCCTGATTTTTTTTTAAACTGTTTTAAGTTCCTCGAAAAGAATTATTGCCAAGTGTCATTCATTTCCTCCTCCACATCTGTAGCTCTGGACTCTGGAAGACTTTGGGATTATTTTCTGTTTCATGTGGACAAGAAATACCTGTCACTTATGACATTGCCCTGCTCAGGTTCAGTGACAGCGAACCCCATTCCTGAACAGCCGTCTGTACACAGCTGAACTCCTACTTTCCAGAAGAGCTTGAGGCAAACCACCTTGTAGCACGATAAGGTGAACACTCCCAAACAACTAGATTGTCTCTCTCTCTCTCTCTCTCTCTCTCTCTCTCTCTCTCTCTCTCTGGTGCCGGTCCTGGGGCTTGAACTCAAAAGCTGTCCCTGTGCTTTTGTGCTTGAGCCACAGCTCCACTAACAGCTAGTGCTTTTTATTTGTTTTTTTTTTGGGGGGGGGAGGGGTGTGGTTAATCAAAGGTAAGAGTCTCCTGGAGTTTCCTGCCTAGGCTGGCTTTGAACTGCGATCCTCAGGTCTCAGCCTCATGAGTTGATAGGATGACAGGTAAGAACCACTAGCATCCAGCTATTTCATGTTTCAACTTGGAAACTCCAGAGTATTTTTGTAGCTATGATTTTAAACTTTCTTTGTCAAAGGAAAAGAAAAGATTTTAAGTAAATGGATTCATTTGTAATATTTGTTTTGTAATACTTGCTGTGCCGGAGGGAATGAATATAAAGATCTGCCCCTTAAGGCAGCCAAAATAAAACAGGATGAAAAACAAAAGCAAATAAACAAACAGCCTTCCTCCAAACTTGGGACTTTTTCTTTCATAGCTGTTAGGATCAATTTGGAATAACACAAAGGGTGAATTCTTAGGTCAGGGTGGCTTTGCTTTGAAGCTTCCTACTCCTTAAGATAAGCAACAAACAGCTCCTAGTCCTGCCGCTGACTTTCAGGAATCTACTGAAGCTTTCTGGGTCTTTCTTTTTTTTTTTTTTTCTTCTCTGAAATAAAGGAATCTAACTACATTAATGCTTCTGAACTTTTTGAGATGAACATTCCCCAAATCCAAGCATGGCATACCACTTTGAGCTGCTAAACAGCAGTGTCTCTGCTTTTAAGAAAATAAATAATAAGACAACTTCAGAGCTAGTAATATTGAACAGAAATTTGTGTTTCATTATCACAAGGTCAGTGTGTAGTAGATCTAGGGTCTTTGGTTTGAGAGTCTAGGATTATTTCATTTCAATTATGTGACATGAATATGCATGACTATCTATCTATCTATCTATATTTTTTGTCAGTCCTGGGGCTTGAACTCAGGGCTTGAGCACTGTCTCTGGCTTCTTTGCTCAAGGCTAGCACACTACTTCTTGAGCCACAATGCCACTTCTAGCTTTTTCTATATATGTGGTGCTGAGAATCGAACCCAGGGCTTCATGTATACCAGGCACTCTACCACTAGGCCATATTCCCAACCCCGGGACTCTACATTTTGCTGGATTGTTTTCATATAAACACCATGAGGAGACTGCATTCAGGCTGGAGCCGGGTTTGACACTGCTGTCCGGAGGAACAGCTTTCCAAGTCATTAGAGCACTGTTCTAGCCATGCCAGAATGACAACAGGCTTTCCACGACTGGGACAGCTAACGTGTCTGTCAGTCGAGTTTGTTGTACTTTGTATGTATATGCTGTTGAACAGAATGGATTAAGTGTAGACTCTGACCTGACAATTTTGGATAATTACAATTATAAACCCAGACCAACACATCTAAAGCTACTGTACAAAATTTCTGAAGATGTAGGTAACCAAGACAGGCTTTCCATAGATCTGCATTGTGGTTCAGATGCATGAGAAACACAAGACTGTCACTGTTTGTAGAGTCTACTTAGCTTATTATTATTTCACAGATACATATCATACTTACAACATGCCCATCTTGCTTCTCTTCACGTGTTCATATAGAACAAACACAGTTCCTTTTCTGTCCTGCAAGAGTTGAGAGGGGAGAAAGGAAATAGCACATTACCTCGGAAGCAAAGGAAAGGAAATATAACTTGGCTGAGACTGATTTGAATGGAGATCTAGTGCTCCCTTCAAACACAGTGGGACGCAGGTTTGTCCCTGCTGTCTCTGGAGCGCTGAGGAAACATGTTTTGTTTTTCTGTGGCTGCGTGCCAGTACTTGGGCTTGAACTCAGGGCTTGAGCACTGACTCTGAGCTTTTATGCTCAAGGCTGGCACTCTTCCACTTGAGCCATACCTCCACTTCTGGCTTTTGGTGGTCAACTGGAGATAAGAAAGAGACTTATGGACTTCCCTGCCCTGGCTGGCTTTGAGCTATGATCTCAGCTTCCTGAGTAGCTAGGATGGCAGGCGTGAGCCGCCGGCTCCCGGAACAGGACAGTGTTTCTGAGTACGCTCCGCAGAGCGCCTGCACCGGAACCATCTGGTTGTTAATGGGCACCATTTATACTCATAACTCTTTGCAGGGACTCCACCTTTTAACTCACTCTGAGGTGAGTCCTCAGCATGTCAGAATTTGAAAACATGCTGTCAAGAGCAATTAGTAAAAAAAAAAAAATCATGTAGAAAGTAATTTTTACTTGGATGGAAAATGTCTACAGCCCCATCAATGGACTCTTAAGATTCATATTGAACAACTCTGTAATGTCTATACATATTGGGAGACATTCTGCCAAGTTTGATGGAGGTTAAGTTCTATTCCCTCCCTTGATTCCCTGTGGAAAATCTGCTGACTTCCTTCCTTCCTTCCTTCCTTCCTTCCTTCCTTCCTTCCTTCCTTCCTTCCTTCCTTTCTTCCTTCCTTCCTTCCTTCCTTCCTTTTTTTGTGCCAGTCCTGGGGCTTGAACTCAGGGCTTGGGCACTGTCCCTGAGCTATTTGTGCTCAAGACTAACACCCTGAACACGAGAGCTACAGCTCTACTTCTGGCTTTTTGGTGGCTAATTGAAGATAAGAGTCTCACGAACTTCATTGCCTAGGATGGTTTTGAATTCAGATCTCAGCCTCCTGGGTAGGTAGGATTATAGTTGTGAGCAACCAGTATCTGGCCTTTTCAATATTCCTGATGTATAGAAATGTCTGATTTGGGGCTGGGAATGTGGCTTAGTAGTAGAGTGCTTGCTTAGCATTCATAAAGCCCTGGGTTCAATTCCTTAGTACCACATAAACAGAAAAAGCCAGAAGTAGTGCTGTGGCTCAAGTGGTAGAGTGCTAGCCTTGAGCAAAAGAAGCTCAGGGGCAGTACTCAGTCCCTGAGTTCAAGCCCCAGGACTGCCCCCCCCCAAAAAAGTCTGATTTTTATATTCTTTTTTGAACTGGTGATGTTTATTTTTATGTATGTAGGAGATATAGCTTTACCTTGTTTTAAAAATTGTATTTTAATATCTCCAAATAAACAAGAAGTTGCCCTAGAGTTGTCCAATACAGAAATGACTGACCTGTAAAGTCGTGAGCTTCCTGTTACTGGGAGTCCAAAATGGCTAGCTATATATAAGTCGGAGGTTTTGGTGAAAGAGATCACATGGCACAATCTATGACAGTAGTGTTTAACTCCTTTCTTTATTAGGGCAGTCATTGGGCCAGAACCTAGGCCCTTAGAACTGCCTATGTATGTTAGAACTGTCTGGGGGCTTAAAAAACAGAGTGCCAGTGGGCCATGCCTGCAATCCTAGCTACTCAGGAGGCTGAAATCTGAGGATTGTGGTTCAAAGCCGGCTTGGACAGAAAGGTCTGTGAGACTCTTAGCTTCAATTAACCACCAAAAAGCCAGAAGTGCAGGTGTGGCTCAAGTGGTAGAGTGTAAGTCTTGAGAAAAAAGCTCAAGGACAGGGCCCAGACCTTGAGTTCAGGCCCCAGGATTGGCACAAAAGAAGAAAATAGATTGGTTGGGCCCCACCTCCAGTGATACTAGTTTATGTGGTCTAGACTGGATCCTGAGCCTAGGGTCACGTTGGCGCTGGAGATAGAGGAAAAGAAAAACCAGCCATCAGATCCTGTTTTTATGACACTCTGGTATTTCATTAATCATAGATTTTTAAGTATTAAATTATCTTGATTGTTGAGTTCTTTTGTGAGTGCCTTCCTTGGCTTCTTTTTTTTTTTTGGCCAGTCCTGGGCCTTGGACTCAGGGCCTGAGCACTGTCCCTGGCTTCTTCCCGCTCAAGGCTAGCACTCTGCCACTTGAGCCACAGCGCCGCTTCTGGCCGTTTTCTGTATATGTGGTGCTGGGGAATCGAACCTAGGGCCTCGTGTATCTGAGGCAGGCACTCTTGCCACTAGGCTATACCCCCAGCCCATGTGAGTGCCTTCTTAAGCTTTGTGTTTGGCATGGGCGCTGCCCTGCCGCTCCCTGACGTGTGGCCTTATGAGGGCATCTGTTCTCATTCAGGATATCTGGATGAGCAGCCAGGGATGAGAACTACTGCCAAATAGGCCTTTAAGTCTCTCTCTCTCTCTCTCTCATTACTTGTTTACACCACTGTGATTTGGGATTTGAATTCGGGCCCTGTTATAAGGTGCTCTACCACTCAAGCCATGTCTCATCCTTTTTTTTACTTTATTAGTTAAAAAAAAATTGGGTATCTTGTTTTTGTCTAGAGTTGCATTTGATTCTCCGATCTCCAGTCCCCTGTGTAGCAGTGACTACAGCTGTGTAATCAATAATCTGCATTTGCAGACTCAGATGGGGATGTGATCTCAAATCCTGACTCTCCCAATCTCTCCCTCCTGAGTGGCTAAGCGTATAGGTTTGAACCATCACGCCTATCTTGTCTTTGCAATGGGATGTGGTAGCCCCTAGCCACATGAGGCTAAGGACAGCTTGAAACAGTGGCAGTCCAAATTGATTTTGTTTTTGTTTTTGTTTTGGCCAGTCCTAGGCCGTGAACTCAGGGCCTGAGCACTGTCCCTGGCTTCTTTTTTGCTCAAGGCTAGCACTCTGCCACTTGAGCCACAGTGCCACTTCTGGCCATTTTCTGTATATGTGGTGCTGAGGAATCGAACCCAGGGCCTCATGTATACGAGGCAAGCACTCTTGCCACTAGGCCATATTCCCAGCCCCTGGCAGTCCAAATTGAAATGTAGCTTTCAAAGGCTTGAAATTTACAAACTACAGCCAATTGTAATTATTTCAAATTAATATAATGCTTGCACTAATTATGTTAAAATGAAAATTTCATTATGGTAAAATGAAAATTGGTCATTTAAGGAGGTAACAAACAGTACAAAAAATGTATCCAATGCCTAACGAATGAAACTGTAACCTCTCTGTATATCACTTTGACAATAAATAAGAAGAAAAAAAAAGAAAATTGGTCATTTAAACTACCTTTACCTATTCTCTGAGAAAGTTTTAAATTAATGTGGCTTACATTCGGACTTGAGCAGTGCCATCCTAGGGTCCTATTATTAGTATAGCAAATCACTTCTAATTAGTGATTCTCATTTGAGAATTTTATTTCTCCTCTTGTTCAGGTAACTCTGTGCTTTGAAAGAGCATCCGTGATTATCTGGAATCAAATCCCCACCTGAAAGTTCATAGCTATGTTGCTCTAAGGACCTGTGCACATTATTGTACTCTTCTCCCTTTTGGGAACAACATTCTTGACTGAAAGGTTGTTTTTCTGTTTGTTTTTGTCTTCTACCCTTTATAGATTCTGTTGAAAAGTCTGCTGTCAGTCTTATTGCATGTTTCTGAATAGTGTGTCTTTTTTTCTTCTTTCCTATTTAATGTTTTTCCCTTTTTTTTTTTTTTATGTGTATGCCAGTCCTGGGGCTTAAACTCAGGACCTGGGTACTGTCCCTGAGCTTTTTTGCTCAAGGTAAGGGTTCAACCACTGGAGCCACACTTCCATTTCCGGCTTTTTTTGTATGCTTCACTGGAGATAAGAATCTCATGGCCTCTCTTGCCCTGGCTGGCTTTGAACACCATCCTCAGATCTACTTCCTAAGTAGCTAGGATTACATATGCAAACCACTGGTAATCGGCTTGTGGTCATTTTTAAAACCAGGTTCTTGGCTGCTTTTTCACAGTATAATCTGCATTAGAGCGCATGCTCTATTTCCCTTGGGTTTGCATGCGTCTCTGATCATTGTTGTTAATCTCAGGGATCTGGCCAAAGGGTACTCAGTCTCTGAATTTTTATGGGTTTCTAATGCAGGAAAAAGGATGTAGCTTTGAAAGGTTCTGCCTAGCAAGAAGATATCTCAACCCTGCTCATATATTACTGGCCATGCCTAACTCTAGGGGGAGGGCTAAGGACGTGTAATTCTGTCAGGCATCTAGAAGGAGAGCCAGAATCTTTGTGAACATCCCCAAGGCTTCCCACCATGGCAACATCCTGATCGGAAGGGAAGATGGCTGGTGGTGGTGGAGCCGTTCGGGAGCCCGGCTCTGCCCCACACTGTCGCACGCAGTAAGCATGATGCCTTTCTCCATATGGCTTTCATTACAACTTCATTTCATTAGGAAACCAGTGGGGAGAATTCTGTAGCATTATGGAAATACCAGGAATGAGATCCACCAAGTTGCTCACAAACTCAGCAACAGTTCCTTTCCAATATTCATTAAGGAAAGGCATAGCCATAGGGTGGCCTGTTCCTCCCCTCCCCCTTTCCCCTGCAGCTTTGGACAAGAGACTTTGCGAGTCTATGATAATAATGGGGAGAAAAACAGTAAGTAAGACTGATGGAGAGGGCTTTCTTTGGTAGCCTGAACGGTGATGTATCATTAACGTTACTTTTATGGGCTGGAAAAAAATCACTCATTTTAAATTTAACCTTAAGTGATCACAGGCAGCAGAGCATATACTGGAATTTAGGTAAATATTTTTTTTAGGTTTAATATAATCAATCCAAAAGGCAATGAAATTTTAGGGAAAAGAATGGCTGCGAGTTGAAAGAGACAGAAAGAGAGAGAGAGATGAAAGAGAGAGAGAGAGAGAGAGAGAGAGAGAGAGAGAGAGAGAGAGAGAATACTAGCACTGCGGCTTAGAGCCCCGGCACTATCCCTTAGCTTCTTTCACTTAAGACTGGTGCTCTACCACTTGAGAGACAGCCCTACTGCCAACTTTTTGGTGCTTAATTGGAGGTAAGAGTCTCACAGATTTTCTTGTCTGGTCTGGCTTTGAAATGAAATCTTCAGAGCTCAGGCTCCTGGGTAGTTAGGATGACAGGCATGAGCCACCAGCTCCCAGTGGGAAACCAATTGTCAAACCTTCATCTCTTCCTCCTCCATAAGGTAGAGACAATTCTCAGAGTGCTTTTCCAACGCAAGGGACATGTAAGCAGAATACTCAACTTTAAATGAATCTCAGAATTCCTGTACTGGGTCAGTGATCATAATTAATGAGAAACAGGGCTGGGATGTATCTCAGTGGCAAAGCACTTGCCTAGCAAGTGCAACGCCCTGGGTTCGATCCCCAGTACCAAAAAAAACACCACAAAAATACAGTTAAAAAAAACCCCAACCATAATTAATGAGAAATAGTCCATAAGAGGCAGAGGTATATGGGGATGCCTTGATGTAAGAGAAAGAAACATGTCTAACCTCAGGGCCCCTTAGGGGCTCAAATGTCAGTTCCATAATATTGCTAGCTGCTTGGCCTTGGGACACCTTCATATTGATATGCTAGAAACAACACTTCCTACCATACAGCGCAAGGAACAAATGAGGCAGTGCGGGCTGGGAATATGGCCTAGTGGTAGAGTGCTTGCCTCGTGTACATGAAGCACTGGTTCAATTCCCCAGCACCACACATATGGAAAACGGCCAGAAGGGGCGCTGTGGCTCAGGTGGCAGAGTGCTAGCCTTGAGCGGGAAGAAGCCAGGGACAGTGCTCAGGCCCTGAGTCCAAGGCCCAGGACTGGCCAAAAAAAAAAAAAAAAGAATCAGGACAGTTTCAACCAGACATGGACTCCAATTTCTAAAAATATTAGAATAAATCTCAGGAGAAATAAGGCAACACTATTGCTGGAGAATTGCCATGTGGTCAGATCAAAGGACTTCCCCATCTCAGATTTATAGAATAACCTCTCTCCTCCTCCTCCTCCTCCTCCTCCTTCCCCTCCTCCTCCTTTTCCTCTTTCTCCTTCCTCTCTGTCTCTCTGTTTCTATCTGTTTATCTTTCCTCCCCTCCTCCACCTCCTCTCTTCCTCCCTCCCTCCTTCCTTCCCTCCCTCCCTCCTTCTGATTACCCCCATCTTCTTTTAGAAAATGAATTCTTCCAGTCTCTGGGTTGAATCCCCTCTCATTTCTTTCATTATCCTTTTCTTCTTCTTGTTCCATTATTTTGCTGCCCCCAATCCATGTTTCTCTTGCTCCCTCATCTCCTCTTTTCGCCTTTCTAAGTTGTCTGGCACAGTGCCTGGGGGGAGTCTGCGAAGCGCCGCCCATTCTGCACTTGGTGCCCCTCCGGCTGTCCTTCCTGTGGCTCTTGGCAGTGAGCACCCTGGTTCTCAGTGGCCCCCCTTCCTCCACGCCATCCACCCGCTCCCCCCTGGGCCAGGGTGATCTCATTTCCCAGCTGAAGTCTGCTCTTAGAAATGGCGCTGGTTAGCTCAGGAGACCAAGACAGAGCTTCAATCAAGTTCAAAGCCTTTAGCTCAAGAATAAATCTTCAAAAATGATTTCAGGCAATAGAAAGGAAGACAGTGTATTTTCTCTGGACACGAGCCTTTCACTGTCAAGTAGGCCTATTTATAGCTTATTCTACTCTGATATTTTAGTAGAAAATAAATAGATTCAAACAAAGCTGCAGTTAGATTTAGCCACCTTGTGGTACAGTGGAAGTGTTTCAGTCTAATTGGTTTGGGACTAAAAGGCTATTTAGTTCCAAAGGGATTGGGTGTAGCAGATTCAACCACTAAGTTCAGGTGAATTGGTTCAATCTGGCCTTTTCTTTCTTTTCTGTATTTGATCAGAGTTAATGTAATTTCCAAAGAAGCTACAAACCCCTATATATATGTACATATGTGTACACACACACACTTGCACACATATATATTTGTAACCAGCATAAATCAGTCTAACCAACCCAACAGTTAGGCAGGGCTCTGCAGCGTGCTGGGGCTGGCGGGTCTCACCGGGCCATTCTATCACAGTCTATCCCAGCTTAGGGTTTACATTCTTTTCAAGGGCCTCTAAACACATCTAACTCCCGAAATTATGCTGGTTTTCAAGAATGAAAACCGAAACAAATAGATACCGAGTGGAATCCCTACAAATCAAAACATTCAATCAACTGGCAACTGTGCAATTATTATGTCATTATATGTACATTATATTTAATGTGGGAGGTGAATTTATTTTAATAGGTTTGGTGTGGGATGGGGTCTTCCACGAGGACGTGCTCATGGAGTCACTGAGAATGTTAGGTCAGCCTTGCCGAGCAGAGGTGTGAAAATCCGGGTCAAAGTGGGGAAAGTCAATGAGTTGTTTCTCCAGAGTCTCAGGCTTAAAATGGGGTCTGTGGGTTAGGGAGGAGATGCATTTTTCTCTCCTTAAGCAGTCACATTAGGTTAGAGAAACTGCACAGGGGCCAAAGTGGGGATATTTTGGAGAACCCACAGTAGCTGGGGGTGACAGGCCTACACCACCATGCCCACCCAGCCCAAGGAAATCCATTGGCAAGCCGCTTCAGAATCAAGAAAAGTTTCCCCAAATGCCTCCTCAGTCTACTGACCAGCAGGACTTCTGCTTTGACAAGGTGGGTGTGGAAGTTTGGAGCAGGGATGGTGGAGGAGAGCTGAGTCCCCCAGCGCTGAGTCTTGCATCCTAGGGTAGCATTGCCTCTCAGCCCTCCCCCACCCAAGCTCTGCCTTCCTCTATGTGCGCGCGCGTGCGCACGTGTGCGCACGCACACACACACGCACGCACGCACGCACACACACACGACCAGGCTTCAGGAAGCTCTGCTTGAAGGGACGCAAACCATTAGCCTCCAACATCACCCACCGGGTGGTAGTTAGTTCAGCCCTTCCTACCTCAAGGTCATAGCCAATGCCATGGGCCTTACACATCTGCAAGAAAACGTAGTAGAAAATGAGCGAGAGATTGCTGTGCTTCAGCTGCGTGGTCATCACTGCATAGCGACTGGTTTCCAGCGACTGGAAAAGACCAAACTGAAAGTTAGACAACTTAAGGAAAAACATTTAAATCAGGTGCATGTGGGGGGGGGGTGGTAAGTTCATACTTCACTACTGTATTTTAGTAAGTTCATACTTCAGTTAGATTTCATTGCATGAATATTTTCCAGGTCCCCCTTTGTGTTCTAGAATCTTGTCTCAGTGCCTTAGTTTCCTCTGACAGTTTCTCAGACTCCCCTATTTTTGATGATCTTGACATTTTTGGGGGGAGGTGGTGGTGTCTATCCTGGGGCTTGAACTAAGCATTGTCTCTAAGCTTTTTTTGCTCAAGGATAGTGCTCTATAACATGAGCCACAGCTCTACTTCCAGTTTTGTATTAGTTAATTAGAGATACGAGTCTCATAAACTTTCCTGCCTGGGCTTGCTTCAAACCAAGATCCTTTGATCTCAACTTCCCTGGTAGCTAGGATCACAGGTATGAGCTACAGGTGCCCAGACATCTTGGCAAGTTTGAGGAGTACTGGTCAGGAATGTTGTGAAACATCCTTTGCTTTGAGGGGATTGATGGTCTCACATTTGGGAGAGGACCCCAGAGCTAAACTGCCATTTCCATCATGTCAGTGTCAAGGGTCTGTGCTGTTTTAGAACCTTGGCTGTTGGGTGTCTGCTAAAGGCTCCTGTGTTGGCTTGGTCCTCGCAACAGTGAGGCAGAACCTGTGGGAGCCTCCTCATGGGGGAGCAAAGGAAATGTGTGAAGGAAGTTACTAGGTCACTGGCTGCATGCCCTGGAAGGAAAGGGTGGAGCCTAGATCTCTGCCTCCTGGCTAATGACAGTTTTGCTCTGCAATCTGTTCCCTGTTATGGACACCCATCACCTCCACAAAAGGCTCAAAGTATTTGGGTCATTTGGTTGCCAGACAGAATCTCTGAAACAGTGAGTGGAACAAGTGTTTTCATAAGTTAATTACCACAAGCATTTTGTTTTAGGAACAGCTGACACCAAGGATTGCAACATGACTTTGTGTTGATGATATTAATGATATGTTTTCCCCTTTCTCTACTATACTTTTTTGGAAGTAAGACACTAAACACAGCCCACATTCTAGAGGTGGATCGTTTTAGAACTCTGACACAAACTGCTTTCTTTGCTTTTCTCTGTTAGTGAGAAACAAACAAAAACCATAAAACTGTACATATTAACAGAATACTGTGTAATGTTTAAACGTGTGTTACAGAATGCTAAAAGTATTAATTGCCTCAAACGTTTATCACCTACCTAAGGGAAAGACTTTCTTTACTTCTGGCTTTTTTGAAGCATAAAATAAGTGCCTGTCACCCTGTGTCACCCTGTGTGAACAGTGCCACAGCTTCTTGCTCCTCTCTCATCATAACTTAGTACCGCTGACCAACCTCTCCCTCCCACCTTCCCCTTAGGGATCTGTGTTTGAACGGAAGAAAATCTCTGACCTTTCTGTTTCACAGCCCTAACTTGTTCCCACCCTATCCTGAGTTGCTCCCCTGACTGTCTTCCCATTGACTAGGAATTTTCTGGGGTGAACCCCTGCTTGGTTTCTGACTCTCTCAGAGACCGAGTACAGTGCTAACACAGCACAGATCTTCAGAATCTATTAAACAAGGGAAGTGAAGAAATAAAACTAATTAGGTAGAGAGCCCTTCCTTAAAAAAAAAAAAGTTGTGTGTGTGTGTGTGTGTGTGTGTGTGTGTGTGTGTCAGTACTGGGATTTGAACTCAGGTGCTGGACACTGTCTCTTAGCTTTTCCTGCTCAAGCACTTGAGCCACAGCTCCACTGTCAGCTTTTTGGTGGTTAATTGAAGAGAAGAGTCTCACAGACTTTCCTCCCTAGGCTGGCTTTTAACCTGGACCCTCAGCTCTCAGCCTCCCGAGTCGCTACATGGTGCCTGGCTGAACCCGTCCTTCCCGCTTAAGAGACTCTTCAAAACCACGGGAGTCGAGGGACTGCCCATGGATATGTGCTTTGGGGTAGAAGCAGGTGATTCACAAAGAGTTCAGGGTCGTCACCCCAGCCCCTGCGAATGACAAGGCAGGGCAGTCCCTCCAAGCATCGAGTCCCAAAGGACAGTGTGGCCTTGGTGAACCCCATGGGGATTTTTGGTAAGGTGACTAGATGCAGTTAAGAGAAGCTGTGATGTCAGGCTGGAGAGTCTAGAGGGTTGTCAGTGCCAGCTCTGCCCAACCCACCACATGATGCTCCTGTCTTCACAAAGGCCCAGAAGCCTGAGCCTTTGCACTTGGAGTGAACTGTAAACACTCTGGAATTCCATGTAACAACTGGGCATGTAATTGCATAGTAATTGCCATGAATTCACAAGATAATTCCAAGGTTATTTTTGTTCTCTAAACTTGTCTTCTGCTGCCATGGGAGATAAGCAAAGCATAGAAGATGAAGTCCCAGTCAGCAAGGGAGACCAGGCAGGTACCTGGTCCCAGGGCCTCCCTTCAGGGCTTGTGGATCGAGGCCACAAAGCCTAGCAGAAGAGCTCACTGTCCTGCAGTACGTGATTCTAAGACATTACTAAAGACAGGATGCCTTGAGGTCTCTTCCATTCTGTCCATCCCAGATGACATACGCTTGTAATGCATAAGGAATCTGAAAGAGGAATCAGGGTATTTGGTAGGACTATCAGTTACTTCTTTTCTGTTACAATCGCCATTCCAGCCTAGACTTTGCCTGCCTGCGGATGCAAGGACTTCTGTAGTGATTATACAGAATCAGGAAGACTGCAGTTCAACATCTGCCTAGGCCACTGCCCATCTGCGTGATCTTAACTATCGTTTGGCTTCTCCGACATTTGATGACTGAGCACCTAGTATCATGCTTGGAACTTGATAAGTGGAAGCTGCTATTTTTTTGTTGCTGTTTCCTTGGAAAGGATTTAGAAATTTCAACAAACGTGCTGTTCTAACTTTCAATGGTGACACACTCTCCCCTGACCCAACCCTCATCTTCTAAGATTGTCAGCGTTTTCCCCCCAGATTGTTTTTCCCAGATCTAAGTTGGTCAAGACTGTTCTCCTCCGTGGAAGTTTTCGGAGTCCTCCTCCTTTCATTCAAGATGGCCTCCAGAGTGTTGTTTGTTGGAAGGTCCCTTCACACGTGCTCATGCACTGTTCCAACCCCTCTGGTCTCCCCAATCATGTTCTCCTTCTCTGGTTCTCTGCTCATGTTTCACTCTGAAGAGGCCACAGGTTCTCTTTAGATTAGGTCTTCCTTCCTTACCACTCAGGGGCAGCTCTACTCTGTGAGGCTGAAACAAGTGTTAGCTGTCCCAGCCTATCCGTAGTTATCTTCCGCCTGAGGCTCTAGCAGTAGGTAGAGAGCCTGTCATTCAGAGGAAGGCCTGTGATTTTTCTTTCTCTGTGTGTGTGTGTGTGTGTGTGTGTGTGTGTGTGTGTGTGTGTGTGTGTATGTGTGTGCCCATCCTGGAGCTTAAACTCAAGGCCTGGGCATTGCCCTTGACCTTTTTCTTTTCTCAAGGCTAGTACTCTACCACTTGAGCCACAGCTCCATTTCTGGCTTTTTGGTGGTTAATTGGAGATAAGAGTCTCATGAACTTTTCCCACCTGGGCTGGTTTTAAACCGCAATCCTCAGATCTCAGCCTCCTGAGTAGCTAGGGTGACAGGTGTGAGCCTCTGGCACTTGGCTAAAACGTGCTGCTTAAAATGCATATCTCTTCTATTATCTCCTTTGCAACTCCTCCAGGTCAGGGATTTTGTTAAATATCTTTGTTATCCCTGAGGCTTGGTGAGATTCTTGGTGTATATAATAAGCACTTGATAAGTATATTACAGTACGGTAATAAAGATGAACATCCAAAATACACCTGCTCTTTTAGAGAGACATAACCAACTCCACAGTGTTTACAAGAAAACTTTCCATTTATCTATGGTTTTCTTTTATCCAGCCTGATAACATAAGAGGTAGAAGGATCGAGGCTAGGATGCCATGAGTATTAGCTCAGCATCTGGAACATAGTAAGCACTCAGTAACTGTTAGCCATGATCACTTACTAAACTGAAAATGTTCTCATTCTTATCTCCAATTAAACAGCAAAAAATCCCCCAAAAAACCTGGAAATGAAGATGGGGCTGAGTTCAAACCCTAGTATAGGCACAAATAAATAAATAATAATGAATAAGTGTTCCCCAATGGCTTATGTTCCCAAAACATATAGTAAAGTAAAACAGAATCAAACTGTAAAAAAAAAAATGTTCTCAAATAAGTTCAGTTTTTAAAAACAAGTGATCAGTGAACCAAATATGCCTTTTGTCAAAAAGGAATCCCTGTGTTTTGCTATTTGTTAACCTTATAGCTTTGGGCAGCCAACAGTTTTCCTTAGTTTTGGTTTCCCCTTCTGTAAAATGGGTATAAAAATCCTTGTCTCTGTCTTAGGATAAAATAAACTCATGTAAACTTAAAGCATGAGTCATTGAGTAAATGAAAAATACCATTACTAAAAGACTGTATTATACAATCTACTTTTTTCTGGTATTGTGTGGGTCAGTTAACTTTTCCAAAGATCAGAAAAAGAATCATAGCCTGTAATCTTAGCTATTTGGGAGGCTGAGAATAAGAGGATCAAGGTTTGAAGCAAGAGTGGGCAGAAAAGTTCTTGAGCTCCCTTCTTATCTAAGAGCTGGCACGGTGGCACAGTTTGATATCTCAGCTATAATCAAAAGCCTGAAAATAGGTAGATCATAGATATCCGTGGGGTGCCTGAGCAGGAGGTAGGACCCTATCTCAAAGATATCCAGTGCAATGGAGTTCTAGAAGCATGTCTCAATGGAAAGCACCTGCCTGGCAAGTGTAAGGATATGAGCTCAAGGCCCTGTACTGCCAAGAAAAAAAAAAAAATCCACAATTTGGAAGTATGGATTGAAATTATGGAGTCCTTCCTTCCATCCAACAATTCTACTCTCTGGAATATGTTTTTCAGATAAACCTAAATTGAGCATACAGTGATGCACATACAAAGTTATTCGCTATAGCAGTATATGAAAAACGGAAAGAAGCCAAAATTATACCATAGAGAAAAAGATGAATAAATGGCACACGCATACAAGGGAATATATTGTGGTTAAAAAGAAACAACAGTGTTCTTTGTGAACCAGTATTGAAAACTCTCCAAAGAAAAAAGAAAGATTGAAAGCTCTGTATGTGTATTCTGGGCTGCATTTTGAATATAGAAGGGGGAGAGGTACCTTGTCTATGTTTGTTTACTTGTCAGGCAAAGACTCGTAGACAATGGAGATGGTGGCAAGCTTTGTTAGGTGTGGTGTGAACTGGGCCCAGGAAAGGATCTGTGTTTCATCTTTGCATTTCAATAAATGCCTATTTTGTATGATCAGATGCACATTGCACCTTGTACTCTTCCCCTAAGCGTAGCCTCTTTTGGTCTCACTATGTGTGAATGCCTAGTGTCTTGTATAATTTATCATGTCCTGGTGTATTTTAGATGTAGCTCAAAAGACCTTGTCTTTGGGTGAACAAATGCAGTGGTACTCACTAGGTGTTTTGTTGAAAAGGAACTGTATAACTTGTGGGTGTGGACAAGAAGGAAAAACTGGGAGAGAGCTAGGGAAGGAGTTAACATTGGCCAACAAGAAATGTAGTCTTTACCTGATTTATATAACGGTAAACCCCTCTGTACATCACTTTTATAGTAACAATAAAAAAGGATTTGTCTTTTGAATCATGTAAATATATTTTTCTCTCAAAAAGCTAAATAAGAATCCCACTGAACTTGATTTTGAAGAGCTAAAGTATACTTCATGGATATTACTGGGCATGTAAACACTTTAAGCAAAACAAGTTTCCTGATCTAAGTTTGCTATAAATAAAAAGCAAATATAGGAAATTCTTTTATCTAGGAAACTGCTCCATGTCCACTCATGCTTTCTTTTTAATTAATTAATTATTTATCTATTTAGTACCACAGTGGGGCTTGAACTCAGGGCCTAGGTGCTGTCCTTTAAGCTTTCTGACTCAAGGTTGATGCTCTACCACTTGAACCACACCTCTACTTCAAGGGTTGGAGTGTGTGTGTGTGTGTGTGTGTGTGTGTGTGTGTGTGTGTGTGTGTGTGTGTGTGGTAATTGGAGAAAATAGTCTCGTGGACTTTGCTGCCCAGACTGGCTTTAAATGTCAACCCTCAGATCTCAGCCTCCTGAGGAGGTAGGATTATAGGCATGAGCCACTAGTGCCCAGTTTCAAGTTGATTCTTCCTGAACTGTTATGAACTGCTAGAGGTCAGGGGTCAGGTGATGAGCCAATGAAAACTTAGGGTAGGAACTGTTATCACAATATTATTCCTTCTTAAAATTTCCGCAAAAATCAACAGCAACAGAGGATGGTGTGTGTGTGTGTGTGTGTGTGTGTGTGTGTGTGTGTGTTGCAGTAGTAGTAGTTGTAGTAGGGCTTGAACTCAAGGCCTGAGTGCTGTCCTTTAGCTTTTTTACCGAAGGCTGGTACTCTACCCCTTAAGCCACACACCCCCTTCCAGGTTTTGCTGGTTAATCGGAGGTACAAGTCTGATGGACTTTCCTGCATGGGTTGGCTTCTAACCTCAACCCTCAGATCTTGGCCTCCTGCATATCTAGGCTTCTAGGCATGAGCCTCTTTGAGAGAAGCTGCACTGTGGGAGACAGGCCTTTACTGTGTCCTTCACTTGATTGTTCTAACCCCTGGCTTCCCCAGTACAGGAAGTTGCCTGGTCAGGCCTGAGGCAGGAGGCCCTGTTCCTCCAGCCCCATAAAAACCACAAGATCTCGGGGACCATGGCATCCTCCTGTATTTTACAAATAAGGAAACTGAGGCATCAGAATCCAGTGCTCTTCATTCCAAATGCCCCCCTGGCTACATCTGGCATGTGTAGAAGTTTCAGGAGTGAGCTTTCCCCACTAAAACAGGAAGAAATAAAACACAAAGCATTGGTGGAAGTCTAGTCTTATTAAACTACCTTTCTAAATCACAATCTAACAAGAATGCTTCAAGCTAAATAAAGGAAGCCGGAAATACTCCTTTTCACTGGAGAATATAATTTTGCTTCAGCCACAATTTAAATTGATTTAGTTCTGAGCACCAGCACTTGAAGTGTGGAGCATATTCTATTTTCGCCATGATACTTGTTTTGACAGTGATGCATTTCAGTTGACATAGTTGAAATCCTTATGTAATAAATCTCTGCCTGAAAATTAATCATGTTTATAATATTCTGAGAATTAATAACACCCATTGCTCAAATCATTAACTTAAAAAAGGAGCTTCCAAAATCTGTTCTCGGCAGTAAGGGACAACAAATAAATGAATGTTTGATAAAATAATCCAAGTAGCAGTTTAACAAGCGTAAACTGGAATGTGGCTGCAATAACACAGAACTATTGTTTAAGGGTTGGCAGAGGTTGATGAGGTTCTTATTTCAGTTACGAAGCAGGCATCCACATGCATAATGAACTGCTCTCTGAATTATTAATGTGTTGCTTATTTAGCCTCATCTGTCTAGAAGATAATGTATCCTAACTCTAATGAGTGATCGGTTTTGTACATAATTACAGTAGCAGCAGTAGTGGGGGGGAAATGTGGGCCTTCAAAAGAAGGAGTTCTAAAAATAAAGTCATCGCATAAACTCTGTTGTTGCATTCTATCAAAATCAAACCCGACGCATTTGAGAATTCATAATAAATTACAGGAGACAGAATCATTATTAACATCATAATTTAACACAAAAGGTTTTACTTAATCATTCATTACAGATCATGGGTTGTTAAAATGCGGATTAAATGACTGGGGTTGTGTTAAGGTGTTAGCAAAGATGTTCCCTTTTGGCCACTCACCGGCCATGGACTGGAGGGTCCAGGGAGTGGGGAAGAGTGAAAATTGATAGAAAAAGGTGATGCTTTATGTCTGTTATGACAGAACACTATTGAGGTATGTATTTTTGTGCTGATACTAGTGCTTGAACTCAGGCCCTGGTCTGCTATCCCTTAGCTGTCTGCTCTACTGCTGGAATTCTACCACTTGAGCCACAGATCCACTTCTGGCTTTTTAGTGATTGACTGGAGATAAGAGTCTTGAGGCTTTTTCCGTCTGGGCTGGCTTCAAACTGGGATCCTCAGATCTCAGCCTCCTGAGCAGCTAGGCCTCTGGGTGTGAGCCACCAGCTCCAGGCTGTTTAAACATTCTTGACCACAGGAGACATCTTGCACATGGCTTGTAGCTAGGAATGAAACCTAAAAGCAAGATGAGGTGAATAGGAGTGTGCTTCTAATTCCCAGTCTGTTTCTCCTGCCCAGTCCAACTGCGCTACTCAATAAGCGGACATGGAGGGGATTCCACGAGCCAAGTCCTAGGTGGTAGCTCACGGGACGACTGGATTGAGGAGCGGGTGAAGGAAGCGGCTGTATGAACAGGCAAGGCATTGGGCACCCTCTGTCAGAAGACTATGGAGATCTTGTTAAACAGGTCCTTCAGATCCTGGAAGGGACCAGCAGAGGCTGGAGAAAATGCTCTGGAAAAGTGTGTGCAGAACACCAGAGTGGGTCCTCTTTTAGCTCCAATATGTTTGTATTTCAAGTAGGGCTTGTTTGCCTATAATCCTTTCTACTCAGGAGGCTGAGATCTGATCAGAGTTCAAAGCCAGCCTGAGCAAGACAAAAAGTCTGTGAGACTCTCATCTCTAATAAACCAGCAAAAAGCCCAAAGTGAAGGAGGTAGCTCAAGTGTTAAAATGCCAGACTTGAGTGAAAAAGCCAAGCAAGGGAGTATTAGTCCCTGAGTTCAAGCCCCAGTTCCAGCACACACACACACACACACACACACACACACACACACACACACACACACACACACCATACCATACCACACCATACCCCACAAAGGGAACATAGCCTACTACTGTAGAAAGTGGAAGAAGGCCTTTGTCACCTATCAGAACAATTGTGGTAGAGAAGGCAATTCACTTGATCCAAGGGCCATCTGGTCCTCTTGACCTTCGTTCTTTCTCCCCATGACCAACTTGTTTGACCAAGCAGTCACCTTCCCAGAGACCTCTCCTTTCTAATCCAGGGGCTCTGGTGGGTGAAGTTATCCTCGGGTCTCTGGCCCCAGCCACCCTAGGGATGGGACCAGTGGCTGAAAGGTTATGGCTGCAGAATGCGTCAGATCCCTGGAGGCCTCCCTGATCAAGATGGAAAGTTGGTTTTTTTTCCCTGAAGGTTATAGGAGCCAAGCATTGAAATCCCAAGTAGAGGAACAGCATACTTAGGTTTACTTTTTGCCTTGGCCACAGTGTTTGTGTAGGCTGAAGGGGAGGCAGGAGGCAGGGGACCTTATCCAGGAGCTATGAGGATACCTGTGTGAGGGTGATGGAAGCTGAAAGTAAGACAGATTTTCATGGAGGGAGGGGAAAGCTCAGCTAGAATCAGTGTGGCCAGTTGCTCACTGGGAACAGGGTAAGGTATATTTCATCAGACACTGGCCTGATCGAGCAAGACAAGCACAGGGGCTGGAAAGGTGGCAAGGCAGATCATTTGAATAGCTCCCTGTGACAATTTTAAGCAGGGAGATTCTGTATAATGTTGGATCTAGAAGTCTGAAACTCAAAGGACTTTGGGCTAGAAAAATATGGCGAGGGCCAGGAATGTGGCTTAGTGGTAGAGTGCTTGCCCTAGCATGCATGAAGCCGTGGGTTCGATTCCTCAGCACCACATACACAGAAAAGGCCAGAAGTGGTGCTGTGACTCAAGTGGTAGAGTGCTAGCCTTGAGCAAAAGAAGCTCAGAGACAGTGCCGAGGCCCTGAATTCAAGCCCCACAACTGGCAAACAGAGAGAGAGAGAGAGAGAGAGAGAGAGAGAGAGAGAGAGAGAGAAAAAATATGGTGACTGTCTAATACAGGGAGTCAGTGAAGTCATGAGTACACATGTTCTTACCCAAGGGAATGGGCAGAAAGACCTGGCCAGAGGAAAAGGGGAAACCCAAACAGAAACCTGGCATCCTGCTTCCTCCTCCTGGAGAGGCTCTCTCCTCTCTCCTTCTGCCACGATCTTCCCATGTCTGGAACTAGTTTCAGAGCAGTTCCGTGACTTGCCTTGTGTTTGTGAGAAGCAGCCTCAGATATGCTTTTTCTTTGCCTTGTAAATTAACTACAAGCCGATGGACACTGCCCCCTTCCCCACGTTGCCTCTGTGCCCTTTGACCCGAGTTCTCCCCGTGCAGCCACTTGGTAATCACCTTGGGCTTCTGGAAGAATGGGATTCACCCGTCAGTGACAGAAGACCGACTGCACCTCAGACATACAACATCATCATCTTTTTATCACAAAGAAAAGAGCCCCAAACTCGGGTAATTGGCTCCTAGTCTGTTCCAGTGGTGAAAGGATAAGTTCTCCAGAACTCCTCCAGGAACAAGAGGCGGAGCTCGTGGTCAGCCAGGCCATACTGGTGACTTGAGCCTGTTTGACTCCACATACCTTTCTCACCCCAGCCCTGCCCTCCATTCTCCCTGTTTAACCCCAAGCCAGGGTCTGTATCCCTGAAGATTGGCTGAGGATGTGCTCAGGTGCTGTCTTCCCATGCTGCCATGTGATCAATCTCCTTTCTGCCCTTCACTATGTTCTGTGTGTGTGTGTGTGTGTGTGTGTGTGTGTGTGAGTGATTTGAGGGTTAGTGGTCAGACCTAATGTGGGACTAAAAACCTGGTTTCATTCTTTTCTTTCTCTATTCAAGAGCCTGGCAAACAGACTGAGCATTGCAAAACACTCAGGGAAACGCAGAGGGGTCAGGAAGTAGCTGCTGCTTACCAGTGCCGACAGAGGGTGGTTGGACCTCAAGTTCTTTCCTGTGTCTTTTGGAACAAAGCGGGGCACTTCCAAGGTGCCCAAGTCACAATCCAGGGTGCCATTTGTCAGGTACAGAGTGAGCTGTGTCAGAGCCAACTGGTCACTGTATGTGAGGTTGAGGTCTGTTGCCCATAACTGATTAAAAAAAAAAAAGAAAAGAAGAAGTGAGGGCGTGATCAGGAAACAGACAAGGAAAAGAACGCCCCCCACCACCCACACGAAAATACAGCAGGCCAGGCCAAACCAACGTCCATGGGACTTTATACGAGGCAAGCACTTTGCCACTAGGCCATATTCCCAGCCGGGACTTTATAGAATGGTATCTTTGCTTCTGGTTTTGCTTGCTCAGCAGAGGGAGCAGCCTGATTTTAATCAGAAGATTTAAAGTTAAGGAAATGAGCACACAAACCAATGCCTACCTAGAAGACCCTTCCTGAAGGGTCCTGTAGGACCCTTCCAGACTGCTGTACCCCATTCTGCCTTCCAGGGAAGGGTCATCACCCCTGTTTCCTAATAGCAGTTAGGGTTTTCATCCAAGAGGAGTAAATGAAGGAAAAAAGGGGGGACTGTTAGATAGAAAGGCATGGGGGGGGGGGAGTGGTGGCCCTAACAGGTAGCAGATAGCATGTGTCTCATCATGGATTTCTTCTTGCTCAACTGCTTCTTCTTCTTATACTGTGAGCTTCCACACAAATGCTTCTTTTTCCCATAATGCCCTGGGTGCCCACTCAACCAATGTAAAGAGCTGGGGTGGTGTATGCGTGAGCCCTCAATCAATCAGTGCAAAGGGCAGGGTCTATGAGAGGAGCCCCATACAATAAGAACCAGGCTCAGGAGGACTCCATTGGACTCCTTTCTGGGGCTCCTCTTCCAGATGGAAAAGTCTTAGTACTTTCTTTCTCAGTTTTCCTTTCACTTTCAAATAAACTTTAAAAAAATAATAAATGAATAATAGTCTAAGAAAATTTAACAGAGATGTTGGCTCTTGAAAGGTTCATGATGACATTGATTTTTCTGCTGGTGATTTGCAGAGGTATCAGTGTACAGGCCTCTACTGAGAAAATGAGACTGGACAGGAGCTTTGGAGAGTGAGGAACAAAAGTGAGCAAGGAAGGAAGAGTGACTGAAAACAAGAACAGGGCAGCTTGTCTTGACTTTGAAAACAGCAATGCTAGTCTCTCTGGGAATCTCAATATGATACTTAAGGGAAACACGAGGGTGGCTTGTAAGTCTTAGCTTGACCACGGATGTACTTGGAGGAGTACAGGACTTCACTTTGCCACCCACCTATCACAAGTTAATTAGAAAAACACTTTGATGCAATAAAAACTAAAGTGCTTTTAAAAAAAATAGATGTTGCTAAGCACCAGGGGTGCATGCCTGCAATCCTAGCTATATAGGAGGGTGATATATGAGGTTTACAGTTCAAAGCCAGTCTGGGAAGGAAAGTCCATGAGACGCTTAACTCCAAGTAACCACCAAAAAGCCAAAAGTGGAGCTGTAGCTCAAGTGGTAGAGTGCTAGCCTTGCAGTAAAAGCTCAGGAACAGGGCCCAGGCCCTGAATCCAAGTCCCAGGATCAGTAAACACACAGAAAATAAAAATATATGCATCATATAAATATTAATATAATTATATAAATATTAATATAACTAAATATATAAATTATACATTACTGTCCACTACTGGATAACTGAGTGATGTCCACTAATTTCTCAGACAAGTATTTACTGAACAGCCACTATGTGTTAAATTGGCAACAGCGAAGGTAGGTCATAGGCTATCTCTTCTTTCTCTTATGCTGGATTGACTTTCATTGCCCTTGTCACTTTCCAGCCCCACTCTGAGTCCAGAAGCACCTCTAGAATCCTCCTAGGTTCAATGCTCAAGGCGTGTCACTGCTGGTCCTTGAGAGGCCAAGGTAAATAGGACATCAAGAAGCGAAGCCAGGTATACACAAATTCAGTTAATCATAATGTAGTATGTAATCTAACAGTGAGATGGAGGGAAATTAATTAATTACAATGTAATATGTAATCTAATAGCAGGATGGAAGGCAATATGGCTGAAGCAGAAAAGACAGGCTAGATTTGCTGGGTGAAATCAGGGCTACATCTCCAAGGCGACATTGCTGAGCTTTAAGCAAGCAGCAAGAACACAAAGGGCTCCCAAGACCCTCCAGTGTGCCAGGGGCTCCCCAAACACATCACAGCCTCAAAACCCACACAGGAAGAAACAGATTCAGGGTGAGCAAAGGGCCCTGGGATTTGAATGCAAAGCCCCATGGTTGTGGTTCCGAGTGGGTCTTCCTCCCAGCTCCCGCAGCAGAGGCTGACATGGATCCCATAGTAACGCTCTGGTCGAATGAAAAGCTAAAGCTGCAGAAGATCAGATCATGTTCTTGTTTAATATAATCCATGCCATGGAAATGTCTTGTGGAGAAAACATGAAGTATTGTATTTCTGGAGTGTGCTGTAATTAGCAGTAATGCCTTTTCACTGTAGGAAGTTGGAAACGAACACATTTTCATGAAGACTTGATTGAATTTTTTTTTTCCCCTCTAAGAAGGCTACAAGTGCCCCACTCACCAACTCGGTATGTTAAAATACATAACGCATCTGCCCTAGAGTGGACTCCTCGTCGAGCAGGGAGGGGCGTGAGTAAGCATTGAATGTAAATGGTGTCATTAGAAGGATATTAGGGGGGTCAAGCTGTCCAGGCCCCTTTGCTAAACTGAAGCTAATTTCAGGAGTCATATTCACACAGTAATGCCCTTTTATAATAGCAAATAAATCACATTTGCAACAATTGTTAAAAACTAACTGCCAAATAGCTGTTGCAGTTGTAAATATCCTATTTGTCAACTTAACTATTTCCTGCTGTATGGCATGAAATGTAAATCAGATTTCCTTCAAACAGGAGAGAGTGAACTTGTGCTAGGCTGTGTGTGTGTATGTGTGTGTATGTGTGTGTGTGTGTGTGTTCCTGCTCACGAGGAAACGTTCCACAAATGCTGTGAATATTGATGCTAAAATATTAATGATTGGGAGATAAGGCTTTTTTCATAGGAAAGCAGCATAGGGTAGGAGAGAGAGCTAGGGAGCCAGAGAGCTTATACCTGACCCTCACAAGGAATTAAACCCCACCAGGTCACTCGTGAACAAGCCTCGGTGGAGCTCTCAGTCTTCCTATCCTGAAATGTCAAAGGAGCAGATAATAACATCCACTATAGGAGTTTCCAAGAAACTAAAAAATAAAACAAAGGCAGCCAGGCACTGATGGCTCATGCGTGTGACCCTAGCTACTCAGGAAGCTGAGCTCTGAGGATCATGGTTTGAAGCCAGCCTGGGCAGGAAAGTCTGTGAGACTATTATCTCTAAACACACACACACACACACACACACACACACACACACACACACACACAGAAGTGGAGCGCTGTGGCTCAAGTAGTAGAACATTAGTCTTGAGCAAAAAAAGATCAGAGACAATGCCCAGTCCCTGAGTTCAAGACCTAGAACAAAGAAGGAGGAGAAGAGTCTTAGAGATTATAAGGTTTAATACAAATGTTATTCTAAGTAACATAAGTTCATAATTATATTACGAACCATTCCCTTTAAGAGTAGTAGATTCTTAGGAGGTCCACTTTCTGTCCTTTACGAAGTGATTACTTTGCCTCCATTTCCTAACTTATTTGTCCAGGTGTAAATGTTTGCTCCAACTTGGCAATAACTCAGGCTTGAGTAAGCGACTGGATTTGGGCGAGGCTGGTATGACAAGAGCTCCGTTTTACCAAAGAGCACACTGAGATGAAGAAAGCTGTCCCACGGGGCGGGGAGCTGTGGCTCCAAGTGGCAGAGTGCTAGTCTTGAGCAAAGAAGCTAAGGGACAGTGCCTGGGTCCCCGGCTCAAGCCCCACAAAAAGAAGAGAGAGTAGCTAGACTTGCCAACACTGTGACTCAGCCTTGGCTTCTATACCAGCATCACAAAAATAAACCATGAACAAGAAGAAAATTATATATATATACACACACAAAAAGCTGCCCATGGTTTCCCTGAGATCACACAGCAGGGATCAGAGCTGCTCCGGGTTTTCTAGAGGCTTCCCTTCTCCCGTCTTCCCTAACACCTTGGTTTTTTTAAAGGAAACAGAACACATTTCCTTAAAGCCTTTTCCTCAACAGCAGGCTTGCCTGATTTGCTCCGATAATTGTTCTGTTCTCCATCTGGTTTTTTCCATTGAAGACATCGCCCGAGGCGTGCTTGTTTTGTGAGCAGGGGTTCTGATCTCCCCCTCTAGATGGTCGGCCCTTTGGTGGGGGAGCCGCGCGGGTCTTTGTCTTGCCTGGGCCCCCGGAGCGCTGGGCCGGGCTCGCGGCGGGGCGCATCCGCTCTTCCAGCGCTGCCCTCCGCGCTCCGCGCTCTGCGCTCCGGCAGCCTTTCCGGGAGGAGCGCGCGGGCTCGCGGCGGCCTCCGAAGGCCCGGCACAGATTCAGATGAAGCGGAGATCCAGCCTCTGTGCCAGCTCTGGGCGCGCGCACACTTCTGATCTAATCCGAGTTTTGATTGCGGACCTCACTGTTACTTTTAGAATGGAATCTCTTTCTACAGTGGACACCCATATCTTGATTTGGAGGAGATGGGTTTAGATGGATGGGCCGGCTTGGAGATTTTAAAGTGGTGCCTTGGACACGACTTGCTTATCATGAGTGATAACGACCAGCTTGTGGACTCACTGACTCGTTGGGAGGGTGAGGGAAAACACTGCTGAGGGTTGGAGCTGGACAGATCTTTAGCAATCACCTAACACCATCTGTTTACCGGATACATGAAGAACTCTGGTGTGGAAAGTGAAGTGGGTCACTCTGGGTCACTCTGGCTCACTCTGGCTCACGGAACCAGGTATCAGAAGTACGTGACAGGAACGTAAGGGGTCTCCACTCAGTCAGAAATCACTTGTTGATTATTGACGATACTCAAAATACATTTTGTTAAAAATAGCTAAAATAGATTTGCATCAAGGCCTCCAGAGCACAAACTATAAAGGCAGAGATACTCAAGCAAGCACTACTCAAAATATTGAAAATAGCAGCTGAGTGGCTTACGCCTGTAATTCTAGTTACTCAGGAGGTTGAGAGCTGAGGTTGTGCTTCACAGCCAGCCCCAGAATGAAAGTCTGTGAGACTCTTGTCTCCAATGAACCACCAGAAATGTTGGAAGTAGAGCTGTGAGTCAAACTCAGGGACAGAGGCCAAACCCTGAGGTCTGGCACAGAGAAGGAAAGGAAGTAAGGAAGGAAGGAAGGAAGGGAGGGAGGGAGGGAGGGAGGGAGGGAGGGAGGGGGAGGGAGGGAGAGAAAGAAAAAGTAGAAAAGGAAGAAAATGGCAGTGGACTCCAAATCTGGCCATTTGATTTGTCCTAGAGGCAAAAGCTACCATTTAGACTCATCATCCCCACACTAAGCTGCAGAAGGCAGGCTGCTAGATTTCGGCCATCAGCGGAGCCAGGCTCCCTCAGCCTGGTTTGGCTGAATACAGAGCAAAGGACTTGTCTCCTACGTGCAACTACGGAGGCTGGGATTCACAGGAGGTCAACGGATGGGCCTTGGGCCAATGCTTATTGTTATTTAAGGGGTGACTCTGCCAAGAGGGGACAAGACCATGAGGAGAAAGGGTAGAGACAGGGTGTCCAGTTAAGAAGCTATTTCCTCAATTCAGATGAAAGGCACTAGTGGCTGGACCAATATGTAACTGTGGAGAGTGATGTAATGGTTATAGTACAGATACATTAATAAAAACATCTTTAGCCAAGCACCAGCGGCTCACACCTGTAATCCTAGCTGCCCAGGAAGCTAAGATCTGAGGATCAAGGTTCCAAGCCAGTCTGCACAGGAAAGTCTGTGATGTTCCTGTCTCCTATTAACCACCAAAGAACTGGAAGGAATGTGGCGCAGTGGTAAAGTGTTGGCCTTGAGCAAAAAAAACTCAGGGACAGCACCCAGGCACTGATTTCAAGCCCTAGGACCAGCACACACACACACACACACACACACACACACACACACACACACACACCTACCCCCTCACATGTCTACAGAGTTGTACAAAGGGGCTTCAATTCAACAATGTATCTTGGCCAATGTCACCCCTTCCATCATTCTTCCTAATCTCTTCCAAACCTACCCCATCCCTTCAAGTTACTGAAACCCATTTTTGATTGATTTTTTTTTTTGCCAGTCCTGGGGTTTGAACTCAGGGCCTGGGCACTGTCCCTGAGCTTCTTTTGCTCAAGGCTAGTGCTCTCACTTGAGGCAAAGCACCACTTCCAGCCTTTTCTGTTTATGTGGTGCTGAGGAATCAAACCCAGGGCTTCATGCTTGCTAGGCAAACACTCTACCACTGAGCCACATTCCCAGCCCCCGAAACCCCTTTTTATATATGTATATTGAATATTATGGCTGTATTTGCCCACCTTTCCTCCCTCCATTTGTCTTCCCCCTCCCCTTGACCTCAGCTCCCTCCTGACAACACATTTCAGCTTCCTGGTATTCATTGTTAACCTATGAGCTAGTTGTTTGTGGGAATGATGCCTCTGTAAACCTCCCCCTGTGGACACAGATACATTTCAAAGCGGCTCCTGAAGGATTCTTGATGATGGGCTGGATGTGGGGTGAGAGATAAAGAGACGAATTAAAGATGTCTTCCTGCAGAAAATGGAAGGATAAAGGATAAAGGACAAAGGAGAAAGCATTCCCTGGGAGGAGTAGCTAGGGGAACAGTCTAGAGGGTAACAATCAAAGTGGAAGTTTTGTTGGACAGCGTCTGAGAGGATGAATTCAGGTTTCAGGCACCTTTTCTCCTTTCTCACCCCATTATCGGGAGCATGCTCAGAATGGGGGGTTCAAATCAGCGCATCTCTGATAGGGAGGGAGACTGTCCTCTGTTTTTCTTTGCCAACCTGGACTTTCAGGCTCTCCTGCGTTCAGAAACAGGTGAGTCACTCCGCTTCTTGTTAGGCCAACGTGAACTATGGTTGAGAAGGACCGGGGAGCGAGGTAGGGAGACAGAAGTGACAGCCATTGAGGGGATAAGGGACAGAGAGGGCAATGGCTTAAGGGACAGGAGCAGCCTCAAGGCCGGGCTGAGAGTGTTGGCTGCTCTGGCAACTTCCTTCCCCTCTTATCTGTTGACATCCAGCATCTGCCCCTGAGAGCTGATAGGAGCCAACAGTGAGACAGGAGATAGGATGCAACAACACTGCGGCACAAATCTGAGCCCTAGTCCTCTGTTCCTTCTTGACTACTGGGAGCAAAGACCAGGCAGGCAGGGGACCTCAACTATTGGCCCTTGACTTTCTATAGTCTTGCCTGTTTCTTAGAAGATGAGGAGAAAAAGCAGGTTCCAGAATCCCAGCAATCATTCAGAGAATGTACTCTTCTCCTAAGACAGATAATAAATGGCATCTTTAGTCCCTCCACTTGGATTATTAAAATGCCTGGCTGTCCTTGGTGGTAAAAACCTGATTCTTAATTTGAAAGGAGAGAAGTAGACGGCACTGCAAAGATTTGCAGTTAGTAAAATATTGATATGATTATGATAGTAAGAGTTGTTTGAAATACATTGAAAAAAATCAGTCATCAGGCAGAGGGGAACACAGGCTCTTGGCCTGTTGCCACCTAGTGGCGCTCGCTGGGATAGCACAGTCTCTGTTGCTGTGGGGGAACAGTGACCTGATCATCAATTGAGATTCCTGGGGTTTATCTCAGAGACCTCCTCTTTGTTCCTATTACTATGTGTGTCCTTTAGGGCATAAAAACTGTTAACTCCAGTGGATCACACTTGTAGTCTCAGCTACTTAGGCGGCAGAGATCTGAGGCTCACGATTCAAAGCCACCTTGAGCAATGAAGTCCATGACTCTTACCTCTAAGTAACCCAGCAAGAAGCCAGAAGTGGAGCTGTGGCTCAAGTGCCACCCTTGACTGAGAAAGCTAGGGGAGAGTACCCAGGCTCTCAAGCTCCAGTATCAGTACCAGTACCCCCCTCACACCCCCCCCCAAACAACAACAAAACAAACTGATGCCAGAATATGTAGACAACAACAAAAAAGCATCAGCAAACCTACGGTCTTGAAGCTGGTCTAGTCCCAACCTCTTTCAATCCTCGGCACCCTAAAGGGAACAAACCTAATTAGGAGCAGAGCTCAAGCCAGATTTCAGAGTTCTTCAAGTCTATTTACATTTGGGGGAAATTGTAGAGGCCAAGGTAGGAACCTCTGTTGTCTCTTCCTGCATCTTGCACAGTGTCTAGCATAACACACTTGATAGAAGTAATGGCAGTAAAACTTTGTTGGGTGATTTAATTAAATAATACAAGGGAAAGGTCTTTGACTACACAGACAAGAGATACAATTTCACTTCCACAAAGATGGCAGAAGTAACAAGTGTTGGCCAAGATATAGAGAAGGATATAATATGGTGTAACCATTAGTTAAACTTGCTGGGCACTGGTGGCTCACACCTGTAATCTTAGTTACTCAGGAGGCTGAGATCTGAGGATGATGGTTCAATGCTAGCCCAGGCAGGAAAGTCTGTGAGACTCTTATTTCCAATTAACCACCAGAAAACCAGAAGTAGAGCTGTGGCTCAAAGTGGGAGAGTACTAGCCTCGTCCCTAGAAGGAGGTGATCTGATCAGTCCTGACCAATTCACCTGGTGATGGAAGACCGGGGCCTGGGACCACACATTCATTGTACGGAGCCATTTAGAGCTCATGACCTTGCCTTCATTGCCTAGGGACTCTGGTGTTTGACTCAACTCCCTAACATCTGGTTTTCTTTTTCTTCCTTTTTTTTTTTTTTGTGTGTGTGTGTGTGTGTGTATGTGGGTACTAGGGCTTGAATGCAGGGCCTGGGCACTGTCCTTAGCTTTTTCCCTCAAGGCTGGCATTCTACCACTTAGGCCACAGCTCCACATCTGTTTCTTTGCCTGTTAGTTGCAGATGTGAGTCTCATGGGCTGGCTTTGAGCCATGGTGCTCAGATCATAGTCCTCTGAGTAGCTAAGATTACAGGCATGAGCCACTGGCTCCTAGCTGTGCCATCATTTTAGAAGGAAGCCATATTTAGAAAGCTTCCTAGTTGAACAGCCTGCAGGAGAGATACTTGGAAAAAGGAAGAAAAAGGGAAACATTTTACTAAGAGTCTGGGAAGTGCCAGGCCCTGTTCTGAGTATTTTCTCATGTTGTCCTCAAAACAGCCTTGTGAGGTGTTACTATAAATGTATAATACCTAATATATATTAGACATCATATACGTTATATAATATGCTATATATGTATTTGCATCATCATACATTTATAGATATTAATATATTTTAATATTATTTATATGCCATATTACATATGTATTACATAATATATGTAATATATAATTTATATAATATATAATAAATAATATGATCTATTTGTGTGTGTGTGTGTGTGTGTGTATGTGTGTGTGATGGTCCTGGAGCTTGAACTCAGGGCTTGGGAGCTTCTTTTGCTCAAGGCGAGTGCTCTACTGCTTGAACTACTGTTCCACCTCTGGCTTTTTTGAGTAGTTAATCAGAGATAAGAATCTCATGGAGGTTTCTGCATGGGCTGGCTTTGAACTTTGATCCTCAGCTCTCAGTCTCCTGAGTAGCTAGGATTACAGGTGTGAGCCACTGGTACCCAGCTTTGTGCTCAAGGCTAGCACTGTACTACTACTTGAGCCACAGCTCCACTCCCAGCTTTTTGGTGGTTAGAGATAAGAACCTCATGGACTTTCTTACTCAGTCTGATTTTAAACCATGATTCTCAGATTTTAGCCTCCTAAGTAGTGAAGATTACAGGCCTGAGCTACTAGGGCCTAGCTGTAGTATACATTTTATATATTCCTTTTCTTTTTTTCAGGAGTGAAGAGAGAATAAAAATAAAAACGGAGGCTCGTAGAATTCAAGGAGTTGCCCCAGCTCCCAGCTCAGTGGCAGAGCGCCAGGCTTTCTCTCAGTGGGAGAAGTCCTAGGCGGCTGGTCATCAAGATCATCTCTGTCTCCACCCTTACAAGATAGTTCTGAAGCTCAGCAGGCCTTTGGGTTAGTCACTTAACATCTCACCTTTTCCGTTCTTTGTCAGTAAAGTACTTTGAGAGCCTGTACTGTCAAAGCTGTAGAAAGGCAAGGAATTAGTGTCGCCCAGTAGGCAGAAAGCCAAGGCTTTTTACCTGTGATCAATAAAAGTTCTGTGGCTCTTTCCAGAAAAGTGGGTGGGTGGAGGAGCATTTTAGGGCCCGGAGGAACATTCCAGTAGAGTAAGTGAAGACTGGAAATGGCCCTGGAGTTCCCCCTGGGTTAAGTGTGGTCAGTCCCAGCCTGCCTGCCTCCGCAGCACTGGGCTGCTCTGTGAGGCCCCGGCTGGCAACTGAGGGCCCCTTTCATTCCATCTGTCCCTTCATGTAATGTCTAGTAAGTAAAAGAAGCAGCACTACTAATGCGAATGGGTTTTCTCCCCATCCTTCCTCTGCCTCTTGTAAAATTCATTGCCCTGCTTCTTAATATATAGCTTCCTCTTAGGAAAATCAGCTAGCAGGTTCATGTGTGTGTGTATAGTGGATGTGTTGTGTGATGTGTGTGTGTGTGTGTGTGTGTGTGTGTGTGTGTTGGTACTGGGGCTTGAAGTTAGAGCATCAGCACTGTCTCTTAGCTTTTCCACTCAAGGCTGACACTATCACTTGAATCACAGCTCCACTTCTAGCTTTTGGCTGGTTATTGGGAGAAAAGAGTTTCATAGATTTTTCTGCCCGGGTTAGCTTCGAACCTTTAGCCTCAGATCTCAGCCTCTGGACCAGCTAGGATTACAAGCATGGGCCCCTAGTGGCTGGTGACTAGCAAGTTCTTGGTTATTGGCAGAGAAATGTAAAACCTTTGTTTTTGTTCTGCTTGTATGTGCTAAGCATCTTATATAATCTTTGAAGCAATTAATGTAAAAAGAATTGTGAAATTACTTTCTTCAGATTTCCTTTATCAAGAAAAAGTTAAAAATATAAAATATATACATTGATACTTTCACCAAAGCTCTGGAATAGCATATCCTTTGGTGCACTAAATGTCTTTAATAGGAATAGCCTTAGATTGTTATTTCTTTGGAAAGAGTCTTTGTCTTGACCTCTTTAAAAAATGAGCTCTCATAGATACGAGAGTGGCTCGCACCTGTAATCCTAGCTACACAGAAGGCTGAGATCTGAGGACTGAGGTTTGAAGTTTTTTGGGGGCAAAAAATTCCATGAAACTCTTATCTCCAGTTAACCACTGAAAAGACAGAAGTGGAGCTGTGGCTCTAGAAGTAGAGCAACAACCTTGAGTGAAGAAAGCTAAAGGACAGCACCCAGGCCCTGAATTCAAACCCAAGTATTAGTACACACAAAAGGAAGGACCTGGGCTGGGGATATGGCCTAGTGGCGAAAGAGCTTGCCTTGTATACAAAAGGAAGGACCTCTGTTACTCCCTGCAGGCCAGCAAAGAGCTATGGGGATGCAGTCAACCAACTTGGTGGTATATTCGTGTTAGAAGAATTCTGTGCTCTTCCATATTTTGCCTGCCTATCTTCTCCACATGGAAGGAGTACATTTTGTGGCTTTATTTCAACTCGTATTTTCCATGGCTTGGTTATATTATTAATATATGTAGACATTTGTGGAGAAATTTTTAAAAGGTAAAAAAAGTTAAGTCAGGTGCTAGTGGCTCATACCTGTAATCTTAGCTACTCGGGAAGCCGAGGCCTGAGGATCACGGTCAAAGCCAGCCTAGGGAGGAATGTCTAAGAGAGTCTTATCTCCAATTAACCACCAACAGGCTGGAAGTAGAGCTGGAACTCAAGTGGTAGAGTGCTAGCCTAGAGCAAAATGCTCAGAGACAGTGCCCAGGCCCTGAGTTCAAGCCTCCACTCAAGCCTTGGGTGGATCAGGAATGTCACATGACCAGGAACAAGCAGCTCTCTCATGGAGAGAGGTCTTTCCATTTATCCATTCATAAGGATCTGGAAAGCAAAATACATGTTTAAAGGAATATGCATATTGTTAAAACAGTTCTATTTATGCAAAAGATTCATGTAACTTTATGAAGATTTTCAGGGATTTTAAAGAATTTTAAGTGCTGGGTTAGACTGTAGTAGTAACAGATGTTCAATGACATGTTTAAGTTTTTGCTTTACTGAAAAAGCAATGGATTACCTGATTTTTTTCCTTTTACAGTGTCATCCCAATGTTAGCCCAAATTCATTGTTTCTGAAAAATATAAATAATTTAAAATAACAAAAAGAGTTCCTAAATAATAAATCTTGTTCTAGTGAAGGAGGAAGATTTTGTTAGAGGGTCCCATTCAGAATTCTAGTCCTGTGTGCCATTTCTTGTTCTTTTTCTATGAAGACAGATGGTGTCAGTAATTGCCTATATATTTAATTAAGTTAAAAAGCTAGCTACATAGTAATGTTTGGGTAAAAAGTTAGGGAAATTCTGTGCTTTGAGCAAGAAAGCAGAAATTTGTAGCATAAGATACCACCCCTAAAAATGCACACTTTGGTATCTATATGTGTTGGAATATGAGATTTCATTCCACCAGTCTAACTACTTAGAAAAGGGTATTTTACCCTGAAAGATAAGCCCATAATAGAATGTGGATGACATCTCTACTTTTTTTTTTGCTTGTACTGGAGCTTGAACTCAGGGCCTAGGTACTGTCCTTTAGCTATTCATTCAAGGTGTTCAGGATGGGAATGTGGCTTAGTGGTAGGGTACTTGCTTAGCATGCATGAAGCCTTGGGTTCAATTCCTCAGTACCACATACACAGAAAAATCCAGTAGTGGTTCTGTGGCTCAAGTGGTAGAGCGTTAGCCTTGAACAAAAGGAGCTCAGAGACATGAGCTCCAACTCCACTTCCAACTTGTTGGTAATTAATTGAAGATAAGAGTCTCACAGGGCTGGGGATATGGTCTAGTGGCAAGAGTGCTTGCCTCATAAACATGAAGCCCTGGGTTCAATTCCCCAGCACCACATATACAGAAAATGGCCAGAAGTGGCGCTGTTGCTAAAGTGGCAGAGTGCCTTGAGCAAAAAGAAGCCAAGGACAGTGCTCAGGCCCTGAGTCCAAGGCCCAGGACTGGCCAAAAAAAAAAAAAAAAAAAGTCTCACACACTTGCCTGCTCTGGCTGACTTTGAACTGAGATCCTCAGATCTCAGCAGGCATGAGCCACTGGCACTTGGCTTCTGTTACATTTTTCATCTGCTAGAGAATGATTCTACCATTGTCCACATTCACCTCCAACTGTGACCTATTATTTTAGTGGTTACTCTAAACTCCTCTGACACTTATGTGTTTGCCTAGGATTTCTCACCTAGTAAGCTAATCATTGTGAAATTATTATGGGAGGAAAATCAGCAGCTACTTGTAGAAAGTGGGTTGGAAAAGCGACTTAACTGTTCTTGTGGTGTCTGTTTTCAGTGTTTCCATCCCATGAATCTACCTTCTGGCTTAATAGCAATATGGCGCTCCCAGCTGTGGCTTGTATATGGGCTACACATTTAAACGCTTAAAGCTTATAAATGGCTACCACAACATTGATTTTATCCCACTTCTCTTACTCATTAACATTTAATGATTATCTTATGTGCTGAGTGCAAAGATGGAATATATATTCAGACATGTATATACACACACACATATATATATATATATATGGATGTGTATATAAATGTATTTTTTTCCTTTTTAAAGGAGCTGCACTTGGGGCTGGGAATATGGCCTAGTGGCAAGAGTGCTCGCCTCGTATACATGAAGCCCTGGGTTCAATTCCTCAGCACCACATATATAGGAGAGGCCAGAAGTGGCACTGTAGTTCAAGTGGTAGAGTGCTAGCCTTGAGTAAAAAGAAGCCAGGGGCAGCGCTCAGGCCCTGAGTTCAAGCCCCAGGACTGGCAAAAATAAATAAATAAATAAAGGAGATACACTTTCTGGCTTGAAGTTATTCAATTCAATTCAACAAGCATATTGAGGAAATACAAGAGAACATACATTTTCTCTGGTATTCATGGTGATGGAGGGGAAGATGATTATGAAGAAAACTGCCATTGATCCAGTACCACCCAGTGTTACTAGGAGAGAAAGATCACAGCTTGGCATAGAGGTGGGATTGGCCATGTCATTGTTGGGTGAGCTTGGACACATTACTGTAGCTCAGTTTCCTCCCTTGTCAAACAGAAGTTATGGTTAGAATAATTATTCTGGTCATCAGTACTATACCTCAGCTCTAAGAGACTTGAGGATAAAGTGGCATTGAAGGGTGACTAATTCAAGCACATTTCCAAGTAAAATTGGATTCTGAAACATTTTTTTGAAGGAAAGAAAGTTGTCTAATAATGGACAGAAGAGGAAAGGCGAGTGGTAGGGATGAAGCAGCGCGTGGGAGATGAGATGCCCTTGTTAGATATGTTCTGAAGGATGCGATCACTGAGAAAGCAGTCAGTGCTGTGTGGTGGGAAAGGTGTGCAGAGCCTGTAAGAACTGGGGAAGAGGCCGAGCTGGTGCCTCACGCCTGTAACCTAGCTGCACAGGAGGCTGAGATCTGAGAATCACTGTGTGAGGCCAGCCTGGGCAGGAAAGTCTGTTGAGACTCATATTTCCAATTAACCACCAAAATCCTGGAAGTGGAGGTGTGGCTCAAGCAAGATGGAGCCAGCTTTGAGCAGAAAAGGTAAGCAGTCCTGAGGTCAAGCCCCAGTGCTGGCACAAGAGAGAGAAAGAGAGAGAGAGAGAGAGAGAGAGAGAGAGAGAGAGAGAGAGAGAGAGAGAGAGAGAGAGAAGGAAGAGAGGGAGGAAGGGAAGAAGGGGTGAAAAGGAAAAAACAATCTTGCAGAGTTGAAACGTTCAATAGCAAACAAACAACCCAAACTGAAACAATGGACAAAGGATTTGAACAGATATTTTTCCAGCGAGGACAAACAAATGGCCAACAGGCAGGACAGGATGAATAAATTCTAAAGGCCTAACCTACAGGCCTTATGGTGACTGTTTATTATATATTGTATACTTAAGGTGAGGTAAGAAACTAGCTCTCACATA
Organism: Perognathus longimembris pacificus; assembly: GCF_023159225.1. NCBI lineage: Eukaryota > Metazoa > Chordata > Mammalia > Rodentia > Heteromyidae > Perognathus > Perognathus longimembris. The sequence goes on from NC_063183.1 coordinate 17,163,976, forward strand.
CAAATAAGGAAACAATATGATGATGAATAGATTAATTAGCTTGATTGTGGTAATCAATATGCATATCAAAATATCACACTGTGTGTGTACTTTAAATACATGCAAGTGTGTGTGTGTGTGTGTGTGTGTGTGTGTGTGTGCGCGCGCACGTGCTGGTACTGGGGCTTAATCTCAGGGCCAGGGTACTCTGCTCTAGCTTTTTCACTGAAGACTGGCATTCTATTACTTGAGCCACATCTCCCCTTCTAGCTTTTTTGATGGCTAACTTCCACTTCTGGCTTTTTGGTGGTTTATCGGAGATAAGAGTCTTACAGATTTTCCTGCCTGGGCTGGCTTTGAACAGCCTCCTGAGTAGCTAGGAATACAGGTGTGAGCCACCCAGCATGGAAGGACAATTGTGCAAGGGAAATTTTATTCTACAGAAAGTGTTGACCACATTTGCAGCTGAAAGTGGGAAGGAGACTTCCCACTTCTTTTTTTTCTTTTTTTTCTTTTTTTTTCTTTTTCTTTTCTTTCTTTTTCTTTCTTTTCTTTTCTTTCTTTCTTTTTCTTTTTCTTTCTTTTTTTTTCTTTTTTTTGCCAGTCCTGGGGCTTGGACTCAGGGCCTGAGCACTGTCCCTGGCTTCTTTTTGCTCAAGGCTGGCACTCTGCCACTTGAGCCACAGCGCCACTTCTGGCCGTTTTCTGTATATGTGGTGCTGGGGAGTCGAACCCAGGGCCTCATGTATAGGAGGCAAGCACTCTTGCCACTAGGCCATATCCCCAGCCCCTCAGTTTTGTTTCTGTGGCTCTTGAGTTGTGAACATCCGGGCATAGAGAATCATCTGGTTTTTCTGAGCATTAGTAGGGAGCCCTATCCTTTTTGCCTACCTACGCCCTCCTGAGTTGTGTATTAGTGTGGCACCTCCTGAGAAGTGCACGAATGCTCAGACTTCCTCTATCCTGGCAATGTCTCTGGTGATGAAAGCTAATAGATCACCAAGAAAGACGTGTTCTTAGTTTCCTTTGAAAGGAAGTCCGGATTTCCAGGCTGAGAGATGCGTCTGAGGTCTTGAGAGGCACAGCTGGGAGAGAAGGGCTTATCCACACTCTCACTGCCGTGCTTCCCAAGAGCTAGGTTGGGGCCGGGGTTCAAACTCCCTGAATGCCAAGGTTTACAATGTGGGAGTGCTAATGAAACGTTTAAGTAGAGCTACATAAGGTAAAATGGCACACTGCCTATAGTACTAGTCATAGAGCAAACCTGGCTACTAGTTTACCTGCACTCTCAGTGTTAAGAAAGAGAACCGCAATTTTCACTGTAAAATCTGTCATCGTGTGGTCCTTCTTCTGCACGGTACCACCATCACCATTATTATTATGATTACTTCATATTGCGGGTTTCTCTCCTTGACACAAAGATGCAGACCTTGTAAAAGGACAGGTCTTTTCTTTTGTTCTTCAGAATCCTTTGGGATCTATTTTCATTTCACTAAGCATTAAGTTGTGATTATTGCATTTAAGAACACTGAATAATAGGCACTTCTGTTTATACCAAAGGCCTATTAAAATTTAATTTAGATAGACACTGTTAACCTTCTTATATATAAATAAAATACCTTCCCTAAAGAGAAAAAGTAAATCTCATAGAGCTCCCTTGGGGATTCCCTATATATCATGAAAATAGAAACAGGGAAGTCTTGCAAATGAGAGGTGTAGAGGGGGACTCAGAGAGAAGTATTCATTCATTCATTCATTTAATAAATATTTATTGAGCATCTATTACAAGACAGACAGGGTGTTAAGTGCTGAGTATACAGAGATGGGCAAGAAGGAATTACGAGTATCTCTGCAGTCCTTGGGTTTTTCATTCTCTGAAATAAATGATTCATCGTTTGATGTGTATATATCACTTTGAGATGATGATAATGCTCAGTGACTTTTAAAAGTCATGCTAATTCAATTCAGATTCCACTCACAGTTTGAGAGCCTGCTGAGGGCCTCAGTGACAGTTTTACATGTGGTTATGCCATTTGATTTAATAATAAGAGCAACACCTTTTTATCTATTTGCTCAGCCTCTCAGAACATGCTGTGAAGCCGGGGGCAGGGAGCCTCTATTTGTGAACTATGAGCCCAAGGCCCAGAGAGGTCAAGGGAGTTGTTTAAAGTCTCATACTGACTTTTGGAAAGTGTTGTATGTTGATTGCCCCCACCCACCATTATGAATAAAACATTTTCGGGTTCTATCATAGGCTGACAGCTCTCTAAACACAATTGTGTGTATGTGTGTGTGTGTGTGTGTGTGTGTGTGTGTGTGCCAGTAATGGGACTTAAACTCAAGAGACTGGGTGTGGTCCATTAGCTTTTTCACTTAAGGTTGGTGTTCTGCCACTTGAGTCACCCTTCCACTTCTGGCTTTTTGGTGGTTTATCGGAGATAAGAGTCTCACAAACTTTCCTGCCTGGGATGGCTTTGAACTGCGATCCTCACATCTCAGCCTCCTGAGTTGCAAGGATTATAGGCATGAGCCACTAGTGCCCAGCACTAAAGACAAAGTATAAATCTGAGAATTTTAACAGAAAGCATCTTTGACCATCTATTAGAGAGTTTTATATGAAGAATAGAAGTTAGAGCATGTTCTATGAATTTTACATGAAGCAGTTAGACACCATGTTTGTAAATCAGATGGTCATCTTCACCCTCATGGGTGTGTGAGCTTACCATAGTCCACAACCTCTTTTCTACTTAGAACGTATTCTTTGAATCCTAATTCTCTTTCAGTTCAACTCATATCTACTCTTTAAAACAAAACAAAACTTTCACCAGCCAAGTAGCTGGTGGTTCACGCCTGTCATCCTAGCTAGTCAGGAGGCTGAGATTTGAGGATTGGGGTTCAAAGCCAATCTGGACAGGAAAGCCTGTAAGATTCTTATCTCCAATTAACTACTGAAAAAGTTGGACATGAAGTTGTTGGCTCAAATGGTAAAGCATTAGCTGTGAACAAAAGTAAGCCTGAGGACAGCGGCACCCAGGTCCTGAGATCAAGCCCCAGGATTGGCACCAAAAACAACAACAACAACAACAACAACAAATCACCCCTTCCTTATTCCTCCTAACAAAAGGCTTCTCATCTTCTTGTCTGGATTTGTGTAACAAATAATTTTGCAATTAAACTGTGCTAGTTCTGGGGCTTGAACTGAGGTCCTGGGCATTGTCCCTGGGCTTTTGTGCTCAAGGATAAGGCTCTACCTACCACTTGAGCCATAGCTTCACTTCTGGGTTTCTGGTGGTTAATTGGAGATGCGAGTCTCACAAACTCTCTTGCCCAAGGTGGCTTTGAACTGCACTCCTCAGATCTCAGCCCCCTGTGTATTACAGGTATGATACAGGCTTTCAGCTGTGAGTCACCCCCCTCGCCGCCCTTTCTGGTGTCTCTTTAGCTGTTCTGTGTAGTTGCCACGGAGACATGTATTCACAATTCATTTTCAAGCCTTTCTCCAGCTAGATTGTGATGGGCAGGCACTTCCCACGGAAGGGGAATTTGTTGTTTCCTTTAGCATTTCCCCAAAGTAAGCTAAGTATGCACCACAAAAAGTCCATCAATTAACAAGTAATAATTAGGTGGCTGGCCTAAGGGAACCATCCTTGTGTTAAATATCATAGAGAAGTAAAAAAAAGCAGTGTCTGGGGTATTTTCTAGAGGATCTACAAATTCACGGAGGCTGTAGGAGGCTGTGGGCAGCAGTCCCATGAAAGCCGCAGTGCACCTGCCTCAGAGGGAAGTGGATGGTGGGAAAGAGTTGATGAGTACACAGCTGTTCTCTCCACCCCTGGGGGCAGGAAGTGTTTGTTCAAGGAACATGTCAGCCCCTCCTTACCGGAATGCATAAGTACCCACTTACGTTGTGGAGTACCAGACTAGAGCTGGGTTGGGGTGGGGGTGGGGTCCCCGGAAAGTAATCGCAAGAGGCTGTGAGATCAAGTCCTACTACTGGCACACATGCGTGCACGCACACGCACACACACACACACCCCATTAGTTTAACATCTTCACAGTATTCAATTCTATTGATATATCATACTTTGCTTAAAGAAATCTTAATTACTGGAATGTTAGGCTATTTGACATAATTCTGGTGTCTTAAAAAATTTTTTTTTTGTCATGAGGCTTGAACTCAGGGCCTGGGAGCTGTCTCTGAACTTTTTTTTTTTTTTTTCTTTTTGCCAGTCCTGGGGCTTGGACTCAGGGCCTGAGCACTGTCCCTGGCTTCTTTTTGCTCAAGGCTAGCACTCTGCCAACTTGAGCCACAGCACCACTCTGGCCTTTTGTATATATGTGGTGCTGAGGAATCAAACCTAGGGCCTCATGTATACAAGGCAAGCACTCTACCACTAGGCCACATTCCCAGCCCAGTCTTTTGATACATTTTAAAAAGTGATATTTTCTTTGTGTTAGTGAATTTTGAATTTGCTAACACATACAATAGTGCTATGGAAGTGCAGTTGAAAAGAAATAATTGTTTTTTAACTGTAGAAGTCAAGAAAGCTAACTTGTTTATTCTGCAACTGAGAAGACAGGAGTGATGATGTCGTGTAATTAGTAATAAAAATAACTTGATTGAACTAATTGACACTTCAACGTGAGGAAAGCCTGGCAAAGGAACTGAGGACACCAATGGCAGGGCTTCACAGCCAGGCACAGTGGTAGTACGCGTTAGGTAAAGGAGATGGTTGGGAAATGGGTTACACTAAACCAACTTAACTAGGGCCAAAGAGACTCAGATGTTTGACTAGATGTAGTGGCATAGACTCATAACACTTGTGAGGCAGAGAATGGAAGGATCACAGTACTAAAAGGCAAAAAGTAAGTGAGGCCTGATCTCAGTGAACAAACTAGGTGTGAATCCTTGTGACTATAATCCCAGCAACATGGGAGGTACAAATAGGAGGATCTCAGTCTGAGGCTGACTGGAAAAACAACAACAACAAACCCAAGGCTCTTAAAAAACTAACTAAAGCAGGGCTGGGAATGTGGCCTAGGGGTAGAGTGCTTGCCTTGCATGCAAGAAGCTCTGGATTCAATTCCTCAGGCCTACATGAACAGAAAAAGCTGGAAGTGGTGCTGTGACTCAAATGGTAGAGTACTAGCCTTGAGAAAAAGAAACTCAGGGGCAGTGTCCTGGTCCTGAGTTCAAGCTCCAAGACTGGCAAAACAAACAAACAAACTAACTAACTAACTAAAGCAAAGAAAAAGGCATGGGGGCATGGCTCAAGTGGTAGAGCAACTACCTAGCAAGTTCAAGGACCTGAGTCCTTATTTGTTAAGATTGAAGAAGTTGCTAGATGCTTGTGGATCATGCCTGTAATCCTAGGTGAGGATCATGGTTCAAAGCCAGCTGGGGCAGGAAAGTCTGTGAGTCTTATCTCCATTAACCACCAGGAAACTGAAAGCAGAGCTGTGGCTCAAAGTGGAAGGGTGCTAGACTTGAGGGAAAAGAGCTCAGGGCCAACGCCCAGGTCCTGAGTTCAAACCCCATGACCAATCAGCCAAAAAGAAAAAAGTTATTTTTTAAGCATGGAAAAGGTGAAGTGTTGAAGGGTTAAAATAGGCAGGAACTCATGGTTTCATATACACTTCAAGATACAGAAATAGCTATCAACACATGCGTGCTGTGTATGTATATTGGTCTGAGTATGTATGTACACATGCATCCCATTAACGACAACACTAAGGGCCCCATTGTATCCTCCATTAAAGGACCCAAGGTTTCTGGGTTGATCCCATCTCTAGAGTAAGACAAATATAAAATGAATCTGGAACATTCTTTGCCAGCGAGTAAGACAGTGATCACCAGGACATGTCAAAAGAACACAAAGCTACTCTAAAAGATCTCCTGCTGCCTAAATCTGGGACAATTTTAGCATCAGAATAGTGAAAAAAAATCAACATACAACTGGTTAAGAAGAATAGGAACTCTAAATTCACATTGGCATGAATATATAAACAAACATGTAGCAAAGGTAGAGAAGCAAACTGCCAACTTGTGACTGTCGATAAAGAATAGGAAGAGAAAATGGCCACAGTTGTTGGGGTAGTCTAGTCAACAGAACTCAGCCAAGCCAGGTGCTGGGGACTCACACCTGTAATCCTAGCTACTTAGGAGACTGAGAATGGAACATCAGAGTTCAAAGCCAGCTTAGGCAGAAAAGTCCATGAGATTCTTATCTCCAATTATAGGCAGAAATCCTGGACGTAGGGCTGTGGCTTAAGAGGTAGAGCACTAGCACTTGGGCAAAAAACCCAAACCCAAACCCAAAACAGGTGTGAATGAGACAGCACAAGGCCCCGAGGCGAGAGGGAGGGAGGAAGGTGGGGGGGGGGGAGACTTGGTTTGACTAGGTTTTTGATGAATTTGATGAGGAGAAAATATTGGGCTACTCTTAGAACATCCCCTCACAAAGTATTACTATTCTGTTGTGAAGGAAACCCAGTGATTTGTGTGTGTGTGTGTGTGGAGGGAAGCAGAAATTCACTAAGAGGCATAGGGAAACACATATTCCGTTTAAGGACAATCTGGGAGAAGGTATTCCCAACATGTAGATGAAAAAAATGAGTTCTTTATATACAAAGAGCTTCTACAAATCAACTTTTGTAGTGCAGCTCAATTTTAAAGAGGCAAAAGAAGCCAGGCACCTGTGGCTCGTGCCTGTCATCTTAGCTGCTCAGGAGGCTGAGATCTGAGGACTGTGGCTCAAAGCCAGCCTGGGAAGGAAAATCTAAGAAACTCTTATCTATAATTCACCACCAAGAAGCTATCAGTGGAGCTGTAGCTCAAGAGGTAGAACATCTACCTCAAGGAGAAAAGCTAGGGCGTAGCATCTAGGCTCTGAATCCAAGCCCTAATACTGGAAACAACAACAAAAACAACTCTCAAACAAGGGACTTTATCAGGGAAGTCAGAAAAAGCTTCCCAAAGCAACTGCAACTGTGGCCTGAGCTGAATGAAATATGATAGATGGGAAGAAGGACTATATTAAAGAAAAAAAAAAAAGAGATAAGCCAAGCATGGAAGTACATGCCTTATACTATCAGCCCTGAGGCAGGAGAATGATAAGCTTGGGTCTAGCCTGGGCTATATAGTAAGATGGAAAAGGAGACAAAAATAAAGAAGGAAGAGGAATGGTGGAGGGGAAAGGGAGAGAGCGAAGGAAGAGGAAAAAGAGGAAAAGGAGAGGGATGCAGAAAAGATAAAGCATCTCACACAAAGAAGCAGCAGGCGTGAGCAGCAGGCCCATTAGTAAGGTGAGCAAGAGAAAATGGGTGGATGGACGAGCAAGAACAAGGAGGAGAACTGAGACAGGTTAGACTGCTCAGGTGCACAGCACCAGCCCAGTGAAGACTTGATCTTTTCCCCAGAAGCCCTGACTGGTGGTCAGCCATGAGAAGAACCAGCACTATGTTTTAAGGCGGCACTCCTGTACGCAGGTCTTCATACCCAAAACTCAAATACAACAAGTCAGCTGTCCCCCGAGTTCCAGCTGCCCATGCATTTCACCCTCCATTCTCCTGAGAAATGCTTTGGGCAGGGTGGCCTCTCCCTGTCTGTCCTGCCTCTGTGTCCCTGCTACCCAACTCTGTCTCCAGGGGGCGCTTGCTTCTGTTCTTCCTCCAGCCCCAGTCGATGTCTGGATGCCCTTCAGTCTGTCCTCCCTCTCTCAATGTGTGGGCCTGAGAACAGAATGTTAAACCAATGGAGGGCCGGGGAAGACAAATGGAAAATGGTTATTGAACAAGCTGAAAACTGCCAAAACCATAAACTCGCGCTATGAAGCCGTCATCTGGCTGAAACGGAGAACCGTAAAACTGAGACTAACGAATCTAAAACATCTGAAGTATATTTGGAAGGCTGGATGACTAGAGGATATGGAGAGAGGGAAACTAGAGGACCGTTGCAAGCTTTCCTGTTGGACACCCAACGAGAAAAAGAGAAGCAACGGAATACTTTAAACCACCAGTCCCATAAAGTGATAGGGAATTTAAATGTTACATTGTTAGAGGAAGGGGACAAAGCATAGCAAAAAGGTTAAATTATTTAATGTATTTCTTCTTTTTTTTTCTGTTTAATTGGAGATAAAAGCCTCAGGGACTTTCCTGCCTGGGTTGGATTTAAACTGTGATCCTCCTATTTCAGCCTCCTGAGTAGCTAGGATTACAGGTGTGAGCCACCAGTGTCTGGCTATAAAATATTTTCTAAAATCAAAGGTTAAAATTATTTAAACACTAGAGCTATGCCATGTACATGGAAGGAGTGGCACAAATGTATGTTTGGATAAGTGAAAGCATACTGTAGGCTAATAATATATAGGCAGTTACAATCACTGAAATGCTTAGGAACACACAGAATGAAACAACATATTATTTCCGGGTATATCCATGTGCACTGAAAGTGTAAAGATATGGGAAGCAATCAAATCCTCAAACAGAAGAGGAAAGCTTCTGCCTGTCCCAGAGCCATGTGTCCAGCAAGGAGTTCACAGGACTAGAGGAGGTGCTGACACTGCTTTATGTCTAATGCAGGATGAGGCCCCTTGCCATTTCTTATATGATTGCTCATATAGTTCTGGCTTTTTGCTGGCTAGTTGGAGATAAGAGTCTCACGTATATTTCTGTCCAGGCTGGCTTCCAACCATGATCCTCAGATCTCAGCCTCCTGAGTAGCTGGGATTATAGATACAAACTACTGACACCTGGCGTAGCCTCCAATATACGAAAAGAAAAAAAAATTGTCAACCTAAGTTGCTTAGTAAACTACAACTGAGAAGAGGAACCACAATGAAGAACCCAACATCTTTCTAGTAATTGATTTTCTATTTAAGAACATCAGGCTTTAGATAGATGGAATTTCTGGGTGTTATAAAATAGTTTCACTGTCTAAAAATGGAGCTGTGGTCCAAGTGGTAGAGTACCAGCCTTGAACAAAAAAAAAGCCAAGTGAGAGCACAGGACCCTGAATTCAAGTTCCAGTTTCAGCGCGCATGCACACACACACACACACACACACACACACACACACACACACACACACACACTGTTTCTCCATAATACACACATAATACGCACCGGTTCAACTTACCTGCTGTTCCAAGGTTCTCGGATCAATAAATGTCACCAGGTCGATGGAAAGGTACCCAATCACTTTTCTCTTTTTGCAGGCCTGTCCAATTTGGAGGCACAAACCCTTGAGAACTTTGGGGTCCACGGAGGTCTGAGGTATGGTGGTACCAGAGGAAATAAAGGGGCCTTCAGCATGAAACTGGTCCCCCGTGGACAGCACGGTGACTTCTCCACTGGGCTCTATGAGCATGTCCACAGTGAGGTTGGTGATGCTGTCTGTGGGCGGGAACGCTTCGATCGTGCCTCCTGGTGGGAGAAACATGGAGAAATCAAGCAAATCGCACTAACTTAGGGCAGGGAGAAGGAGGCTAGGCCCTGGTGGATGGACTTGAGCTCCGTTCCTACACCTGCCGTTAACTTGGGAGACATTGGGCAAGCAGCTTCAAGCTCTGCACTTCTTTTTCTTCTTCTGTGAAAGGAACATCATAAAACCTTCGTCATCAGATTATATCTGTAGCATTTAACCCAATGCCTGGCATATAGGAAGGCTCAATGAGTGGTAGTTTGGATTCTTATTGTAATTATAGACTGTAAATACTATGTTTATATATACTCCTGGCAGAGATGATTAGCTATGGTTTCTGGTCAAGGCTCTCACAAGGAATTAGCTGTCAACAGTCAATTGTTTATGTCTTGGTGAACTGGGGTTCCTTCTGTCATCCTTCACTGCTTTTTTAAGGTTTGACAGGCTTGGGCTTTCAACAGACATAATGAACTTTGATCATTATGTCAGCCACAGACTGCTATATAAAACCAGTTATTTGTATGTTTGTATGTATGCATGCATGAATGCATATATGTATGCATTTACTTATTTATTTATTTTGTCAGTTGTGGGGCTTGGACTCTGCCTGGGCGCTGTCACTGAGTTTTTCAGCTCAAGGCTAGCATTCCACCATTTGAGCCATAGCACCACTTCCGGTTTTCTGGTGGTTAATTGGAGAAAAGAGTCAGACTTTCCTGCCCAGGCTGGCTTTGAACGTCTATCCTCAGATCTCAGCTTCCTGAGTAGCTAGGATTACAGGTGTGAGCCACTGCCGTGTGGCCATATTTATTATTTTGTGTATGCTAGTACTGGGGCTTAAACTCATGCCCTACAGCTCTTATCTATCTTTCTCACTCAAGGCTGATGCTCTACCACTTGAACAACACCTCCACTACTGTTGGTTTTTTGGTTTTTTAAATTGGAGATACAAGTCTCAGGGACTTCCCTGCCTGGGTTGGATTTAAACCATGATCCTCATATCTAAGCCTCCTGAGTAACTAGGATTACAGATGTGAGCCACTGGTATCTGGCTATGAAGTATTTTCTAAAACAGGACCAGAAAACCAGGAGACAATGCAGTTTTGCTGATAGAGAGAGGTACAATTTATTGTATTTTCTCCTTTGCTCTGAATACCAAAAATCATATCCTCAACCACCACAACAATATTTTTATTAATTTACTTTATTGTTATTATACAGGTGATGTACAGAGGGGTTACATTTGCATGCATCAGGTAATGAGTACATTTCCTTTCATACAGAGGCATCTGTTCCCTCAGTCTCTCCCATTTCTTCCCTCCCATCTCCTTCCACGAGTTGTACAGTTCACTTTCATCAATGTCCAGTGGGCACCATTGCTGCACTTTTTCAACCTTTCCTACAGCTATGCATGTGAATATATTGTATATGAGGCAAAGAATACAGAACCATCAGCAAAAGAAAAAAACAAATTAGGAAAAGTCTTTTGTTTCCATATCTTTGTAGTTCCTTTCAGCATGTATATCATTTTATGTACAAAGAGGCACTTGGGTGTTGCACCTTTGTGATTCTCTCCTAGGACTATCCTCTTTTGGCCTCATTGTATGTACATTTCTAGAATTCCCTATAATTTGTTACATCCCAGTGTGTTTTAGACTTAACTTCTGTATATCAGAGAGGACATGCACCTTTTGTCTTTCTGATCTTGACTCACCTCACTTAACATGATTTGTTCTGGTTTTGCTCATTTCCCAGCAAATTCCGCTGTGTATAGGTACCACACTTTTTGGATCCACATATCTATTGTAGGGCATCTGGGTTGTTTCCATAGCTTGGCTATGAATAGTGCGGCAATGAACATGGATGTGCAGGTGTCCTTGTCCTATCCTGGTTCTTGATGCTCAGGGTAGGTGCCCAGGAATGGTATGGCTGGGTTGTAGGGAAGGTCTACATTTAGTTTTTTGAGGAACCTCCAGACTGCTTTCCAGAGTGTTTGTACCAATCTACATTCCCACCTACAGTGCAGTAGGGTTCCTTTTTCCCCACATCCCCACAACATTTGTTCTTGTCAGAATTAAAAATGTTGGGGCTGGGGATATAGCCTAGTGGCAAGAGTGCCTGCCTCGGATACACGAGGCCCTAGGTTCGATTCCCCAGCACCACATATACAGAAAACGGCCAGAAGCGGCGCTGTGGCTCAAGTGGCAGAATGCTAGCCTTGAGCGGGAAGAAGCCAGGGACAGTGCTCAGGCCCTGAGTCCAAGGCCCAGGACTGGCCCCCCCCCCCCCAAAAAAAAAAAAGAATTAAAAATGTTGGCCAATCTAACTGTGGTAAGATAGTATCTCAGTGTTGTTTTGATTTGCATTTCCTTTATGGCTAGGGATGATGAACATTTCCTCATGTTTCTTTGCCATTTTTCCCTCTTCTCCTGAGAAGTCTTGTCTTTTTCTTTTTTCTTTTTGCCAGTCTTGGGCCTTGGACTCAGGGCCTGAGCACTGTCCCTGGCTTCTTTATGCTCAAGGCTAGCACTCTACCACTTGAGCCACGGCGCCACTTCTGGCCTTTTCTGTATATGTGGTACTGAGGAATCAAACCCAGGGCTTCATGTATACAAGGCAAGTATTCTTGCCACTAGGCCATATTCCCAGCCCCTGAGAAGTCTCTTCTTATCTCCCTTGCTGTTTAGTAATTGGGGTATTAAGTTTGGGAGGGGTTAGTTTCTTAAGCTCTTTGTATACATTAGATTTTAGGCCTTTGTCTGATGTATTGCTGGTAAAGATTTTTTTTCCCAATTGTTTGGCTATTTTTCTAGTTTGTTTCCTAACTGTGTCCTTATCTGTGCAGAACCTTTTCATTTTAATGTAGTCTTACTTGTCGAGTCTCTGTCCTATCCCTTGTGCCCTTGGACTCTGTTCAGGAAGTTCCTGCCGTTGCCTCTACGTTCTGATGTCTCTCCTACTCTCTCAGTAGTTTCAGCGTTTCAGGTCTGGCATTAGGGTTTTTGATTCACTTTGAATTGTGTTAGTGCCCAGTGATGAGCAGAAATCCATTTTTAGTGTTCTGCATATGGCTGCCCAGTTTCCCCAACACCAATTGTTGAAGGGGCTATGTTTTGTCCACTGTATGTCTTTGGTTCCTTGGTAAAATATCAGATGACTGTGTGTGGCTTTATTTCTGGATCTTCCAATCTGTTCCATTTTTGTGGAACTTAGGGCCTGGGTACTGTCCTTGAGCTTCTTTTGCTCAAGGCTAGCACTCTACCACTTGAGCCACAGCGCCACTTCCAGTTTTTTCTGTGTATGTGGTACTGAGGAATGGAACCCAGGGCTTCATGAATGCAAGGCAAGCACTCAGCCACTAAGCTACATTCCCAGACCTTCTAGCAATTTTTGTGTGATGTTTCCTTGATTTTGACTGTTTTCTTCAGATTGTCTACCTGGAATGCTGGTTTACTGTTCATGAACTCCTTTAATTTTTGTTTTTCAGGGAAGCTTTTAGTCTGGCCAACAAATGATAGTTTCGCTGGGCACACCAGTTTGGATTGGCAGTTGTTGGCTTCAGGACTTGGATTATACCATTCGAGGTTCTCTTTGCACTGAGTTGTTTTTCTTGGATCCTAATAGAGGTTCTATATACTTCCATCAGGTGGGTGAGATTTTCTCTCTTAATATTGGGGAAATTCTCTGTTATTTTACTCAATAGGGTTTTGATGCCTTTAGTATTGAATTCTTCCCCTTGGTCTATCCCAACTATGGGTAAATTTCATTCCTTAGCTCAGTCTGCCAATTCTTGGATTTCTCTTTGGTAGGTTCTGAGTGTTTTTGCCATACCTTTGACTTTTTGTTCTAGCTCCTCTGTTTTACCCTTGACTCCTGATATTCAATTTTCCATTTCATTTATTCTGTTACCTATGGATTCCACTGTGGTTTGCACTGTGGAAATGGAACCTTTTATGCTTCCTAGATCAGTTCTCATAGTGTTAGTTTCATCTTTTAATGAGGTGTGTAGTGTTTCTATTTTTTTTTCTCCATAACTTTGGGGGAGCCATGGATCTTCTTTGTACTCTTGAAATTGTTTTGGCACCTTCCCTTTTATTTCATTGGCCAATTCTGGCATCATTTCTTTAGTGGTTCTTTGGTCCTCCATCTCTTCTTCACTCTCATTGGAGGTATTTTCCTGGATTTTTTTTTGTTGGCTTTTGGATTTGGTTTGTTGTCTTCATTGTTCGTGAATCTTGTATTCTTTAGAACAACAATATTTTGTTGGTGAATTTTGTGGGCTAATCCAGGGGTATCCACAAAAATTACACCACCATTCTGTTTTTAAGTCTAACTTATAAGTCTTACTGTATGTGCCTCCCCCACCCCTTATTTTTGGCAAGCATTAGATGACTTAATTTAAAAGTAAAAACACCTGGAAGCTGGTGACTCATATCTATAATTGTAACTTCTAAGGAGGCTGAGGTCTGAGAATCCCTTGAAACCAATTTAGGGCAGACAAATTCATGAGAATCTTACCTCCAATTATCCAGGAAAAAGTTCAAGTGGTAGAGTACTATCCCTGAATGAAAAGCTATGGGACAGTGCCCAGGTCCTGAGTTCATTTCCCAGAACTGTCACAAAAAATAAATAAAGTTAGAAAGAACCACATGCTTTCTGGACAAGGAGGCCTCTGGGACCTAACAGATAAACCAGCCCTGAATTTCAGTCACAGGATAGAGAGGTGACTCTGCCTGTGGGTATAAGCCACAGGCTTACAAATAGCATATACATATATATGGTTAAGTTCTGAGATCTCAGTAATCCTCAAAGGCAATTATCTTGTGTTTCAAGCAAAGGCATGTTCCTTAACTTTAGTCAGAGGTAGTAGCCCTAATGAATGCCAAGTTTCAGTGAGAAAACTGGTTTTGAGGAGCACATACTCAACCTCTAACCTATTTATTTGATTAAGTCAAAGATGTCCCTTTCTTCAGATGAGTCTTCCCAGGTGTGTGAGCTCACGGGAATACCAGTCCACAGGGAGTCAGCAAGGTAAATGCAACAAAACAATGGCAAAAAATCCACAAACCTTAGTGTGTCTTTATGATTCGGTTAACCTAGTGGGGGTAGTTGCCTCTATATTGTCATTATTTTTATTACTTTCTAGGTTACTTTAGATTATTTTTAAGGAATGTGTACTGCTTTCTTAGCATCCATGTTAGAACTATAACCTTTTCCTTGCTTCCTTTCAAAGCAACGAATTCCTCTCTAAACAACAGCAAAAACAATCGTAATAGTAGTTATCAACTAGTAGGGTACCAGATGTAAGCACAAAAGCTAAAGAAAAGGGTCCAGGCCTTGAGTTCAGGCCCCAGCACAGGCACACACACAACAAGCATTGCTCTTCATATTATCCTGTGACGATGTAGCACATAAGGCAGCCGTAAGCACACTCGAGAGGACAGAAATAGAATAAAAAAGGCAACAGTGGGAACTGGTGGGACATGGGGACTTTTGAGTTAGGAAATGGCTCAGCCAGAAAACATTTGCACAGGACCTGCTGTATGCATTGGGCTAAGAGCCAAGCAGAGCCATTGAAAGCACAAGACCGACAAAAGCCAGATTTTAAGACCTAGTAAAATCATAGCATCTAACTTTGCACTTCCATCCGCCATTTACCTGCTGTGTGATTTTGCCCAAGTCACTTCCTGTATCTCCAGGTTTCAATTTGTTAGCTATGAAATTGGGTTCATAAAGCCTACTCTGAGACCAGGCACTGGCGGGTTATGCCTGTAACCCTAGATACTCAGGCTGAGATCTGAAAGTGGAGGTGTGAAGCCCGCCCAAGCAGACAAATCTGAGAAACTCTATCTCCAATTAACCAGCAAAAAGCTGAAACTTGTGGCATGGCTCAAGTGGTAGAGTACCAGAAGTAAGTGAAAAAGCTGAGTGAGAGTGGGATGTACAGTATACACATACACCCACACAACAAAACAATCCAAAGCCTGCCCTGCCTCCTATCAATAAGCACAATATGGTTGAGAAACTAAGTAGAAAAACAATTTTCAAGAAGGTTTTGTGGGCTGACCTTGGAATATCTGGAAACTTCCTAATACCCTATTCTAGAGATATATGGATATCTTCATGGTTCCCCTCCACTCAAATTTAAAAGTAAAAATCCCTCATCCTTCAGGAAGACTGATATTAGGTCATTTGCAGGGAAATGGATGGACTTGAAAAAATTATGTTAATTGAGTAAGACCAGTCTCAGAACTGGGCACCAGTGGCTCACACAGATAATCCTAGCTACCCAGGAGGCTGACCTCTGAGGATTACAGTTTGAAGACAGTTGAGACTCTTATCTCCAATTAACCACCAAAAAAGCCTGAAGGGGAGCTGTGGCTCAAGTGGTACTGTGCTAGCTTTGAGCACACATACACACACACACACACACACAAAATATATATATATATATATATATATACATATATATATATATATAAATAAATTTTAAAAAATCTCAGGGATAGACCCTAAGTTTATGTACCAAGACTGACTGGCACAAAAATAAAAAAAAGTAAGACAGTCTCAGAGACACAAAGAACCTATGTTTTCTCTCATATGTGGAAATTAGTTTTTTTTTTTTTTTTTGCCAGTCCCAGGGCTTGGACTCAGGGCCTGAGCACTGTCCCTGGCTTCTTTTTGCTCAAGGCTAGCACTCTGCCACTTGAGCCACAGTGCCACTTCTGGCTTTTTCTGCTTATCTGGTACTGCGGAATCAAACCCAGGGCTTCATGCATGCTAGGCAAGCACTCTACCACTAAGCCACATTCCCAGTGATCTTAATTATAAACATATATGAAAGCATCCACAGGGTCATATGCATATATACACAAACAAATTAAGTAAAGTATGGTACCCACAGGAGAGGGTCCCAATGGTATAACTCCTTTGAACAACTCACCTATAGTTCAACAAAATGAAGTTGAACATCGGTTGTCAGGACGGGTAGGAGGTCAAGGGGAGGGGGCCGGCCAATGGAGAGAGGAAGAATGGGAGAATTCAGTCATTGAGTACATATATAAAAATTGAACCAACTAAACTGAGGGAATGAGTAGGGTTGGGAGACATGGCGGAGAGTGATGGAAAGGAAGACTTTGGTCAAGATGCATTGTACTCATCAAATGAAATATTGCATTGAAACCTCTTTGCACAACTACTTAAAGACAATTAAAAAATTAATTTTAAAAAGACCAGAGGTGGGGGAGAATCTCTTATTCTGAACATTATTTTTATGGAAGCACCTTACTGTCTCCAATTTGCTTTCCTCTCCGTGGGCAGTGAGGGAATTTGTAGACATGCAGACTTTTGGTGATGAAAAGACATTAGAGGTAAGGTAGCACCTCTCTCTCTCCCAAAATAAAACCCTTTTCAGCACTTTTGCTAGGTCACTGGCATGCAACCCTTTGCAAAAAGAATTCCCCAAAACAGCACCTGTTACATCCTGTCTAGTGCCCAGTAAGTGTGTCCATCAATTGAAACACCATCCTTCTTGCTCCTTTCCCATACACTTGACTCACCAAGACTCCTACAGCAAACACAGAGGTAGTACACATTTCTCCCACTCATTAACAGAGTGGTCTGGGGTGAATTAATCCTTTGTATCTTGAGTTCCTCCTCTCCCCTGTGATGGTAATAATGGGAGCCACTTCATGGGAATATTATGAGGATTAAATAAGTGAGTACATGTATACTTAGGATAACATCTGGCAGATAGGGAGCACTGTATCTGTGTAGTAGGATAACATCTGCTATTATTATGACTGAGCCATGGATGCTGCTGTCCTTTGACAGAGCATCATTTCACCACAATACATCGATGCTATAACATTAGTGTTAGGATCACTTGGCCACACCTTCTGTGGATTGTTAAATGGCACACACGGGTGAACATAGGTATTCTAAGCCCAGTTTCCTGAAGAGGGAAGGCCCCTGCCTAGATGGTTCCCCATGGGCCCCTCTGGACCAAGGGATGAAGACCATTTATTCCGTTCATTCCCTCATCAGTCATGGACCTTTCAGTGTCATTAAGAAATGAGAATGGAGAAGAGGAAGGAGGAGGAGGAAGAAGAGAAGGAGGAGGAGGAGGAAGAGGAGGAGGAGGAGGAAGAGGAGGAGGAAGTGGAGGAGGAGGAGGAGGAGGAAGAAGTGGAGGAGGAGGGGGAGGAGGAGGGGGAGGAGGGGGAGGAGGAGGAGGAGGAGGAGGAGGAGGGGGAGGAGGAGGAGGAGGAGGAAAGGAATGGGTGCTGGCTTTGTTCTTGGACTGTAGAGGTTTTATTTCTTTAAACCTCAGGGCTTTGCACTCTTGCTTGGCTTTTTTACTCAAGGCTGGTGCTCTACAACTTGAACTACAGTTCCACAACTGGCTTTTTAAAAATCTGATTGATTGGAGATACAAGATACACAGATTTGTCTGCTTTGGTTAGCTTTGAACTGGGATCCTCAGATCTCAGCCTCCTGAGTAGCTAGTATTGCAGGCATGGGCCACTGGTGCCTGGCTTATAGAGGATTCCTAATTTGGAAATGTTACCTTAGGAATTAGATATGAGGCCATTTCTGTTCTCCTAAAACATGGAAAGGGAAATTGAGGTTTCTTAATGGCCTTTTAATCTATCTGTCTGCTAGAAACTTTCATATCTCTATTTCATTGAGTCTTCCCAACAACCATATGTTCTAGGTGGGTTGTTTTTTTTTCTTTTTGTTTTGTCAGTGGAGAGGTTGAACTCAGAGCCTTGCATTTATATGCTTTAGGGTGAAAACACTGGGTCTTTGAGGGCTTGAGACGCTTGCTCCAGGTCATGGATGAGGTCCAGATGCAAAGCCCCCCTCTCAGGAGAAGTGTGCTACCAGAAAAGCCTGGAATCTGGAGATACACACGGCCTGCTGGTGTGCTCAGTTCCTGTTTACTTATGAGGCCGGGTGCAAGATAAATATTTAGGCAATGCTTGGAGAAGAAAGACAGTCCGCTCTAGGCACACTTTGCTAAAACCAACACAGGCAATGTAGGATATTTAAATAGGCCTGGGCTGACCCCAAATGAGAACCCCCAAGCTTGTGTAGATTGATCTTCAGTAGAAGCTTTACAGTCTTATTTACCTTGACTGAGAAATGTGTGGAGGAATTTCCTCCATGTCGGGAACCGTTTCCCATTGACTGGCTGTGCGTGCTGTGCTAAAACGCCCGCCAGCTCCTCGGAGATCTTCAGCAAAGCTGGCTCCTGCAGAAACAAATTAAATAGAACCACAAGCAATTTTACTACAGAAATGAAAACTGCTTGTGGAGTGATTAAAAACCAGGCCTCCAACAGGCAAAAAAAATGTGGTTACTGTTTACCCAGAGTCAGAAGGCCATTTTGAACATTTTCTCTATTTTTTCCCAACCATTTTCAGTGTTCATATTTCCAAGTCATTTTTGGCCTACTTAAAAAAGAAATTGCTGTTAACTGTACCTTTTGTCTCCAAAAGCCTCCATCTGTCTGGGTGTCTGGAAACTCAGGTTTCAGACCTACTGTAGCCAGACCAGTGGCATGTCCTTGGGAAATGTACCAAAAATGGCCTCGGTTTCCCATTATATAAAATGTAGTACTAACTAGCTTGTCCCTAAGATTCTTGGGACATTTTTTTTTTATCCTATGACCCTAACTGTTGACCCTAGGAGAAATAATGGGGTTGATAAAACCTTTCTTTGGTACTTTAGTCTGTATCTTATTTGTTGGTAGATATCTACATATCATTTGCATATATTTGTTGGTAGATATCTGTATATTTGTCATCGAAACCTAAACTATGGACTAAAGCTATCACGGTGGAATTTTAGGTGAAGTGAGGTATTGAAGTCAGACTCAGTCTACTCGAATTTCCCCTAGGTCCTAGTCTCTTCTAACCAGCTGTGAGTCTGGCTTCATATCATGAGTGAAGTAACCCATGGGGTAGGATTCCTGCCAGAACTGGAAGATGAGGAAATTCCCTCGTGAAAGACAAATCTGGTTGCTCATATAAAAAGTCCTGGTTTCCGAGGGGGGTGGGGGTAAAAGAATTGAGCTGGGCAACCGTGGCTCATGTCTGTAATTCTAGCTCTATTCTCAATGTCTGTAATTGGGAGCCTGAGATCTGAGGATCATGGCCCAAAGCCAGCGCAAGCAAGAAAGTCCATGAGACACTTTATTTCTAATTAATCAGCAAAAAAAAAAAAAAAAAAAAAAAAAAAGCCAGAAAGTAGCGCTGTGGTGCAAGTGATAGAACACTAGCCTTGAGCAGAAAAGGCTCAAGGACAGTGCCCAGGCCCTGAACTCAAGCCCCAGGACCAGCACCCAAAAAATGTTTTTGGACGTCTTACATTATAATGTTCTTCTGCAAGAGTTTTCAAATAGAAGCCACATTTCAGTTGTTACTTCGGCCAGATGTGGGACAGAGCACTGGATGGGCAGTATTCCCACCCAAAACAGAGACCCTAGCAAGGAGAGCTCAGACTTGCTTTGGGTGGCAGGGGAACTTCTGAATCCAAGAGTGAATTTGTAGGAATGAGCTCTGGCAGTGGGCTTGGCTGCAATTTTTGAAATCATCTACATACTCATTTATTTCTAATTTCCCTAACATTAAAAAGTGATTGTCCTCTACCTCTCCCTACCCCACACCTCCACCAACTTCGTGGAACATCTGGTTGATTCTCAGTACAATGCCCGCTGCCAATCTACAATAAAAAAATAAAAATAGACAGCTAAGCAGGTCCAAATAATCTCCATAATTTCTAAAATATCCAGCAAGTCCTGGTGGAAGGGAGGTTGTCATTAGTTAGCTTAGTGAATGCTTGATAAGCATCACAGCCCTGGAGGAGAGCACCCTGGCCCACCCTTGGGTCAGCAGAATTAGATATCTCCTCTGAGCGGTGTGAGGAGGCCGGCTAAGGAGGACTGGGGAAGACTCCCCTGCCTTGCGATGTGGAGGCAAGTAAGATCACTGTCAAAGTGACAGGCTTTCCTTCCCTTTGTGTCCTGTGCACTGCACTCCACTGCTCCCATCTTTATGGAAATGACCTGACCTCCCCAATGCCCTGCATCTAAATCACACACAGGCACATGCAAGGAGCAGCTCCAGCACTCCAGAACCTTCCTTGTTCCAACTCAGAGCTGTTCTTCAATTCATGTGTGTCAGTTAAAACCAGTCGACTCTGGAGGAGAACACTGGCCGACCCTGATTCATGAAATCCCTCTGGGTGGGGGGCCAGGAAGCCCATCCTTGTCTGGAAAACCAACCGAATGTCAGGGAAAAGAGGACTTGCAGCCCTAGCTCTGGTGAAAGACCTTTACTGCCTCTTTTCTGGAGGTGTGAAACCATCTATTCAGTTATGTGACCATTGTTATGTGGCCGTTTAAATAACTGCATAAAGTGTCTGTTTGGGGGAATTATTTCTGGGAAGGGAGGAGGTGAAGAAGAAGTAAAAGCCCTACTTCCTACATCCTGAGACTAGCTCTCTATCTTGAGGATCAAGCATCAACTCCTCAATACTACTACCGAAGGCCTCTGTGACCTGGGCTCTACTCCTACAGCAGTCCCACCTTCCTCCTCAGCTCCAGCCTCCTACCAACCACCTCCCTCCTTCCTCCCTTAGCTGACCCCTCAGCCCTTTCTGAGGTAGTTCCAGCCACATCTTCTGCAGGAAGCCTTCTGCGCTGACCCAGTGAGTATCTCTTTTGCCTCACTCTCCACTTGGCAAAGACAACTGGCTTTCAGGTCAGACTCCCCAGCACCCAGCACAGAGAGGCTAATCTTCAGGGACCAATCACGGCGGTGGTAAATTCTGGAACAAAGTCCTGAACAGCTGCAGTTACAGAATAAGAGAAAATATGAACCTCTCGACAGGCTCATTTGTTGCTGCCAAGGACCAAGTGCTCTTGGGTGGATCGTACGGGGTTTTCCTACCTCTAAAGGCATTGGTTAGATGGATGAGGCGACATTTCTGAAGTACCATCCCAGGTACAACGTGCTATGTAAGGTGGTGGCTGGTGTACGGCCTCTCCACAGGGTGCAACCTGATGCTTAGCATGTGCACTGTGCACAGAGCCACAGCCAGGGAGCAGATTCCTAGGGGAAAGTCTGCGGCAGGAATGTGTGTGTGTGTGTGTGGGGGGGGGGGTCCATCATGGCCCACTGGTGAGACGTACACAGCTGAAGGCGCCGGCAGAGCAACGTCAGTGTGCGATGCTGCAGTCCACAGAGACAGCTCGGGGCCCTGATTAGCTCTCTGAGGAGAAGACACGGAGAGGGGGGAAAAGCAGTGGGAGCCGATGGTCCTCACTGTTTAATTCGTTTCTTTATTTGAAAGCATCTCCGATGGGGAATACAAGGATTGTATCAACGAAAAGAGAATTGGCCTAACACCTCTACAAAATAAACAATAATAACTACCTGCCACTCATGCACTTGAGTTAGGACATGTGTATGTATGTAACATAATGTCTGTTATAAGTCAGAAATAAGGATGCATCTTCATATTTTACAGATGTGTGAGAAGAGTAGTTAGGAAGTTATTTTCAGTGAGTAATGTCACATTCATGGACAATTATGTCTGTTTCAGAGAGCCTGTCCTCTACTTGAGCAGATCACCTATGGTCAGTGATCTAGAGAACATGGAGTGTGGAAAGAGGGAAAAATTATATATTTGTATATATACATATGCAATATAAATACATATATTATAAATATATAAATACATATATTATTATATATTATATAAATATTATATTAACAATATGGTATCATAATATATTAATATATATTCAATGTAATATATTGATATATATATAAATCCCTTGTGAATGACAAATAAACGGTCAAAAACTACATTTTGCCCTTTTTGTGTGTGAATGTGTGCTAGTATTAGGGCTTGAACTCAGGGTCTGGGAGCTGTCTCTGAGCTTTTTCACTAAAGACTGGTACTCTACCACTTGAGCCACAAGTTCCCTTCTGACTTTTTGCTTGAACTATTCCTTGAACTATGATCCTCAGATCTCAGCCTCCTGAGTAGCTAGGATTATAGGCGTGAGCCACTGGTGCCTGGCTACACTGCAATCATTTATTGTGATGACCACTGTCTAAGGTAGATATTATCCTCTTAATTTCAGTCACTTGGCTAGTAGATAGAAAAATTTGGGTTCCAATCCAGTGGTAATCAGGAGCCTTGCCATCCACAGGCATCAAATACCCAATCTGGGTCAGATTAGAGCATTCATAGGTGATGCTGAATCTGAACTGTTATGAAATGAAAGGTAGGTTGGACATCTTTTGTTGGCTGCCCAGTGTCAATGGCTCTTCTTTCAGGGTAATAGTAACCCAAACTTCCTTTCAGGCATTTCCCTTCCCTCACTCTCTGCTATAGAAGACTGGCCTCGAAGGATTCCGCCCTCACTTTCCAAGATGGGCCCCTGACTCCTGAAGCCAGGAGCCATCAAGGTCAATGAAATGTCAGGAAGCACTTACTAGGGCCTCTCAGGGGCAGGAGGGAGGAAGCGGCGTGCTCTTCTCTTACTATTGCCTTTACCAAGGAAAAACTGTAGGAGTCATTGGGCAGCCATGCTACTACAAAGCTGTGGCTGGCCAGCCCTAAACTGAGGCCACCCTCACACATAGTACATGAAGATGGAAGGAAACTGGGCACATCATTGAGTCGCTGAATTAAACCTTGTTTGAAGCCAGAACAATCTTTAGATTTTCAGATACCTGAGACAATAACTTCTTCCTTCCTCCCTCCCTCCCTCCTTCCCTCCCTCCCTCTCTCTCTCCTTCCTCATCCTTCCTTCCTCCTTTCTTCCTTCCTTCTGTTTTCCTTCTTTCCTTTCTTCCTTCCTCTTTCCTCCTTTCTCTCTTTCCTTCCTTCCTTTCTCTTCTTTCTTTCTTCTCATTCTTCCTTATGCTTTCCTTCCTATCCATCTCTCTTTCCTTCCTTCCTTCCTTCCTTCCTTCCTTCCTTCCTTCCTTCCTTCCTTCCTTCCTTCCTTCCTTCCTTCCTTCCTTCCTTCCTTCTTTTGTGCTGGTACTTGGGCTTGAGCTCAGGGCTTGGGTGCTATTGCTTAGCTTTTTCACTCAAGGCTGACATTCTATCACATGAGCTATAACTCTACTTCTGGCTTTTTGGTGCTTAATTGGAGGTAATTTTCTCACCAACATTTTCAATCCAGGCTAGCTTTGAATTGCAATCCTTAGATCTCAGCCTCCTGAGCCACCAGTGCTCAGTTCTATTTATTTATTTAGCCAGTTCTGGGGCTTGGACTCAGGGCCTGAGCACTGTCCCTGGCTTCTTTTTGCTCAAGGCTAGCACTCTGCCAACTTGAGCTACAGCGCCACTTCTGGCCTTTTCTATATGTGTGGTGCTAAGGAATCGAACCCAGGGCTTCATGCATATGCAGCGAGCACTCTTGCCACTAGGCCATATTCCCAGCCCAGCTCTCTTTATTTTTAAAGCCATTCTGAGTTGGATTTCTGTTACATAAACTTTCAACATTTTAAACTGATATGAATGCAGGAGGGCGCAAACTGTGTCCCTACAGTCAATGATTGATGATTTAAGCCAGTAAATTCTCTGATCACCCAATGTGCTGGTACTCTTATCCTGTAGAGAAGTTTTCATTCACTTCTTCCCATTAAGATCATTAGATATAGTCACTCTTTAGAGTGTAAAAATACACTGAGAGAATGAAGGGAAGAAAAAAAAAAAGAAAATGTATCCTGCAAGTCATAAACTACTTCCCACACCTACTTAAAGTTTAAGGACTGCCTTAATACTCTATGTTTAATTGTTAATTGAGAATTAAAAAAAATAAAAAATGCCAAGTTTGCCTTCGATGAGATGGAAAATTATGCTGCTGTGGAAGGTACCGTAATGTAAAACAACCCATGTTCCAAGGCTCACAAATGGTTTTGGTATGTAAAATTGCTTTGTAAAATATTTGCTCCATCTGCTGAAAGCAGCAAAGACAATTTTCCCTTGATAGCTAATGGCCCATTTCGGGTGTGTGGCAAGTGATTCGCTGCGGTGGCGGCTCTCATTAAACAGAATGGTGAAAATGCGGTATATAATTCTATACTTGGGTAGCATTATCCACTGGCTGCTGCTTGAGGAGCCTGGCCCTCATTATCTAGGCTTCCACCTTGTACCGACACGCAGGCCTCGCAGCTGATTTGACTTGAGAAGCGTTTTGTCCAACTGAGGCACATATGTTGTGATTCTATTCCAAAGCGTAGCACAAATGCCTCTTCCCCCGACCAAAACACAAGAGAGGTTCATTTTCTCCAACTTCCTGGCACTTATGCGGCTGTTTCTCTTCCCCTCACGGCAGGGAGCTGAGCTTTCCTTTCCAGGCTCACCCTGTCATGCTGCATGCTGGGAGTTTGCACAGATAAAGATTAAGTGCTTCTAGAAATTCTGAGTCAAACTTTGCACATACACTAACGCAAGAAAAAAAATAATTTCCCCCAACACCAAAGTTGCCACCGTGGAAGGCTAACAAACACTGTCCCTGGCTTGTGGTGTAGCTATGATCTCTGCCTTTGAAAGCATTCTTTATGCTATTCCCAGAATGACTTCAACATCTGCTAAAGGAACAATTAGAAATAAATACAGTAATCCAGGGTGGTTTAAAAAGAGAAGAATATGATCACATTTGGGGAACAACATTAAAAGTAGTTACAGGAGCAAGTAGCTGGCGATGTACCAACATGTTTAACAGTGGAAGACAGTTTTCAAGGAAATTATGTTAAAATCTAAGAGTGGCAGCAAGATTTTAAAGATTATGTGGTATTTTGAAGTTGAAACTATGCAATTTTAAAATCAACCTAAGGATAAGTGATCATAATGATTATTACTGTAAGTGGTTTCTTTCTTCCTAGTTCTAAATATCACTGGTTAAGAAAACTGCATATGTTCACGTGGCCACTGGTGGCTTACACCCATAATCCTAGCTACTCAGGAGGCCGAGAGCAAAGCCAACCTGGACAGGGAAGTCCACGAGACATTTATCTCCAGTTAATCACCAACAAGCTGGAAGTGGAGCTGTGGCTCAGGTGGCAGAGCTCTAGCCTTGATCAAAAAAAGCTAAGGGACTGTGCACAGGCTCTCAGCTCAAGCCCTAGTACTGGCACCAAAAGACCAAAAAGAGAAAGAAGAGTAAAACAAAATTAAAGATGAGAGAACGTGTGCACATTGGGGTTGGTTTTGCGTTTGGGCAGCGGGAAGAGAAGAGTCAGTGGGATGAGATGAGAGTACTGGGAGATTTTATATTTTAGTTTTATATATAAGACAGGACAGGCAGCTACATTTCTTCATCAGAGTGACGAGCCGGACCTCCTTTGATATCTCCAAACCTCCTGACGCGTGCACACGAGGCAGATGCAGCCACTTTACATACTGGTGGCTTTCTTTCTACACGCCACGTCAGGATAATAAATCAGTGCATTCCAACGTGAGGATTTTGCTTTTGTTGTTGGATCGGGCACAGTGACAGAAAGTCCACGTCTTTTCAAGGGCATCCCTGGGTTCACCGAGGGGTACCGAGGACAGACGGCCACAAGCAAATGGCACAGTTGCCATCAGAGGAGAGAGAAAGAGGTGGGGTGGGGGAGAGAGAGAGAGAGAGAGAGAAGGAGAAACCTCATTTTTGAATTGGTTCCAAATCCTCATGCTTGCTCGGTGCTTTTCAGCAGAGCAGACATTTCCAAAAGAACTCCAACGGGGGACTTCCTGGATGCAACATCACTAATTCTCGTTCCTCTCATCTTTTGCTTTATTCTTTCCTTCTACGCTGTTATGGGGCTGGGGGTGGGGGAAACTGGTAGTTAAATTCAATTGATTCAGAATATTCTGGATCCATATGGTCGCCAACCCTAGAGCTGAAGCGGCGCTAGCGCCTCACTGCTGTTTCCTAGCATTTGCCTCTCCCCCAGTCCCCAGATGGCGGGAGTAACATTTAAACCTCCTTTTCTCTGCCTTCTACAATAGACCTTGGCACCATTTCAACTGTTTACTCCGGTAATTAACAGCACTGATACCACAACAATTACAACTCCTCCACTCTCACCACAATAATGCTATGAATTAGTGAGAGCTAATGGCTGGAAGGTAGAGAGTTTCCAGACTGTGAGAGCTGTGCATTTTTTAGAATAAAATAAAAGGTACAAAACAGCGCGCTTGCAGTAGACAATGATTACCTAGTAATTAGTTTACACAAAGCTTCCTATTTAATGGCAAACCGCTGTAATTAACGAGTGACAGAAAATCAAAGGGTACTTTGTAAGCATATGAAAAATTCGCACTGCAGGCCCATAGCTTTATGTACTGATTAGAAGCATATTAAATCAATAGGACACACAAGCCCACAGCTTGTAGAGCTGATTATTACAGGCCCTCGGAAGGGGTACCCTGGCTTCCATTTAACTTGGGGAGACAATTTCCTTTCTCCTGTCTTCTTCCGCAGGCACAGAGAAGCACCTCAGACTCAACCTTGGCAGTGCGGTGAAAATAACCACTGAGCTGGAAGAAAACGTTCTAAGTCATTCTCAGAGCTAAGGAAAAATATGTAAATGATTACAATTTTCCCAGGGATTGTGGCGGCATGCTGCTATACTAATTAGAAAACACACCAACTGGAACCAGAAAATGAAGAAACTAGACCAGATCTTTTGGTCAGAGTGATCTTTACTCTATCAAGTCTCGTAATTTAATACATAAAAAAAGTTCCAATACACAAACGGCTTCCTGCTTTCAAATGATAAAATAACATGTGGCTAATGAAGGTTTATTCTTATCTAGAAAAATCACAGACTCAATTGAATCATCATGCTGAATCTGCAGCAGCTACAATCTTATGTAATAATAATCGATGCTTGCTAAATATTCTGGAAGAGGACAAGATCCCCAAGGACCTTCGAAATACCAAAGAACAATCAAATTGTGTATACTTGGCTTGATGTTGCTGGTGTGTTTTTTTTTTGCCGTATAAATTTATGGTAATAATAATAAAAGCTCAAGCACTGCTTGAACTCTAGTGTGCCAAGAATCTAGTCTCCTAGAAAGCTCAGGAGTCAAATCCACATATGCCTTTGTCACTATGGTCACAGAATAGGGACGAGGATTTGTTTTTGCTTTTGGGTGCCACTGGGGTTTGAACTCAGTACCTAGCACTTGCTTAGCAGGTGCTCACACTTCTGAGCCATGCCTCCAGCTGCCCACTCAACGGTGGAGTGCCAAACCATCAGACTGGCCTATTCTAACACTCACTGCTTCAAAGGGCATTCACCATGTCAATCTGGAACAGAAGACTAAAAGAGGAATACTGAGACAAACAAAATGGTTGCTTAAGCAAAAAAAAAAAAATGTGTTTTTAATTGTTCACTATATATATATATATATATATATATTTTTTTTTTTTTTTTTTTTTTTTTTTTTTTGCCAGTCCTGGGCCTTGGACTCAGGATCTGAGCACTGTCCCTGGCTTCTTCCCGCTCAAGGCCAGCACTCTGCCACCTGAGCCACAGCGCCCCTTCTGGCTGTTTTCCATATATGTGGTGCTGGGGAATTGAACCGAGAGCTTCATGTGTAGGAGGCAAGCACTCTTGCCACTAGGCCATATTCCCAGCCCATCATTTTGTTTTTGTACTAGTACTGGGGATTGAACTCAGGGCCTCTCACTCTTGTTTAGCTTGTTTGCTCAAGTCAGGCTTAGCTTTTTCCATTCAAGGCTGGCGCTCTAGCAGTCAATCCATAGCTCCCTGTCCAGCTTTTTAATTGGTTAATTGGAAATAAAAGTATCTTAGGGGCTGGGGATATGGCCTAGTGGCAAGAGTGCTTGCCTGGTATACAGGAGGTCCTAGGTTCAATTCCCCAGCACCACATATACAGAAAACGGCCAGAAGTGGCGCTGTGGCTCAAGTGGCAGAATGCTAGACTTGAGCAAAAACAAGCCAGGGACAGTGCTCAGGCCCTGAGTCCAAAGCCCAGGACTGGCCAAAAAAAAAAAAAAAGTATCTTGGATTTGTCTGCCAGGGCTGGCTTTGGATTATGATTCTCAGATCTCAGCATCCTGAGTAACTAGGAGTACAGGTGTGAGCTACAGAGCTCCCAGCTAATTATTCCTTATTTTTAATGCTGCATCTGATCACAAAGGTAACCTACTCAAAGCTTTTAGAAGATTTATATATTTAAATTGAGAAAGGTACGGAAATCTATCAATCCACAGATCAAAGGGTGATAGGTAGAATTCTCTCTCAGGGCATGAGCATTAGCAAAGTTTGTAAGCAACGGCCTTTGCAGCTGGACTGCGTGTACTGATACATGTGTTTCCTCCAAGTCTGTGTAGAAAGTGGAAAAGCTGCTAGGACAGCAGCACATTGTAGGGGCCACAAAGGTGTGTGTGGGGGTACTCCTGTGGGATGTCCAAATAAGAGGGTCTTTTCTAAGTGGTTTGGCTGAATGTGACAAAAAGCATTGATTAGACATAGGCTTAAAGCTAGGCACCATCTACTAGCTATACGAACATGGAAAGACACTAAAACAAAGCTTTTCTCCCTCTTCTCACACAAACACACAAATTCCTGAGCATCTGTTTCTTTTTTCTTTTTTTTTTTTGCCAGTCCTGGGGCTTGGACTTAGGGCCTGAGCAGTGTCCTAGCTTCTTTTTGCTCAAGGCTAGCACTCTACCTCTTGAGCCACAGCGCCACTTCTGGCCGTTTTCTATATATGTGGTACTGGGGAATCAAACCCAGGGCTTCATGTATACGAGGCAAGTACTCTTGCCACTAGGCCATATCCCCAGCCCCTAAGCATCAGTTTCTTTAGGGGTAAATGGGTAATATCTTCCTTATCAAATTGCTGTGAAAGTAAATGAGCAGAAACCTGGGGCTTTCCTGAGATTTAGATTAATTTATTAAGTACAAGAAAATATTGAGACTGTTTTTAACAGTATTATGATTCTATAAAATCATGAAAATCCTATTAAAATGCTCAATGCAGTTCTATAAAATGTCTAAAAACCCATGTGTAGGCCACTATTCTGATTTTCTTTTTTTGGCCAGTCCTGGGCCTTGGACTCAGGGCCTGGGCACTGTCCCTGGCTTCCTTTTTGCTCAAAGCTAGCACTCTGCCACTTGAGCCACAGCGCCACTTCTGGCCATTTTCTGTATATGTGGTGCTGGGGAATCGAACCCAGGGCCTCATGTATACGAGGCAAGCTCTCTTGCCACTAGGCCATATCCCCAGGCCCTAGGCCACTATTCTGGTAGCTACAGAATACATAAAGATAATCTAAGGTGTCAAGATTTGACGCTAAAAAATAAATGTAAAAATGAATCATTATTTGTATTGATGTTTTAGGATTAGGAAAAATATATCATATATATGTATATATATATATATATATATATATATTTTTTTTTTTTTTTTGGCTAGTCCTGGGGCTTGGACTCAGGGCCTGAGCACTGTCCCTGGCTTCTTTTTGCTCAAGGCTAGCACTCTGCCACTTGAGCCACAGCGCCACTTCTGGCCGTTTTCTGTATACGTGGTGCTGGGGAATTGAACCCAGAGCCTCATGTATACGAGGCAAGCACTCTTGCCACTAGGCCATATCCCCAGCCCCTGTATCATATATTTTTAAACCTAAAAGAAAACCTAGATTTTCTTAACGCCAAGATGTTGTATTTATTATAAAAATACAAATAAGAAGAACATGTAAAAGAATACTGTTGCCAGTGTAGTAGTGCATGCCTGTAATCGCAGCCCTGGGAAGAGAGAAGTAAGAGGGTCACAGATCATGAGTGTGAGGCTAGCCTTGGATACATAGTGAAACCTTGTCTCAAATAAACCTTATCTCAAAGTAACTTGAAATTAAAAAAAAAGATATTCCCTGCAAGTTAGCAAATAATAGCAACCATAGGTACATTTTCATATTTAAAATGAAAAGAAAACTGTTTAGGATATCCATGCTGGTAAAGTTGTACTATAACTGGTATGCTTATTCTCTACAGTTGTTTTGGGAATTGGTACTCTCTGAGAAATAAAACAACATCTAACTTGAGTCATAAAACATCTAACTCATAGGTCTTTCTCCAAGGAAAATAACTCAACAGAAGCAAAAAAAAGGTATAAATAAAATCTTAAAACAGGCAAAACTTTTCTCGCTTTTTTTCTCCCAACATCAAAAACAAAACACAAAACAGCAATAGCAAAAAAAAAAATAAATAAATAAAAACGAACAAACCCAGCAACAAAAATCAGCCAGGCACAGTGGCTCATGTCTGTAATCTTAGCTGCTCAGGAGGCAGAGATCTAAAGGATCGTGGTTTTGGTACAGCCAAGGCAAAGTTTTCACAAGACCCCATCTCAACCAACAACATGGTGGGCATTCAAGTATACACGTGTTGTCCTAGCTATTATAAACAGAGAGAGTGGTTAAGATCTGATTTTAATGCGTATATTCATTACGCTTGGAGATCTAAGCTAGATAGGGCACATTTAAAAATTAATTCACAAAAATAAAGCCTGTGGAATCATCCTATGTGTTTGGTCATACTATTTGGTTACACATTTCCTTAATCTTGTTATATTAGCTTTAACTTTCCTAAAAGATGCACTGTCACAAGGTAATGGCTCTTCGGGGTCACTTAATAAACACCTGCTGATGCCACACAAGGTGTCCAGCAAGGTGGTCTGGCAGTAGTTCTTATTGCCTAGTCAGTCACCTGGCCCGGCTATGGAGATAGAGTTTTAAAGTGTAGAATGGGGAATGGATCGCTGTTGTCACACTTTTGTTTTCTGACTTAGTTCTCTGAGGAGACAAAGCAATAACTGGATTAGTCCGCCTTTTGGAGGCTTCCCTCCGCCAAAGGGTGATACTGAAATGAATATCAAATGTCTAACAAAGCAAACCGAGCAGTGTACAGACAAAGGTAAGACCGCTCTTCCGGAGGATAAATAGTCATGCTTAACAGTAGGGCTGAAGAGGTGGGTCTGTTTGCTTTCTCTCAGTCTCAGTGATAAAACAGTGACCGCAGGACCTCCACATCCCAGGGTCACTGAGGCCCAGAGAAACCTGAGCACAAAACGCCATTCTATGTCCTTACACAGAGGAGCTGCTCCACCAAGGGTGTCTCTCACAGCACGATGTCATCGGTAGTACCATGTTCTGTTAGGAGGAGGAGGAAGAGGAGGAGGAGGAGGAGGAGGAGGAGGAGGAGGAGGAGGAGGAGGAGGAGGAGGAGGAGGAGGAGGAGGAGGAGGAGGAGGAGGAGGAGGAGGAAGAGGAAGAGGAGGAAGAGAAGGAGGAGGAGGGCCATGAGAAGGACTGGTAGTACCTAAGTATACGGTATCTCTCCAGACTGTCTCAGATAAGCATGCCCAGGAAAGTCTCTCCCTCTGTTTACTAAATGAAAACAAATCCCCAGCCTTGAGCACTGAGCCCTAAGTGACCTGTGGGGCAGAGAGGGGCAGAATGGTACAAGAGGATGAAGAGAATAGGCTTGAGACCAAGTCTCCAAGAAAAAAACCAAAAGACTTCTGCTTCATTTTCCCTGTGCCCATTACTTGATACCCCGCTTTTCCCAACTTACCTACTTGTCTATATTGATTTTCTAAATAGCTATGGCCCTTTGGTGTCTGTTGACACCATGACTTTATTTCAACTGCAACCAACCAGCCAAGTAACTCTGCTTGGAAATTAAGACTTGAAAAGGAGAATCATTATCCTGGATACTTAAATCTACATGGACTCCTGCCTACTTCTAAAACCAATATCTTCATAAGATGTTTGAGCTTCAAAACAGCTCGAACCCCCATAAAAACCTCTGTTTTAATCTGTTGCCTGCAACATACCAATGAGAAAAATCATGGTATCGTGTCCTAAACTGCTATGCAAATGATGCTATTTGTAAGTATTAACATAATTTAGTGCTTACAGTCATATTCTCATTTCTAATAATTCTCCCAGAATGGAGTCTTTTTCTGGACTCTTAGCCTGCAGGATAGTCTTTCATCAAGAAGCTGAAATTTTTAATAACCTGCCAGCATATGTTTTGTATGTGCCAGGCTAGGCTTGATGACACATCATCTTCATTATCAAAAGAAGCAGGTCTACAAACTGTAATGGGACATTAAAACATGTCTGTGCTCATAAAGTAATGCTTTGATGTCTAAATGTACACAAGTACAATGGTCTTATGGAACAAAGGAGAATTCAAATCCTAATTTCTCAATAGCTACGCTCAATAGAGACTGGCGTGCACCTCCACTCCAAATGCCATTTCACTTTGAAGGCAAAAAGAATATCAAAGCTTTGCAGAACTGTTTTAATTTTAATTTTAATTATTTTGGCTTCTCACCACATCATGGCTAAGTAGGCCTCAGACTGCAAAAAGATTTCTTGAATAATCTTTGTCCTTGTTAACAGTTTTAAAAAATGATTTAGATACACTATCAATTATTCAAGAGTTTCACATTTAATAACATTAACAACAGTGCCAAATGAATTTAGTGACAATTTAAAATGGCATAGCTTGAAATAATTGAAATTAAATAATGTACAGTGAGGTTTCTAAAT
Organism: Perognathus longimembris pacificus; assembly: GCF_023159225.1. Taxonomy (NCBI): domain Eukaryota; kingdom Metazoa; phylum Chordata; class Mammalia; order Rodentia; family Heteromyidae; genus Perognathus; species Perognathus longimembris. Next base: position 17,196,990 of record NC_063183.1, read on the forward strand.
ACAACTCAGTCATATGCTCAATATTTTTTGTTTTGTTTTCTGCCAGTACTGGGACTTGAACTCAGGGCCTGGGTGCTGTCTCTCAGCTTTCTTACTCTACCACTTGAGCCACAGCTCCACTTCCAGCTTTTTGGTGCTTAATTAGAGCTAAGACTCTCTTGAACTTTCCTGCCCAGGCTGGCTTTGAACCACAATCATAAGATTTCAACTTCCTGAGTAGCTAGAATCACAGCTGTGAGCCACCAGAACCCAGCTATAATTTTTTTTTAATTTAAAGTCAAACACTTCAAATTTATTATAGTCTAGTTTCAGGAGAATGCTTTGACAATTATCATTTGAAAGATGAAGGCCAACACACACTTTGTACACTAATGATTCAAGTTTTTAAACGAAAAAAAGTTCAGATAGTTTTATGATTTAATCTCAACAGCTTGCTTCCAAAAGTCAATTCTATACAATATGAAATAAAATCCAGTTCAAAGAGAAACCACTATGGATCTCAAAATTAAATACATTTTCTTGGCTTTGCTTTCTTTTTCTAAAAGAGTAACTCACTTTGGTATCCTTTAAATAATATGTAAAAAGCTGGCCATGACAGGTACTGTATTTAGTGAGCCACTTCGGAGAGGAAGGAAGCCCAGAATAGGTCACCAGGAGAATGATCCCATTATTCAGTCTCCTGACTGCTCTCTAGATTTAGCCTTCATTTTGCTTTCCCAAGAGCAACGCGGCTCCTTCTAGTGTGCCCCTCCCCCTCAAACACTTGGGCCTTGATTCATATACTTGTCCAGTGGGATGCACAAAGCAGATGAAAATCGCCCTGGACAACCCACTGCTATGTGGCTGGTAGGGAAGCAACACTTTGCCCCTTGATTTTTCTCTTAGCCAGTAACTTAACCCATACAAAGAGGAGAGAAAAGAAAAGTCAAGCATGAGTAGGTCTCCTGATGCCAAAATGGCATAATCTTTTAGTGGTAGATGTAATTTAAAATATTAAAAATAATCATTAAGCAAGTGCAGGACAGACTTAGTTGCATTATTCATCTCACTGATTTGCCTAGAAAATTTTATACATCTCTACTCATATCCCAAGACCTCTTACCTACTGCTTTGCTTTTGCTGAGAGATTTTCTGCTAGGATGTACTCTTATTATTTTTTTTTCCTCAGCATCTCACAGGGAACAGCAGATACATAAATTTCCTTGGATTGTCTTAAAAACATATGACTGCTGACAGAATGCTATTATACGTTAGCTTCCAGGTGATAGCCATCCACTAATAGAATTTCTGTCCCATAATAAAATACAGCTAGCTTAATAACAACGTTTGATAGAAACACATGATCAAGACTCACTTTGGGCAAATGATGAAATTTATAATGTTACTGAAGATGATAAAAAAGAACAATTTTCTAATTATCATAATCAATTCGTAGGTGTGAATGACTATTTTTAGGGACCAAAGAAGGTGCATTTAAATTGCACAGTGACTCAGATGAGGGATGTGTTTCAAGCCTGTAATTCCAACTACTTGGAAGGCAGAGATGGAGGATAGTGGTTTGAAGTCAGAGAGGGCAAAAAAAAAAAAAAAAAATCACAAGACTCCATCTCAACCAATGGCTAAGTGAAGTGACATACACCTCTGTTTTCTCAGTTCTGTGGAGGACACACAAATTGTAGTCTAGGCTAGCTTGGGCATAAAGCATGACCCGATCTCAAAAGTAACCACTACAAGCTGGGTGCTCACCAGCATTACTGAGTAGCTACTCAGGAGGCTAAGATCTGAGGATTATGATTTAAGGCTATCTCTGGAAGAAAAGTTTATGAGACTCTTGCCTCCAGTTAACCAGCAGTTACCTCCAATTAACCAGCAGAAAGCTGGAAGTGTGGCTCAAGTGATAGAGGGCCAGCCTTAAGCAAAAAACCCAGTCAAAGTGTGAGGCTGTGAGTTCAAGCCTGCCCCCTCCAAAAAAAACCAAGGCAAAAAGAGGTTGGTGGAGTGGTTCAAGTGGTGAAGTGCCTACAAAACAAGTGCACTACCTTGATTTCATACCTCAGTATGGCAAAACAGCAACCACCACCACCACCACCTCATGATTCCATTCATTTTCTACACAAGACTCAAGCCTAAGATAGGAATTATGGGTAAGCCACAGAGCTGAGTCTAAATGAAAGAACTTTATCTGGTAAGTGATCCTTGTAATTCATAGCCTGTGGTTAAAATTGCCAATGCATACTTACATGTGCCCACTTCTTACTCCAGCCTTCACTCCCGTATCTGTTACTCTCCTTTACTACCCACTTGTAGCATGGTAGATGGGAAGAAATGTCACAGAACGCTATCCCGTTTCCTCCGAATTCCAGGTCCATTTTAAAGAGCCAGCGTTGGATATGCAGATGATCAGTCACCAACTGGGTCAACTGTTCTATCATCTATGGGGCAAAGACACAGAGACATTTCACTGTAGAACTTTGCCTGCACCCTCTCCTTAAGACCGGTTAAAGAAGAGTATTGTGTGCATTATATATGTATATATATTACATATAATATGTATATAAAACATTAAGCAATGAGATCAAAGACATGTTTAAAAGTGTAATCTTGCTGGTTTCTGATGGATTAATGCTTATAATCCTAGCTAGTTCAGACCTGAGGATTCCCTTTGGACGCCAGCCAAGGCCGAAAAGTCCATGAGACTCTTATCTCCAATTAACCACCAAAAAACCAGAAGTGGAGGTGTGGCTCAAGTGGTAGAGTGCCAGCCTTGAGAAAAAAGACAAGTGAGAATTTGAGTCAGAGTTCAAGCCCCAGTACACACACACACACACACACACATACACACACACTTGCACGCACGTACACACACAGTGTTATACTGGGGCTTGAACTCAGGGCCTGAGCACAGACCTCAGTACCATGTAAAAGTAAATGTACTTTGTTTAAAGGCATGGTCTGTCCTTTTGAGTTATGGCTATCTACCAAATGTTCTTGGGGATGCTGCATGAAATTTGTGGGGAAAAAATAACAAATACTCACACTTGAGGCCCCCCAGAAACCTTACCCAAGTATAGGGCATTCTGAGAGGGTGAAAATGAAATGGTTTTGGCTCTCTAACCATCAAGTAATGTTTATGGATAATTTGGATGTTTAAACAAGGTATCCTGATTTACATATCTGTGGTAATGAACATAGCCTAGGAAGGCTTTTAAATATGTCTTCTAAAGTTGCATACCTTCTTTCTTTAATGGGTGGGGAAGACAGATTCTATATTTAATCATATTTTTAGTGTACTGTGGTCACAGTAGAAATGGTCTTCAGTCTATTAATGTTAGATGAAAAAATCTGCTATTGTAAGGCAAGGTGTTCTGGCAGTCTTTTAAAATCATACATTTGGGTATATTTAGAGGTTTCATAGACTAATAGAATTATCTCTTTCTTCCAAATCCTATTATTTGTTGCTTTTGAGATGCATATAAATGGGTATCTTTGATAGGTCTCCTACAGTAATGAAAACGATCAATAGGATTGTAAAGACTATGCCACTGGAAAGAATTATGTGCTATCTTTAAGTGAAAATTGAACAGTACTTTAAAATAGCACTGCCATTTTTGATTATTTAACTAAAGCTGTCGATATTTCATACGAAGCACAGGCCAGAAAGGAAACTGCATGGTTACTTTATGAATCAAACCAGAATATGCTCACTGTGCTTATGCTTTTTTTAAAAAAAATCATCAACCAAGTGGTTTTAGGCTATTTCCAAACATTTGTCTTTGTCTGTTTGAGTCTATCTGTTCAAAAGGTCATTTTTGTTGTGATTCTTTTATGCTGGCGAAGAGTAAAAGAAAAAAAAATGACTACTGTGAAAATCCAACTAATACTCTGGAATATTTACTAAATATTACTTGTTAAAAATAGTCAGTTTTCCTTTACCAGTTTATATTGCACAACAGTGAAAAATCAGTGCTATTGATCCATCACCATCTGCAGATCCAAAATACTGATACACCGAGATTGATTAGATAGGACACTCACTATGTGGAAAAATCTCTGTGGAGTACTTCAGTTCCCAATGGCCTCAGATACATGTTTGTTGTTTGTTTGCTTTTCAAAAAAAGCAGACTCAGTTACAATTTAGTTTGCTGTTATGATATTTATATATACCACATCCTTGAAATCTGATGCATCTATGAGGATTTTTTTTTTCTGGTCCTGACACTTGAAATCAGGGCCTGGCCATTGTCACAGCTTTATTGAGCAAGGCTAACACAGTATCACTTGAGACACAGCTCTACTTCCAGTGTTTTACTGGTTAATTGGAGATAAGAATGTCACGAACTTTCCTGCCCCAGCTGGCTTTGAACCAGGATCCTCAGATCTCAGCCTCCTGAATAGCTAAGATTATAAGCCACCAGTACCCAGCAATAAAGAAACTTTTAATCTTCCTTCTAAATATGTTCACTAGACAGAGGCTTACTACAATTCGGAGGCTAGCCACAATGAATATATAAAGTTCTAAAATATTTCAGAGGAAAATAATGCCTGAATTCTCATCAGCAAAGATGAAATCAAGGATCAATTTAAATACTGCACATACATTTTAAGTCTTGAAGATTGTTTAATAATAATATGTGTATGCATGAAACTGTACCATTTTAAGGGCTATTTTGCTTTGTATTACGTTTACTGGCCCACAAATTCTACTGGGAAGCAGAGTTGAGCAATCTTCCTTGTTATTTTCAAAGTCCAGCATAAATTAATAATAATGAAAAGAGATCCAGTAACTCAGAGGGAGCTTTCTAAGCCACTAAAGCTTCCTGGGCCTTTTCGCAGACCGTGCTTTTTCCACGAGCCTAGATATTAACAAAAACACTCTAACAAGACTCAAATACTTTAGGGCAATTCAATAAGCTCATAGCTTCTTCCCACTTGTCTCTGCAGAGTATCAGTTGTTGAAAGACTCGATTTAGGCATTCCATGACTTGTGGCATATAACATGATGAGCAAGCAACTGAAATTCTTAGAAGGGCTTCCCCTAAATACAGTCTCTGACAAACTATCTCTTTGTATATGGTTCTTCAGCTTCCCAAGAAGTGAGTAGGGGAGATAATTGGTGATTGGCTCAGAGTAACGGTCAAGAGATGTACTAAAACAGAGGTTAGGAAATGTTAACAGCCAGTTGTCTTGTAATTTTCTTTATTATGAAAACAGATGGCAGATAAATGAGAGAACACCTGCCAGAGTCAGCTCAAAGAGAAAACATTCCTAGCGGCTAATGAATTGCTCCAAATATTTGTGGCCTGTAACTACCTGCTAGAATTACAGAACCACAGCCCTGGTTCAAGGCAAAACCAGAAGCAGTTCCATTCCTGAGCCATTTCACCCCTCTCTCTTGGTTCTTTTCTATCCTCCTCCTCCTAGGGCCCTGTCTGGAGAGCCAAGTACATACATACATAATACACACACACACACACACAATATATGTACACACATATACATATATAATGTATATGGACATATTCCCCATATATTTCTATGTAAACATATATTTATATATTTTCCCTTATTTGTTTATTATGTATTTATTTTTCCCCTCAGAGCTGAGAATATCAGCAATTCTCTGCAATCTGACTCAGAAGGAAAGTTCATTTCCTGGACCTTTCCAAACCTCCTCCTCCTCCTTTTTTTTTTTTCAGGCAAAAACTGACTCGATGTTTTTCAAGGTCCTATGCTAAATGGCTGACTGGCTGATAAGGTATTCAATGTTGATGCAGATTAGCCCAAAGTGTGTGTGTGTGTGTGTGTGTGTGTGTGTGAGAGAGAGAGAGAGAGAGAGAGAGAGAGAGAGAGAGAGAGAGAGAGACAGAAACAGAGAGAGACAGAGAGAGACAGAGAGAGAGATACAGACACAGAGAGACAGAGAGACAGAGAGAGCACACGCTGATCCTGGGTTTGAACTCAGCCTGGGCATTGTCTCTGAGCTTTTCACTCAAGGCTAATATTCTGCCACTTGGGTCACAGCTCCACTTCTGGCTTTTTTGTTGGTTAATTGGAAATAATGGTCTCACAGACTTTCCTGCCCCAGCTGGCTTTGAACCATGTTCCTCAGATCGCAGTATCTTGAGTAGCTAGCATTATAGGTATGAGCCATCAGTACCTGGCCAAAATCATAAATTTTGTTTGTTTGTTTGTTTGTTTGTTTTGCCAGTCCTGATCCTTGGACTCAGGGCCTGAGCACTGTCCCTGGCTTCTTTTTGCTCAAGGCTAGCACTCTGCCACTTGAGCCACAGCGCCACTTCTGGCCATTTTCTGTATATGTGGTGCTGGGGAATCGAACCCAGGGCCTCGTGTATACGAGGCAAGCTTTCTTGCCACTAGGCCATATCCCCAGCCCCAAAATCATAATTTTTAACAATCTGAAATGCCTTAAAGGTAAATATTTTGGAAATTCCCCAAATTTCTGTAAGACCACTAGAAAGAAATATGAAAACTTGCAGGCTTCACGCAGACTCCTTAAATCAACTCAAGTATATGATCTTCATGGTTAATACAAGGTCGACAGAATGTGAAATTTGTGAATGGCACCTTGTCACCATACGTACCTGTTCATGTGAACATATGTCATATACTCCAGGAGGGATTGGTACATTGGCCTTGTCAAAGATCCGTTTACTGCCAGACTTGGAACTATAAAGTTGCACCACCTCAGGCTCCGAGCCCAGGATGGGTACATCTAACATATCAGCCACGGCTAAATCATCTCTGTGGAGAAACCCACCCACGATGTAGGCCTCTTTTCCTCGGATGAGATTTTTTATTCTTTTGATTGCCTTAGGACTATACATCAGGTGAGTGGACAGGCACATGTGATGTTTCTGTGGGAAGATCATATAATGCCTGTTAAGAGAGGTGTCTGTCCTTTTTTTATTCTCTTGTCCACACACCTAATTTATAATGTTGTACATAATAAATACATTATTAATAGCAGGCTGGGTTATGACCTATCCTGTTGTTTAGCAGTTTAAATTGATAAAAGCTGTTGGGGTGAGGTTCCATAATCGCTCACATCTTTAGTGTGTTGGAAATAGGCTCGCTGGGAATAGAACTAATTACTACACATCTGTATTTATTTGATCCACGTGGAATTATCCTTCTGTCAGAAGGAAAAGAGGCTGGCGGCCTTTGGATAATAGTGATTCATCTCAGCAACACTTCTGGCATGGTTTAACACTAACGTGTCTGGAAAGTCAATACCAAAAAAATGGAGAAAATAAAGCCCCCCAGAATTCTTCATTATCCGACTCCGAATCTGGCAACTCTTTGAATGCTTTGGTAAGAAAAAGACACTTGACTTGGGTACCCTCTTGCTGAAATTCTATTGCAAAGTCTAGTTCAGATAACATACCATTTAATTGTGGTTCTCAATGGTTCAAGCCAATAAGTCGGGAGAGAAGACATGAATAGAAGGTATTTGAAAAGTTATACATGACTCGGATTCATGTTCCAATTCAAACTCCTTTTAATTTTGAGTAGTCAGGCCTAGTTCAGCAATGGATGTAACTCTCTCTATTACATAAGTAATTCTATTCATGCCTAAATAGCAGAGGACAGAGCCAGGTGGAAACCAAACAACAAAACTAATATGGCCGTGCTTCTGCTCTCAAGGAATGGGTACACAAGTAAGGATAGGCAATACATAACTAATACGAGGTAGATAAGGGCCACCAGGAGCTACGCAGTGCCTTAGAGGCACAGCATAGAAAGCCATAGGTCATAGGCTGGTAGAGAGAATTGAAAGACCAAGTTATTTGTTTTCCTTATGCTTCACTTTCTTTATCTTTAAAATGAGTATAATAGGACCTACCTTTTAGGGATGTTGTGAGGATTAAATAAAACAACACATATAAATCATTTATAATAATATATGGGGTACAATGAATGTTAGGTAGTACTGGTGTCATGAAAGAAGCTGGGATGGAAATGGGGGTGGAAAGGGCATTCCCCCAGTATAGAACATTAGAACCAAGGCGGTTTACTCCCTTAACTAAAGAGGGTGGCATGGGGCTTTGAAATCAGACAGTTCTGGCTTTGAATCCAGCTCTATTACTTACAAACTGCATGGACTTGGACAAGTGACTTAGTCTCTGTGAGTCCATTTATTTGTTAAATGGGAATAAAAACCACTCATATTTTATTCTAAGGCTAAAATAAGATCATGAATACAAAACAACTACTATGATGTATGGTTGTGGTTCAATAGTTAATAAATAAATGGTAATGATCGTTTTTACAGGGAAAACTTTGTTTTAAAAATAAAGCCAAGTCTGGGAATGTGGCTTCGTGGTAGAGTGCTTACCTAGCATGCATGAAGCCCTGGGTTTGATTCCTCAGTACCACATAAATAGAAAAGGCCAGAAGTGGCACTGTGGCTGAAGTGGTGGAGTTCTAGCATTGAGCAAAAGAAGCTCAGGGATAGTACCCAGGCCCTGATTTCTAGCCCCAGGACTGGCAAAACAAACAAATAAATCCAAGCCAGGTTCCGGTGGCTTATACCTCTAATCCTAGTTACTCAGGAGGCTAGAATCTGAGGACCCCTGTTAGAAGCAAGCCCTAGTAGATAAAATCAGAGAGACTCTTATCTCTGTTTAACTAGCAAAAGCTAAACATAGGGATGTGGCTCATGTGGTAGAGTGCCAGCCTTGAGTAAAAAAGCTAAAGCAAGCGTACCAGGCCCTGAATTCCAGCTCCAATTCTAGTGTGTGTGTGCATACGCATGCACGCACATACACGATTAAAATGTGCAAATAATGCAAAGCATTGCAAATAATGTAAAGCAAAGGTACCAGAGCTTTGAGGGAATTCAAGGGTTTTATAGGCCAGAGGCTACTTCAATGTTTGTGCAAAGCTTTTAATCTGTTAGCATAAAAATGTGGAGAAATGCTGAGTGACTAGCTTGGAGGAATATTCAGTTTTCAGACTGTTGAATAGTATAAAAACTCTGTATAGGGAGAAGAGCGTTAGACTGGGAAGATCCCCTGAATGTCAAGTTTTGCCTGAATTTGTAATTTGCTAGTTGAATTAGCACACTGGACTTTTGTGAACTTCAGTTCCCTGTATTCAAATAAGGAGTTGGGCTAAAGGCCTTTGGTTGCTTTCAGCTCTTGAAATAATACTTGCCAAACAAGAGCTCTTCTGCACTAATTGGTTAATTTGTGTAGAGTTTCTCCTGAGGATGATGGTAATTCCTGAAAACGGATAGTCATGATGGTTGCACAAAAAGGTAAGTATGCTAAATGCCATTCTACTGTACATTTAAAAATGGTTAAGATAGGGGCTGGGAATGTGGCTTAGCGGTAGAGTGCTTGCCTAGCATGCATGAAGCCCTGGGTTCCATTCCTCAGCACTATATAAGCAGAAAAGGTGGGAAGTGGTGCTGTGGCTCAAGTGGTAGAGTTCTAGCCTTGAACAAAAAGAAAGCCACGGACAGTGCTCAGGCCCCAGGACTGGCTAAAAAAAAAAAAAAAAAAAAAAAAGGCTAAGGTAGTAAACTGTATGTTATGTTATATATTTTTTTACCCAATTATAAAGATTTAAAAAAAAAAACCAGCATCCCAAGACCTTACCTGAAAAATGACTAAGATAAAAAAGGGGGCTGGGGATATAGCCTAGTGGCAAGAGTGCCTGCCTCGGATACACGAGGCCCTAGGTTCGATTCCCCAGCACCACATATGCAGAAAACGGCCAGAAGCGGCGCTGTGGCTCAAGTGGCAGAGTGCTAGCCTTGAGCGGGAAGAAGCCAGGGACAGTGCTCAGGCCCTGAGTCCAAGCCCCAGGACTGGCCAAAAAAAAAAAAGATAAAAAAGGGCTGGGAGTATGGTTCACATGTTAGAGTTCTTGCCTGTTAAACAGGAGACCTTAAATTCAAACTCCAGTACTGCCCTCCCTTTTGGCAGCTGTATTTCTGAGCTGCATGTTACTGTTTATATCAGCAAATCCAACACTTAGGAGGTTGAGGTAAGAGGATCATGAGTTTGAGGCCAGCCTGGGATACATAGTCACACTGTATCTCGAAAATATATATATAAACAAGTAAAACATAGGGGGAAAAGGGTATTCTGAGAGTGAAATCAATGTTCCACCCAGGGATGGAGGAACTGTGGTCCATAGGCCCGGTTATATAAGGCCAAGGCCCCCCAAATCATTTGGTCCATGATGGGACAGATACATGTACTGCCATCAGCCATCTGTCTGTATTGATGCCTTGTTTGGCCCTCAAATGATGTGGTAAATATCTAAATGACCCTGGGAAATAGTAAGGTTCCTCACCTCTGCTACCTGATGGCTAGTGGTAGCATCTGCTGGGATTTGTTTCCCATCTGGTTTGTCATTGCCTTCCCTCCCCCCCGCCCCCCCCCCCCCCGCTTATTTCACTACTTTCCCTTTTCCCTAATTATTCCAATAATAATCAGTCATCCAGGTAAACTGACTTCGGTTACAATGTCCAAGGTAACCTGACAAGGTCAAAGCCCTAGCCATGTGGTCCCTCACTTGATCCACACAACATGGTATCCATTCACAAACCCATTAGTACAGCTGACATATCACTGTGGCCACTCCTCCTCCCACCCCCATCTCATGCAGGGAGTGAGAAGAGAAGAAGGTTGGGTGGGTTTATGAGCTATGAAGAAGGACAGCAGATCAAACAACAGAACCGACAAGAGTTCTGAGCACATTTCCAGCCAGGACAGATTCCTGTCTTTTTTAGGTTTGCTTATTTCTATTGGCAAGTTTTCTTTCCAACTCCATATTATAGTGTTCTCTAGGCATGCTTTCATGTTCAGGCAGGATGGTACCATGGTATTATATCTGATATATATTTAATAAAGACGCAAATATGACTGGATGATAGCTGAAGACACATTACCAACCACAGATGTGATATGTTCATTTAGAGAAAAATCACTTCCAGACACCGGAGATCACAGATGACAAAAATCTAAAATGTTCATGATTCCCTTGTGTTAGGATCACATTTATCACCATTGATTTATTTCCTTGGCCTGAGACAAAAGGGAATTGTATAGAGTGTCTTAAAAAAACTTTAAAATGCCCTAAAAGAGACATGATCACTTTTATGGAAGCACATTTACCCTTAAAAATCCAAGCATTGAATAGTAGTGTGGCGAGATATATACAAAAAGATTTTGGCACATTTCAAAAAACATCTCTTCAAAGTCATCCATTTGAATGAAAATCAGCACTGATACAATCTCTCAAACTCATTAAAAAGGAATAAGGAAACAGCTAGACATGAGCAGAAACTGATTTGAAAGTGAGAGTTTAATTTTTGTATTTTAAAAAGTTCATTGCCTATGAGTGATTAATTACTCAATTAATTTAAATTTAAACTTTGAGAATAAGTATTAAGTACTTACAACCTTGTCGACGTGTTCTTGCTCAGCAATAGATCTACTCTCTGACTGGAACTCTGCATTTGAGAGTGCCAACTGCAAGGGTAATTTTCCCAGATAATAGGAATATATATACAGTTGGAGAGGACTTTGGAGTTATCTAATCTATCACCTCATGTTATAGATGAAGAAAAGAAGGACCAGAGAGGTAACAGTACTTTCAGTATTCTAGGGTAGACAGATTTTTAGTTCACACTCTGGCCCTGCTAAGACCTTGGACTAGAAAGTGAAGCTAGGTTTGCCTACCCTTAAAAAGAGAGTGATCTAGCTGGGAATATGGAATGTGGTAGAGGGCTTGCTAGCATGCATGAAGCCCTGGGTTCAGTTCCTCAGCACCATATAAACAGAAAAAGCCAGAAGGGGCGCTGTGGCTTAAGTGGTAGAGTGCTAGCCTTGAGCGAAAAGAAGCCAGGGACAGTGCTTAGGCCCTGAGTTCAAGCCCCAGGACTGGCAAAAAAAAAAAAAAAAAAAAGTGATCATTTCTGTTTTATTTACACAGAGGATCAAATGAGAATATGTGTGCTAAGAATTTCTCACAGTAGTGGTGCTGTGGCTCAAGTGCTAGCCTTGTGCTGAAGAGCTCAGGTACAGCTAGCTCCCAGGCCCAGAGTTCAAGCCCCAGGATGGACAAAAAAAAAAAAAAATTCTCACAGTAATTGTATTCTGCACTCTTGCTCAGCTTTTCCTGCCCATGGCTGGAGCTCTACCACTTGAGACACACCTCTACTTCTGGGTTTTGTTTTGCTAGTTAATAAGTCTCTCAGATTTGTCTGCCCTGGCTGGTCTTGAACCACAATCCTCAAAACTCAGCCTCCTGAGTAGCTAGGATTACATGTAGGCATAGCTTTATATACTATGAAATTTTTTAAGTCTACTTCACTCAATTTCCTCTTTATATATCCCATTTCCTACTCCTTGCCTTTTCAACATCTGTGGACATTTCAGATGTACAATAAACTTCTTTTTGGCAGCTAGCAGGCACGGACTTCTTTCTGGTGAGCAAGACAAATGTAACTGAACATTAATAATAATTATTTCCCTTCCTTGCTTCCTAGTGTCCATAGTAACTCTGCCATCAGGGTTGGGCAATAATCAATTGTCATCAAAGTGATCCTTGTGTTGATAGAGTACACGGAAGCTTCCCAAGAACACGCAAATGACTATGATCTGTTTTCTGTCCTTTCTCTTGCTTCCCCTTCCTCTGCCCTTGCCTTCCTGTGGTCCACTGTCAAAGGTATCAATGAAGCTGGTGCTGGTGGCTTGTGCCTGTAATCCTAGCTACTCAGGAGACTGAGATCCAAGGATCATAGTTTGAATCTAGGCTGGGCAGAAAAGTCCATGCAACTCTTATCTATAAAATGCTAGTCAGAAAAAGTTGGAGGTGGTGGTGTGGTTCAAGTGGTAGGGCACTAGCAGAAAGTTGCTCAGGGACGTTGCTCGGGCCCTAAATTCAAGCTCCAGGACTGGAATTAAAAAAAAAAAAGCAACAACATAGGTACCAATTAAACAGCTGGGTCATCCATTTATGAGCTCTTCCTCTTAAGAGCAATGAATCTGGGTGACAAATTGCTGAGCACACCAAGAAGCAGAAATGCCTTTTTTTGTGTGTATGTTGGCCTGGGGCTTAAACTTGGGGCCTGGGTACTGTATCTGAGTTCTTTTTGCTCAAAGCTAGCACTCTACCACTTTGAGCCACAGGCAACTTCTGGTTTTCTGGAGGTTAATCTGAGATAAGACTCTCCTGGGCTTTCCTGGTGGGCTGGCTTTGAAGCAGGATCCTCAAATCTCAGCCTCCTGAGTAGCTAGGATTACAGGTGTGAGCCACCAGCTCCTGGCTAGAAATGCCTTTTTCTAGGACCCCCTAACGTCATGGTCCCAATATATTTCCCAAAGTTCTCTTGTTCAGGAATAGGTTTCTACTCAGGATACATTTCATTCATTAAAAATCAGTACAGTGGGGCTGGGGATATAGCCTAGTGGCAAGAGTGCCTGCCTCAGATACACGAGGCCCTAGGTTCGATTCCCCAGCACCACATATACAGAAAACGGCCAGAAGCGGCGCTGTGGCTCAAGTGGCAGAGTGCTAGCCTTGAGCGGGAAGAAGCCAGGGACGGTGCTCAAGCCCTGAGTCCAAGGCCCAGGACTGGCAAAAAAAAAAAAAAATCAGTACAGTGAAAAATCTGGCTGGGCGTCAGTGGCTCACGCCTGTAATTTTAGCTACTTAGGAGGTTAAGATCTGAGGCTCATGTTTCAAGGCCAACCTAGACAGAAAAGTCCATGTGACTCTTCTCTCCAATTAACCAGCAAAAAGCTAGAAGTGGAGGTACTAGAGTCTGGTCTTGAGTGGAAAAAGCTAAGCAGGAGTGCAAGGCCCTGAGTTCAAGCCCCAGTACTGGCACAAAAAGAAAGAAAGAGAGAAAAGGAAAGAAGGAAAGGAAAAGGAATGAAAGAAGGGTAAAGAAGATGAAAAGAAAAGAATGGAAAAGAGGGAAAGAAAAACAGAAAAGAAGAAGAGAAGGGATGAGCTGAACTTTGTTTGTTAGGGCCCATGGGGCAAGGTAGGGGTTATAATCAGAAAAATCTGTGTGGAAGTCAGAGAACAGGGCTCTGGCTTGGATTCTGTCCTTAAGGAGCTTTGTGATGGCAACAAAGCCATGCCTTCTCTGCTCTGGAGTCCTCCACACAAAATCAAGATAAAAGGATGACAGATGTTATAAATTCACCTACTTGATAGTATCACTCAATAGATGAAATTAGGCTCCAGTCACAGAGAAACCGGGCAGAAGTAGCTCAACTAAGTCTGAAAGTTAAACCTGGGATATTTATTTCCTTATAGTTCAACTGGTAGTCTAATCAGTAAGGCTGTTAAACTTGCAATAATATTTCACTGATGTGTAGCCGAGCGTTACAAGTTATAAAATTTCCAATTTAATTTTACTGCATCCCTGAAGCCGTAGTAATTAGAAGACAAACTCACTGTGAAGAAGTCTACAGCTTCGGGGGTGATAATTTTGAGCCTGTTCTTCAGGTCATTTCTGTAGTTCACATTCCCGGTTTTGACAGCTGCATGTAGACTCAGGATTTTTTGGTAATAGAGCCTTAACTCATCGTTCATATGAAGGGAGGAGATGTAGATGATATTCACATTGTCATCTAAAAAAAAATCAGCAAGCACAATGTTTAGTACTGACTGAAAGGCAAATGACCCTGTGAACTATGGCCTCTAATTGATATCATGCAGTTTAAAATAAAAAGCATATGATATGCCATACTGAAGTTCATTTAGACTGGCTTTCCACGTATCTTAGCAATCTAACCGGTTTATTTACTTATTCACTCCATTTTAGTCATTTACTTTTTAATTTTAATTAATTTATTTCTTTTTATTTAGTGCCCATACTGGAGCTTTAACTTGGGACCTCAGGCTTTCACTTGGCTTTTTTCTCCTTAAGGCTGTTGCTCTACCACTTGAATCATAGCTCCGGTTCTGGCTTTTGGGTGGCTAACTGGAGGTAAGTATCTCAAAAACGTTCCTGCCTGGGCTGGGCTTTGAGGCTTGATCCTCAGATTTCAGTTTCCTGATTAGCTAGGGTGGTAACTGAGCTATGGTGCTTGGCTAAAGAATTTCTTTTCATTTTTTATTTGTGTATTAATTTATGTAAATTTTGGTGTGTGGGTACTAGGGCTTGAATTCTGAGCTTTATTGCTCTTGCTTACCTTTTTTACTCAAGACTGGTGGTTCACAATGTTAACATTTCTCCAAGAAAAGGAAATACCACCAAGTATACACAGTCATGCCTTGAGAAGGTGAGTTGTGGACAGAGGAATGGTGCACAAATGCCTTCATAACACTTAATGTACATATGTGTAAAGGGAAGTGGAAAACCTGATGAGACGGGCAGGAGAGGGGTCAGTGGGAAGGGGATGGAATGATGGAAGGAATGACTGACTGAAATGCATTCTACACAGAAATGGACCTGTTAAATCTGAACTCCTCCTACAACTATTGGAAGAAAATAATGATACTAAAAATGAAGATGATGAAGGAGGTGTGAGGAGCCATGAAAGTGTACTTCCAAAAAACACGCAACTACCATTAGTATCAGCAAAAATCTCTTATAGATTCAGGAGCAGAAGAAAAAAGAATTCTTTAGGAAGAAATCTCTAGGTTATAAACCATAAGAAACCATATGGATAATTGTATTTTTCTTGCCCATTTCTGGCAAATGACATATATTACTGCGGTATGCAGTATTAGTGTGGTTTCATTATGAAGCTACAAGTATTAACCATTAATTGACAAGACATTATGGAAAGGAGCTATAAGACAATGAAAGCTGCTTTGATTGCTGGTCAGTAGTCTAAATCAGTTACTCTCTAGCTTAACTATCTAGGGATTGAAGAGATTAGCTATTAGAGTCTGTATCTTAAGTCCTGATTTGATAGCCAGCAGCAAGTGACAAGTTTTATCAGTGTCATTGGATTATCTTTATTCCTCCTGAATAACCAGATAATCTACAGTTTTTACTAGAAATTAATGAAACTGAAATGATAATTATTCTTCCACAAAATTGATATTTTTATTTCAGAAGGAAGCACTTCTATCTACAAGCAAGTGTCTTCTATTACTTGCTGGGGTTTAAACTCAGGGCTTCACTCTTGCTAGACAGGTGCACTGCTGGAACTGTGGCTTCAGCCCCTTTATGTTCTTGTTATTTTTGAGATAGGGTCTCACATTTTTGCCCCGGCTAGTCTGGATAGCGTTCCTCCTATGTACACTTCCCAATATAACTATAGTGACAGGTGCGTGCCGCTCAAGGCTAGCACTCTGCCACCTGAGCCACAGCACCCCTTCTGGCCGTTTTCCATATATGTGGTGCTGGGGAATCGAACCAAGAGCTTCATGTGTAGGAGGCAAGTGCTCTTGCCACTAGGCCATATTCCCAGCCCTGGCCTGGAATCTTGATCTTCCTGATAATCACCTCCCATCAACTCCTGCCCAAGTTACTACTTTTTCAAATCTTTACCTCTTTTAAAGTTGCATTGCTATATCACAGAGACAGTATACCAAGTAAAGGCATAATCTCTCAGAAATGTTCATGTTAGCAAAATTTTTCTTAGCAAATGGTACAGACTGAATTACTGGATTATTTAATATAGATGCCTAAAACTTCCAAGTCTTTCCAGTAAGGAGAATCTTGTAAAAATATAACATGTACATATATAATATATACATATTATATGTATACATGTATATATGTATGTGTATATATGTATATATTCTTTGGTGGTGATTTTTCCTATATATATAGAAGGATATATTTAAAAAGCTGAAGAAAAAATTTAATTCACCTGGGTGCTGGTGACTCATCTATATAATCCTAGCTACTCAAGAGACTGAGATTTTGAGGATTGAGGTTCAAAGCCAGCTCAGGCAGAAAAGTCCATGACACTCTTACTTTCAATTAACAAGCCAAAAGCTAGAAGTGGAGCTGTGGCTTAGATGGTAGACCACTAGCCTTGAGCCCAAAAGCTCAGGACAGTGCACAGGCCCTCAGTTCAAGCCCCAATACCAGCACAAACAAACAAACAAAAATCAAATAAATTAGAGCAAAGTCTGCCCTCTGCTGCCCTTCAGTGATCTCCACCTAGTCAGCTTTTAGTTAAAATAGCTCTGTACTAACAAATCAATCTCAAGTCATTAATGTTTTTTGCATTCCTGAAAAACAATATTAGTGCCTAGATAACAGATTAAAGCAATTATAGTATTATTATTTTAGGACACTGTAAATTTCTAGTGCTGATGTATTTTTGTTACCAAATGGCATTTATAAAATAATAATGATGCTGAAATATATATGAATCATGTAAAGTATGTCATTCCAGGGAGCCAACTAAGTTGGCCATTGATAACTTAAAATTCTTTCTTGTTTTGCTTAAATAAAGGCCGAAACAATTATACTTTAACAAAACAAGTTAAATTCTTGTTCAATAACAATAAATTAATTTTTATGTAGTCCTGAGTTTTTGATGTGTTGCTCACAAACAGATTATTAGCCTTTGCAATCTATATTTTAAAGGCTAACTTGAATTCTGACCTTGACATTTTCCTGGACCCAGACCTGACTGTGAACTGACCCAACTAGTTTCAGAACTTGACTTTCCATAAGAAGGTCTACCCATCCAAGCCTGTATTACTAAGAATTTCCTCCACTGGGCACTTCATGATATTCTAATAACTAGATTTTCTGTATTTATTGAAAAGCTTCTTTTAAAAATCTGTCTTCACTTCCCTCTTATTCTTATAATAAAAATGCAATGCTTCATTTCTGATATGATCTACTCATGCCCAGATAGCCTAACAGACTATATTGACACAGATATAAA